>NW_024881618.1:600000-1040220 GCF_019059575.1 Amphibalanus amphitrite
CCCTGCACTCAGAGGGATACTGGCATGTGAGTAAATGCTTACCCTCCATAGAGATCGACCAGTGGAGCCAGCCTTCGCTGCTCCCAGTAGAGGCAGCTCTGAAACTTGCATGGCAAAATCTGCCATCTGAAAAGAATCAGCATGCTTAGGTACAGTTACTTGAATTTTAGCAGGAAGAGAGAGAAAGAGAGAAAGAGGGAGAAGGAGAGAGAGAGGAAAGAAAAAGGTGAGGGAAAGAGAGAGAGAGAGAGAGAGAGAGAGAGAGAGAGAGAGAGAGAGAGAGAGAGGAGAGGAGAGGGAGAGGGAGAGGAGAGGGAGAGGGAGAGGGAGAGGGAGAGGGAGAGGGAGAGGGAGAGGAGAGGGAGAGGAGAGGGAGAGAGACCATGGCACCTGGAGCTTCCATGGGGCCATCTGAGGTTGTTGTAAGGGCCCTCAGACTTCAGAGGCCAGTGTGAGCCTTGGAACATACATTGGGTCCTAAAAGCTGTTGTGAGTACCCTCAGAGGCTGTCAAGGGGCCCCTAGAAACCAGCATGGTCTCTGGAGCCTGTGTTGAGCCCTCAGCTGTCACTGTCAGGGCCCTCAGATGTTGTCCTGGGGGCTCCAGAGGCCAAAGTGTGCCGGCCAGAGGCCACAGGCCCTCATAGGTCATTGTGAGGGCCCTCAGAACATTGTAGAGCCCTTGGAGGCCAATGTGACTTCTGAAGTATTTGTGGGGCCCTCAGAGGCTGTCATTGGGGCCATCAGAGGATGTTGTGGGGCACCAAACATGGCTCGGGTGCTAAAAGCCGGTGTAGCGCCCTTATAGTCCAGCATGTGGTGCTTCTTACTGTACCTACTTCGACTTCCTACAACCTCACATAGACTTTCCTTTCCAAATTAATTATTTTCAGGAGGAACTGTATTGAATGTTTTGATGGGCCTCATGTGCCAGTCTGCAAAACATGGCAGGGAGCTCGACAAGATTTTCGGGGCAGACAAAATCCTGCCCCGAATCAGAATGCTGAGTCCAGGGGCAGCCCAATTCCTGCCCCTAATGATGCAAATAATGTAACGATATAATGATGTAGGAAGCAGTAAGAGGCTGAGAAAATCACTTCTGTGTCAATTTTTTAACTTCTGCACCAGATTTTCCTGTTTCTGCCCCAATCTTCCTGAAACCTGCCCCTTTTTCTGCCCCAACCTGTGGTGTCTGCCCCGACGAGATCTCGTCGAAGCCTGCCACGTTTTGCAGACTGGCTCATGTGCATATTCTGAGGGTGCAAAAAAGATAAGTTTGCACGGTACATGTTTTGGGTGGTGCAGCTGCACCCCTGCACACCTTCTTCCACCCCATTTGGATTAGTACATTCAAACCATTAACCTAAAATGGCGGATGGATTTTCCAGCTTTGGAATCTGTGAATTTTACTGAATCAGGATGCTGGGCTGCGCTTTTTAACAAAATATGTTGGGACGTGATAAGTCAGAAGTGCTTTTCATCAGTGATTTGAGTCTTATTTGACTCTTGAATCAGTTGTACAACCTAAGGTTTCAAGAGTTGAGTAGGGGCGAGAATCGCACGAATCGACTCAAAAAACCTGTGATGCTCATTCCTGATCAGTTGGTGACATACCAGGGAAATAAGCTATAATTAGAGCGCTCTATTTATTGCTCCTGCCCCATGTTTAAGAGATACCCCTAAAAGCGTGATCTTTTATCGGCCCTTACGCAGCAAGGCAGTAATTCTCAGACCAGTAGGCGGAACTATGGTCATGAGTACCCAAATATAGGAACGTTCCCATTTTTGGGAACGGAGTTCCCAAATATGGGAACGGGCGTTCCCATTTATGAGAACGGAAGGCAATTTTTCGGCCGTTCTCCCACTAAAACTCAAAAGTGCATCACGTCTCAAAAAAGTGCACGCTGATTTAAGTGTCTACTAAATCTCCATAAAGTTATCTTTAATCTGACCGTGGAACAAGGAAATTGACCGTGGAATGATATTTTTAATGATTTTTTGAAAATGACAGAATGGTGGAAATATGGGTTATACGACATTTAACATGCAATTTTAAGGAAAATGAAGCATTTTTCAGTTTGAGGTAAAGTATAATAATTTTCGCCTGGTTATGAACTTTCATACTATCGACACCAGATGCTGACAAATGCAAGCGAAGACGCGGACGGTCCCGAGGTAATATTGTTGACTTTTGTGTCGGGGCGGACGACCGCGTGGAACGTGAGTGAATTTACCGAGCTACTGTTGTAAACTCAGTTTAAGCGGTTGAAAATTATCCAGCTGTATTTTATCATCCCGGAAAGACATATTTTATTTGGATGCTAGCTGTTAAGAGTTGTTTTATAAGGAGCGTCATGAGCGTGGTTTTTGTCTTCCGTGTTTCTAAGCGTGATCGTTTTGGGGGAATTTCTCTTATATAGCTCGCTCTGTGTGGCTTATTTATAATTTTTATGCTGATTTCGATAATTCCTCGTGCCCATCCTACCAGGCCTGTTGCCACTTACACTCATCAAGAAAGGAAAAAACTAGATTTTCATTGGGACTAGGTGTTTTGAGGGTGTAACATATTCAGCGTTCCCATTTTTGGATACTTCCTTGTACTCGTCAACTATCGGTGATAAACAGACAGGTGCTTGACATGTCTCCACCCTCAGCGCGGACGGTGGATATAGGTATGGAAGACCTTGTTGAACATCGCTGAGCGTTGTGAATTACGTAATCCTGCAGAGGGGGGCGTGCCCGCTGCGAGATCGACGGGAATAAAAGCGCAGAAGACCGGGCGAAACATGCGACGGTCTTGCCGGAAAGGTCATCTGATGATTGTTGCGTTAACAATAATTTGCGGCGTTGGACGTGATGCTTGTTAATGAAAAGAGCCCCTGAAAGGCGTCGGTGAAATCGTTCCCAATTTTGGGTACGCCGTTCCCATAATAAGGAACGCTTGCAGCGCCAGTGTACGAGAGCGTTCCCAAATTTGGGCTCGCGGCCCGGATGATGGACTGCTTTAGAAAAAGGGGAACGATTTGAAACTACGATGGGCCTTACAATATCAAACTCTTTCCCAACAATATTGAGACAAATATCAGGCGGTTCACGATCGTTTTATATTTTTTGGACGTCATTTAACGGTTCTTTTTCTTGTTTTAAATAATGCCTACATGGCGTTCCCATATTTGGGTTTATCGTTCCCAAACATGGGAACGAAAATGCGTTCCCGAAAATGGGTACGCTTGACCATAGTTCCGCCTACTGAGACCGGTGGATGGTATCAATAGAAAGAGAATGCGTCAAAGATTAACATGAATTAATTAAAATAACATTAAAATGTTAATTAAGCGTGGAAATTAGTCCCAAACATAAGCTAATTATTGCTCCTACCTCGGCGACGGCGCTCCCCGCAGTCGCGTATTTACAAATTGCAACCGAGCTCCGCCGTGGGGTAAGGTGGGCAGGGGTTTTCGCACTACGGCTGCGGTTGAACTACCGTCTGTGGTAGAAACTTCAGGATGATGGCGCGTTTCATACGAAATCTGGCGCAATGTTTATTTGCTTCTGAACTTGTATTGTTATTGCTGTGAACTCTTGAAGTGGGGGTGTTTCAATTACAGTTTGTGGATTATTTGGGTTTCTTGATATAAAAATCGAATAATATTATGAAACATTGTGTGGAAACTGCAAATACTGATATAATCAATTGCTTAGTTTGGGAATTGATACACATTTTGTAGAGGTTTGTCTGGCAAATCGTGTAACAAACTTCAAGCCTATCATGATCTGAAGCTGTTGTAACAAATCAAAATTGCTTTGATGTTCCATAGTACCTTGTTGGAAAGACTGGAGCATGGTTCAAGATGATGTGTAAAAATTCAAGATTTGTGCAAAAGCTTACGACTGAAGAGTGAAAACAGTTCTATATGATGGCTCAATCAAATGTGGAAATGGACGACAAAAGTAGAGTTTCAACATTCGAGCATGTGAGAATAACTTCAGAACTTCATAGTTCTTGTAGCATTGCATTCTTCTTTTGTACAGTTCTAGGTTTTGCTAGGGTATTTCAATTTCAATGTGTCAGTTGAGATATATGTGGATTTCGGACAAAATTTAGAATCATTGCATGGTAGATATGTACTTGTTCAGTAAAAAGGTATGTGATGAATGCGACGATAAAGTTTTTTTTATGATTAAATATATGTTCATTGTTGTACCTACAAAAATGCAAGCTTACTAGCACCTAGTTATTGAATCAAATCGAAAGTATTTGCTATTAATGTAAATATGTACCTGCAAAGTATGTCAATAAATTTGTGTGATGTTGACCAGAGAGCTGTATCATCTGGGCATTTATGTTGCTTCTTACATTTGGTGTTAAGCATAGTAATTATGGATGAACTTTGTGCCAATATCTTCAATTCACAGTGTATGTGGCATGTCTACAGCCCTCACTGATCCTGCTATAGCTATAGGCATTTGACTCCAGCAAGACCAAGGGCATGAACTTCACAGTTGCGCAACCCTTTTCTTGTACCACCAGTCACTTTTTTTCCTTAAGGTGCACATGGCAGTGTACACAATAATGCACAGAGGGCCTACACAAAAACAGCATGATTAGTGTGCACTATGATGCACAGCATTGTACCCTGATCATTTGAATATTCTGGTCACTCAAGTCAGGAGACCATTTTTGAATGTCACATTTATTATACATCACTTGTCAAACAAGAGCATGATGACACACATTTTGACAAGCAATCATGGTAATATTCCAATCAATTGGACACCTCCCTAGGCATCATTTTCCAGGAAGGTACTTCTGCAGGTGTTGTGGTAGGTTAGGTTGAATTGGGTTAAGTTAGGTGAAGTAAGGCGGTTAGGATCAGGTCAGACTGTAAGACCTGGTCAGGTTGATTTTAATCTTTCATTCTAATTTGACATAGATACCTATTACCTATGTTTTTGCTCCAGACTGTACTTCATTAGGTAATGAGTTCATTTTGTTTTGTTTTTTATCTGTCTTGTTTTGTGTTTTTGTCCCTTATGTTTTGCCCCATAGGCAAGGGTGGAGCTTTTCCAGGGAAGGTGGTGCTGGTTGGGCAAAAAGCTGTCAAACCTGCAATGCTCGGTTGTTAAGTTAGATTATGTGCAACACTGAATCAATTCTTTTAATTACAGAACTAATATTTTGAATTACACAGACATTTCAAAGCTCCTCAATGCGAACAACATAGTGGTTTGCTAAGCAACGAAGTTCTACAAATAAGCAAAAGTTGGAGGGGCAGAACGCTATTTTTTCTCTGACAGCTTCGTAACTTGTTACGAAGGCACTAAAACTACTTCAGTACAGGGTGTAACGAAATTATCCGGACATCTATTTTTTGCCATATCTGTTTGCACAGTTTCCTCATACTTTCTGATGTTAGAAGTGGGAATATTGGATGAATACGTGCCTCTGCTATCGGTTTTCAACTCAGCAGTGACCTGACCTTGTCATGTGACTGTTGCTCTGAGTAGGAGTCGATTCACAGACGGGTTCACATGGTAGTTGTCGTCCAAGGCAGTTGCGAGAAAGGGATACAATCTCTCCTTTCGTGGTAAAATTGCATGGCGGCATCCACGGCGTCATGAGCCAGAAGCTGGTCTGCCAGCAGCTAGACATCAGCAGCAGCCAATTGCACATCTGCCTGAGGTGTAATAAGCTGGGACTTCGGTGGCAGACTCAGCCCGGTCGCGACCACAAAAGCCGCCCTTTGTCAAGTGGTGAGGAGAGTTGTCAGGATAGCGGCAAGGAAACGGCACCAATCAATCTGCAAATTGACTCGAATTCTTACCAAGTCAGATAATAAGAGATCCCATATCATGGTTTACCGCTACCCGCCCTTTAACTTGGTTCTAGTGCCCTTCAAACTGAAAAAGACAACGAAACTGACGGGAAAACAACCAGTTCACATCCTTTCGCCTCACGCCGGATCGCGTCCACTGGATGAAGAATGATAAGGGTGAGGTGGTCTGGTTGGATGGGTAGCCGTTCGAGCTGTTTTATCCTTTGAACCGTCAAATCGGCCATGTATGGGCGGCCAGCCGCTCGAACTTGCTGGCCTTCACCGCCGTCAAACATCCGGACAATATCCAGAACTGGAGCATGTTCAGTTGCCTAGCGATCCTCCAATAGGACATAGTGTCACATAATACCACCATCAACGTCAAGTATTACCCCGGAGAAACATACTGGCTAATGAATAGTCGGAGGCGCTCAACCAGACGGTATAGGAGGGCTCGGTTTCTGAACGCGCACTGATGCCTGATTCAAGCCACGCTATCTTCATGCGGGGCGGCGCGCTACTTAAAAGTCCCTAAAAGAACGGGAAGTGATGCCGATAGAACCTTCAATCATTCTGGGCTAACGCTTATGACTTGGAAAAAGTCGCGATCCCAATTCAATTGAAAACCTGTGGGCTCTTGTTCAGCAGGTGACTGAAGAGACGCCCGCCACAAGCACCGCCCAACCGCAGGCACAGGTTTAGACGGCGTTGGTCCGCGTCAAAGCCAGTTTGCTGGAGAATCCATTGGCTGAAATGCTCCAAAACATTCGCCACTGTGTTTTTATGAAAGGTGGCTACATGCTCAGTCAAAATAAAAAGTACCAGAATGTGTTGCTTTTTAATAACAGCGGGAAGAAAGATGTCCGGATAATTTCGTTACACCCCTGTAATGTTCAAATGGTTGCTAAATTCGAAATCAGCTAAACAAAAACTAGCCTAGAAACATGTTAAACTCGAAAAAGTGAACCGGGGTCATCAAAGGTCATTGAGCTGACCTGACTTTCATGTGACACCCACCCTAATGCATGGGACGAGCATCATATCACATGTTTCAACGCTTGAAACCACTTAAAGACTGCAAACGCGCGGCTAATGCGAGCAGACATATCGCCGAATCGCGATTCGGGCCAAACATGGTCTCGAGAAATAGGTCACAGGTCAAAGGTCATTTGGGTCAGGGTCATGAAATTTTCAGGGTAGGAGTAAAATTGATAAAATCGGGGGTATTGAAAGTTTCGTCGCGATCGGACGGTTTTTACGCGAGTTACTCACGAAAAACCGATGGGGTCCGCTCAACGCCTCCCCCTATACGGGCGAGGGAAAAGCGCAACCAAAAAGGCAAAAATACGCACATGCGATAACCTATACTGCGAAAAAAGGTGCATCATTTTTTAACGTCGCCGACAAATTGTAATTACCCCAAGCTCAGGCAGCTGTATGGTAGAAAATGCCCCAACTGAAATACACTACGGCGCAAATAAAATACCCTACGGCGGAGCTCGGTTGCAATTTGTAAATACGCCCCGCAGTCAGCGGAGAAGCTAAAATAAAAGCCACCATCCTCCTCCGTAAGTCAATTTTAGAGCGGCCGAGTGGGCCGATGCGGGGCCACCAAACTGAGGTGAGACGAGGCTAGCAATTGCAAACCGCCATAGAAATCAATATCTTAAGACGTACAATATGGGATGATTACTCTGAAGCTGGAGTGAAAGCATGAGTAGATTGCAAGAAACGAAATGCATAGATTGGTTGAATTATGTACAATAGGCACAGCTCAGATGAAGCCATTTCTATGATGTTGACATATGACATAACCCTTCCTCTCCTCACGCATGACCTAAGTGCATTGGCAGTTACCGGCATAGTTTTTGGGCACGAGTGTAATTCGCCATCGGACCGCAATGCATGTTGCTAGGCTGCTGCAATTACAACGAACATACGAATACTGCCTTCATTTGTAGACGTTTGTTTTTTAGGCGGTCTTTGACGTGCAAGGGGGCATACCTGTCGACAACTTGAGTTTCTCCGAATTTCAAAATTTCCCAGAATTTCAATTCCTTATGCACTGTTGTAGGTACAGCTATGTTCACAAGTTTTCGTTTCCTCCTGTTCTAAAAAGGATGATATTTGTCGATTTCGTGCGTCGCTGATAGGAGGGTGCGTTTAATAATTAGGCCCAACGCTTTCTGCATCCACGAGTACCTTCAAAAGGGAACAACAGTTTCCATTTATTACACTATGGGACATGTGACAAAATGACCACTGGAACACGCATGAAACGGAGCTGATATTCCTAAAAATGTCTACAATCACTTCTTTTCTGACACTATTAGCAAATACCATCTCAAGTTAGGTGGTTGACAGACAGTCAATGGAGGTCTGGGGAGACTGAGTGATGCCAATTCACCACTTAACTGATAATGAGGGCCGAGGGAAGAGAAACATGCAACATGCACAACTGACAACTTGACAAGTGACAAAACACTACCACTATTGCGCAGTGCACAACAAATTACAGAAGCCAGCCCAAAAAATGCTTTTGGTGGCTAATTGCAAAACAAGTCACTAATAAATGTCTTAGTTGCAGCTGAACACTGCACAATAATCACACTGTTCACACATTGAGTGAGATGCCACAGGTGGTTTGAATCACACTTTGGTTCAACTGCAAATCTGAAGTGTTGTCATGAGGTTCATGCCTCCATGATCACAGCACTTTGGTTGTGGTTGGCATAACTTGTAGTCTGCAGAGTTCCACATGAACTGCAGACACCTCATCTGGTGGTCTTCATGTTGCTCAACTTCTTCAGGAGGCAAATGTCGACCACCCAGCGGAAGCATGGTCCTGCAGAAAAGAAAGGTAATGCATAAGGTACAAACATTATCTGCTGAAACAGCCCCTTCTGTTGGCTGTTATTAAACTTTTAACATAACATAACAACATGTATTCCACGTATATTACATTTGTTGAAGTAAAATACTACCGGCTATTTCAAAACCAGAAAATGAAATTATATTGTGGCATAATTCACATGCTCAGCTATCAGTATCAAATAATAATCAATTTAATATTTGGCATATTCTATATAACACATTCATAGAATATTCTACTTCACGTCACAAGGACTCACAATCTTTCTGTTGGGTGTTTGATTGACGCATTAACTAAGTTTGTCTTAGGTTTTATTATTGCAAAAAATTCATATTGCATTATTGTATCAAAATACTGCCAGCAATAACAAAACAAGAACATGAAATGTCAATGAGCAAGCCGCCTTTCCTAAAAATGGATTACTTTGAAAGGAATTTTAGTTTCTTTTAAGGAAAAGGAGAAATGATTATCAGGTAATTATCAGAAAACCACTCAACCAGCAAGTGGCTGGATGGTTTCACAGCAAACATCAAGCCAAAACATATACTTACATTTATCTTACAATTGAGCCATTTGACTACTACAAGGATATGTGAGCAAAATAAGAATCCAATTATCCAAAGTTGACTTCCTTGCAAAGTTTATGCCTTATTTTATGAAAATGTGTCACTAGAATATGATACTTATCATCGAATATTATTAAATTTACGATTTATTTCGATCGGAATGCACATGGAGTCCCGCGCCAATTTCGTCGACGATGAATATGATCGTGTTTCATGAAGAGATAAGGGGTTTCAATGGTCTTTCAAAGCAAAAATTTGATGCAAAAATTTGTAGGAAATAATATAAAGCTGGTTCAAATGGCCATCAACCATTTAAAACACCGAAAATACTCACAACTCCGTCCCGACGACCACGCAGCACCGCGCACGCCACACTACTGGCACAATGCCAAAACTGCTGTCATAGCGGAAATATTTTTTTTTCTCGATTGCAATTGTGGAATTATTTATTAAACAGAAGATGATCTTTCCGAAAAACCGACTGATTTCATACACAGATGCATGGAAAATAAAAAAAATCCCGGTAAGTTTATTTGTATTGTTTTGTCGATTTTGACATGCTCCTAGTTTGCAGCCATATTTCGATATGTTCTACAGGGAGTTCAGAATTATTTCAGGACCAATCTTTTCCTCATTCATTTTCCCGTCGATCATGAAATTTTTAGAGCGGAACAATTAGTTTCCAGGCGGTCCGAGCGGTTTTCGTGAGAAGGGTGCAAAAATCGGCGTCATTTTTAGAGCCTCGACACCAGCTCAACACAGGACCCTATGGGAGACGGTGAAGTAGCGGGAGCAATAAATAGAGCGCTCTAATTTTAGCTTATTTCCCTGGTGTGTCACCGACTGTGATAGCTTCCGCATCCGCCGAAAAGGTGACCGTTTCCTTTCAATAACGTAAAATCGCTGAGCCCCTTACGCCCACAGCAGCCTTTCACACATACCCAGTACCCACTGCTCAAAGCCACGCAAGACCATATAAGAGAACCCACGGTATGAAAATTGACTGAAATCCAAACCTCAGCGCTGCCTCACACCGATGTCTGCGTCGGCAACGGCGACGACGACGTCGACGACGACGACGACGACGGAAACGTCAACAGACAACAACATTGCTATGTAGCAATATGTTGTTTTTATTGACGTCACTAGCTTTTAAGGGATGCTGCTTGTTAGCGATGGTTTCTAAGCAGAAATAATATCTTAAATAACTCGAATAGAAAACTGTAAGTAATTATTATGGAAAATTTGTTGCGTTTGATTTAAATGTTTTGTAGAAATTGTAAAAATATTGCGGAATTATAAACATTCTTAAAGTTCGATGACGTCATCTATATACTAATTTTTAGTAAATCTATTTGACACTTTCGGCTCACTCGCTACATTTGACTAGCTATAGAAGTTACGGCCACTAAAAAATAGTTTTTTAACTAGGGCAGCAAGGCACGGGTTTGCGATTTTGCTGAGCTGAGGTGAAGGTGGGGTGACTGAAGGGTGACTGAGGGCATATCAAATCAAATATACCGACTGAAAGGTAACGCTATTGCTTAGTAAGTTGGTGCATATGGTATTAATTAGTGCTATTAATCGCATGCTTGTGCTTGTCGATTATTATTAATTGCCCATGATTGTGATATTGATTGGTGCGGTGGTTTATCACTGTAGGTATTTACCTGCAATGGTGCGTTCGGAGAGGCACATTCCACGTGGAATCTGTGGAATATTCCAGACACGCGGAATATGTCTGGAATGCTCCATGCTCTCAACATTGAATATAGGTACCATGTCCATTAACTTGTCAATATTTGCTCTTTTCCCCTAAGGGAACTGTGAAGGTGTAGCTCAAATGCTGGGTTTTTGCTCCTGTGACCTGTGCTTGACCTTTGCCTGTGATGATGAGAATGCAACATATTCATTAACCTGACAACTGATGCAGACAAACAACACAAACCACTGAGCTGGGAAGATACATTTGTTCCCAAGAGGCCAGGGCCCTGGCTCCTCAAGTCCTCAGAACATTATTATTTGTTGCCTGCAGCTTCAGGTACCTGCCTGCAGCCTCAGCTCTGCCATGGTTTCAGGACTTAGTGGTCCAACCAAAAAATACACTCCTTTATAAATAAGGCTGCTTTCACTTTACGGAAGTGAAAATATTTGGTCTGGACCCCCATGACCCCTCCCCCAGTGCCAGAGCTCCCTGGTAGCTCCCTGCCTGCAGCTACCAGGTGTCAGTGCCCATTTCCATGGAAACATAAGCAAAATTGTGACTTTTATTTTGAAGGGCCTCAAATTGGATTATCCCTCTAGCTTTTGCACTTTTTGATTAAAAGTACAAGAAACTTCATTCTAGCTTTTTGTTTACATGTTTTTAAATCATAATATGTTTAATGCTTACTTAGAATGTGCCAATGCAAAATGCAAATTGCCTTGGAAATGGAACTGGGTGTAAATAGGTAACAAAAGTAAGTTAAGTTTCATATCTGCAAAGTTTCTCACTAGAATTCAAATAAAAGGTGGTTATATAGACAGACACTTATTTTCAGAAACAATATTATTATGTTATGTCTTTAAAGTCAATATTTTGAAAAGATCACATTTGCCTCTATATTTGTCATATTTTCCCCCATTTTTCATTGACATTTGCTTGAGTTAGTGAACTAAATATTAACCATGACACATGGGATCAGTTACACCTACATTAAATCATATTTGGCAGGTGCTCCTCTACTCAGCTCTCCAAACATGGCAGCTTCAAGAATTACAAAGAAAATTATGGATGTCATAAAGAGCAAGGAAACCAGGGATTATTTTATGAGGTAAGTTTGATTGCTGTTTGTGTGCATGCTGCTTAGTGGTGACAGGTCTGCCTGTAATGTCCTGATGTTTAACATTTATATTTGAGACTGTTAAAACTGATTAAAAGGATTAAAAGGATAGCAGACATCAGCACACTGACAAGATGATCCAACATAATCCTGCATCTGTTAGATATTCGACCAAATAAGCCTTCCTGAAGTCAGTACCTAAAAGCTTTCAAAAGCTACATTACAAATGTAATTTTGTGCTAACTGCAGTAAGCTCATGTAGTTGGGTAATAATGTTCCTTCTTGCTTTTTAGAGCTAGTCTTCCATGCTCATACAAGTGCATGCACTGTGTGCTTCATTAAGGTTATCTTCAATTTGCTGTAGGCCTCATCAACTGCTTAACCCGCGCCCTGCTGGGGGTCCTGGATTTCCACGCCCTGCTGGGGGGGGGGGGGTGTTTGAACACCCCCCCTTGTAACTCGGCTCCTGGGCCACGTAGCGATACGCGGAAGGCGGCGTTCGAAAGAGCGTAAAAAATAATGACGAAATCACTTCGGTCAATTTTTTGGTCAGGTCAAAGGTCAGGTCACCAGAGGTCATTGAAGGCAAAATTTCGCCGATTTCCAGGTCGAATGTCGAAAATTTCCAAGAAGCCAACGCATAACTCGGGAACCAATAGAGCTACAGCGCCGCGGAAAAGCGCATTCGATAGCCCTATTAACGCCCTTTCCGAGTAATTCTCTCAGATTTGACCTAACGTCAACGGTTTTGCCTGCAGGGGGCAAAAACTGCAAAAATAGCCGATTTTTTTGAAAACAGTTTTTCTGCAATAACTTTTGACCCAAGCCTTGTACGAGCTTACTTTTACCGGCATCGTGTTCCTCTCGTCAAGACGCATCGAATGAACTATAACTTGACCTTGAAAGGTCAACTTGAAAATTTGACCTCAGGTCAAGGTCATGACCTGACCGGAAAGGGTCATGTTGCATATCAGTCGATCCGTATCGTCGAGCTGAACACATCTAAGGCGTTTTCATCGCTCTAGCATGCCTCTATCAAAAGTTATTTGCGAAAAACTGTTAGATACCATTCGTGACCTAAGATGACCTCAGGGCATAAACAAAGGTCACGGACACCATTTTTAAGTTCAGTGTGTCTAAACCACTTGTAATTCGGTGTTTGGGAGTGTTTATAATGTCTTTCATCCAAAAGAGGCGCATTTCAATTTTCTCCCATTGACTTATAATGGGGAGGTCGCAAAATTGACCTGATCTTAGGTCATCGATATCAAAATTCTGAGATATACATTTTGTACATGCTATTGCTCTTAGCAATCGCTGAAAGTTTCAAAGCGATCGGTCACTCGGTGTAGCTATGACAGACATTGAAAGTTTTTATGAGGTGAGGTCACTTCAAGTGACCTGGTGACCTGACCTTGAATGACCTTGGTCTGAAATTTTCACAACATGTGTAGAATTGATGTATGATAAGGTGTACCAAAAACGGCGGCGCTCCGCGCCGCCGTTTTTGAGATATTCGCGAAAAACCACAAGGGGGGGTGTTCAAACACCCCCCCCCCCCAGCAGGGCGCGGGTTAACCCGCGCACCGACGGGGGGGGCGGATATCCGCCCCCCTGAGGTTTTTCGCGAATAGCGGGAAAATCGGCGGCGCTACCGCCGCGAAAGTTGGTACGACTATTCCCTCATCAATTTTACACATGGTGTGCAAGTTTGAACCTCCTACCTTTTAAGGTCAGGTCACCAGGTCACTTTGAATGACCCAACCTCAAGTCACTTTTTTGCAACTTTGTCACCGTGCCAGAGCTACAGTAGATGTCGGAGGCCTTTGAAAGTCGCAGGATGTTATTAGGTCATTAGTAGCTACAATTTTTATATCTCGGGATTTTGATATCGGTGACCTAAGGTCAGGTCAATTTCGCGACCTCCCCATTATAAGTCAATGGGGGAAAAATCAACTCCCTGTTTTTACCACTAAAACGGGTCGGAATGCCCCCATATACCATACATGACTTCATATACGATCAACCTTCACTACCTTGAGGTCTGTTTTGCTGTTGGGCAGCTGTGAGGTCATGTGACGTCATCAAAGGTCACCAAAGGTTTTTGGCCAATAACTCCGTACAGGAACAAGATACAGACGCGTGGATGGTCTCATTGTGTTCAGCTCGTCAAGACGCATCGAATGATATACAGGGTGTAACGAAATTATCCGGACATCTTTCTTCGCGCTGTAATTAAGAAGCAAGACATTCTGATATTTTCCCTTTTGAATTATTATATAGCCACCTTTCATAAGAGCGCAGGTACACATTTTTGGAGCATTCCAGCCACTGGATTTTCCAGCACAGTGGGTTTCGTATAGAGTAGCGCCTTACTAACCTGTGCCCGCAGTTGGGCGGCGCTGGTGGCGGGTGTCCCCTCATTCATCTCCTGATGGAGAATAGTCCATAATATATCGACGGAATTGCATGGGAACTATTTCCAAGCCATAGCCCTTTAGCCCAGAAGAACAAAAAGGTCCTCTCGGCATCACTTCTCATTCTGCTAGGGACTTGAAGGTGGTGCGCCGCCCCGTATGAAGACTGCGCGGCTTGAATCAGGTATCGGTACACGTTCAGAAACCGAGCCATCCTGTGCCGTCTGGTTGAGTGGCTCCAACCAATCGCTAGCCAGGGTGTTGCGCCGGTAATACTCGTCACTGATAGTGGTTTTCTGTGTCGTCATGAACAGCTTGAATATTACACAGCAGCTGAACATTCTTCAGGTCTGGATTTTGGCCGGATGTTTGACGCCGGCGACGGCCGGCACATTCGAGCTGCTGGCAGCCCACACATGGCCGATTTGACGGTTCAACGGGTATCGCAGCTCGAACAGCTTCCCATCCGACCAGGTCACCTCATTCGTGTCTTCCTTCGACCAGTGGACACGCCCTGGCCTGAAGCCGAAGGTGGTGGACTGGTTGTTTTCCCGTCAATTTCATTGTCTTTTCCAGTTTGAAGGGCAGTAAAACCAAGCTAAAGGGCGGGTAACGGTGAATCATGATGTGGGACCTCTTATTATCTACCTTGGTAAGAATTCGAGTCAGTATGCGGATTAATTGGTGCCGTTTCCTTGTCGCTATCTTGACAACTCTCCTCACCACTTGGCAAAGGGCGCCTTTTGCGATCGAGGCCGGGCTGAGTCTGCCACCAAGTCCCAGCTTATTACGCCTCAGGCAGATGTGCTACTGGCTGCTGCTGATGTCCAGCTGCTGACAGACCAGCTTCTGACTCATGCCACCATGCCACCAACACGTAGCCTTACTACGAAACGAGAGACTGTACTCCTTTCTCTCCACTGCCTTAAACGAAAACTATCAAATGAACCCGTCGGCGACTCGACTCTTACTCAGAGCAAGAGTCATTTCGCAAGGTCAGGTCACTGCTGAGTTGAGAGCAGATACCAGAGGTATGCATTCATCCAATTTTCCAGCTTCTGACATTAAAAGAGAAACTGTGCGAGCAGATATGGCGAAAAAATAGATGTCCGGATAATTTCGTTACACCCTGTACATGATGACCTCGAGGTCACGTGACCTGAGGTTAACCTTTGATCTTGACCTTTCGAGGTCAACCTATATATCATTCGATGCGGATTGACGAGAGGATCACGATGATGCCCTTAGTTTGTTCCTATCTTGACTAATTCGAAAGTTATTCGAGAAAAACTCTCCATATCTAGCGCCGCCATTTTGACTTTTTCGACCCCTGTGACGTCATCTTTGACCTGACCTGAAAATGACCTTAGTAAAAATTGTAGATCCTGACCGTGCGTATTCGACGCCGTTTACCGCTTGTCGCTATCTTGCTTCGTTCTCGAGATCTCAGGGGGGGGGGCGGTCATCCGCCCCCCCCCCCCCGTCGGTGCGAAGTTGGCGCAGACCCCCGTCGGTGCGCGGGTTAAGTTTTGGCTGTCCTGGGTACAATGCCAGTCCTCAGAATACAGCAACAGCTGAATGCAACATCAGACTACTGCGTCTTAGTTTAGTACCTATATCGAGCAGTTGAAGCCATTATGCTGACTGTCAGTGTTGTTATATTATTGATTGTGCCTCATATCACTGATGTCAACGGAGCCAGGCATTCATCACAATGTCATGACAAACTGACAGGTGCTCCATTGTGTTCGCAGCACCCATTTTTGGGGGCCTGTGGCCAACTGGGGTATTCCTCTGGCAGCACTAGCCGACATCAAGAAAGACCCGGAAATCATATCGGGAAAAATGACGTTTGGTGAGTTCCACTAAATGCTGGTTACATGTATACATCATTTTGTGAATTGCCCAGCTTATCTGTATTCCTACATTTAATCAAGAGAGACGGGTTTGTAAAATGCCGAGACGGCTTCGGACCCGGTTGAGTGTTTCGGCTCAGAGCGATCAGTCGCCGTGAATCGAAAACTGGCCCGTGTTCACCGAATCGCTTTGTGCCGCAGGAGGCACGAGCTTCCTCAGATTTCCGAAACAACTGAGTTTTGATTCTCCAAATTATAGCGGTTTCCTATAGCCCATTTAGCTACCTTCGAGTTATCCCGCTCTGATGAACGCTCATCGCTCCCATTTCAGCACTGACGTGCTACAGTGCCGTGTTCATGCGCTTTGCCTGGATGGTGCAGCCGCGCAACCTCCTGCTGTTCGCCTGCCATTTCACCAACGAGTGCGCTCAACTGACCCAGGTATGACGACACAGGCCCTGTCTGGTGCCTCACGTCGCGACAGAGTCCAGACCTCTGAGCGGCCCACGCGGTCGTCCCCAATGTTTATTGGCCAGTACGTAATGTGTAGCATGAGCCTGTCCTGCAGTGTTTGCGCAATAATACCGTGATCGAGCGCTGCAACTTGTCATGTTGCCTCATGACATTCATCAGCAGTGGAGAAGTCTGCCAGTCCCGACCATCTATTTTTAGATGGTCGATCAACGTGCTTGCGAAATGCATCTGATTTTGTATTGCCGCGCTCAAACGTCTCTCCGACACCGTTCTCTCGTTGGTATCCAAGCTGTTTTGACGTCACTGGTGACGTCACGCCGTTCTATTTCAGCTGGGCCGCTTTATCAACTACGAGTATCTGGGCGGTCGCGCCCGGCGGCTGGCAGCGAAGGCAGAGGAGGAGGCCGCGGCCGGCCCGTTGTCGGACACCCTGGCCGCGGAGAGCGACCCGGCGCCGGTCGCCGCCGCCGCCGCTCCAGTCGTGCCCGAGTCCAAGGACAAGGTGATATTCGTCGGACAGAAATAGTCTTCCAGCCGACCGGTTAGGCCTGAATAACGAATGCTAACGATATGCGTCTGCTCACCATGGGCGGGTGGCGGGTTACCACTGGTTGGGAGCCCTCCCGTGGTGACGGGGTAGTGGGCCATGGTGCCGACGGATTCGGTCGTTCCACGTAGGGTCGAACAGTTGGGGCGCTGCAGTGTCGGTGTGTGTGTGTGTGTGTGTGTGTGTGAGGTGGGGAGGGGCGGGGTTGTAAGGACCGGTGTCTGCTCGATGGGTACAGAGCGGCCACCGGCTGCAGGTGTCGGTCGCAGTGGGCCACAGCTGCTGGCCGTTACTGACGCTCGGACTCGGCGCACACTGCCTGTCTGCTCCCGTCAGGGACGGCCGGCCGGCACCCCGGCGACACGGGAGTCAAACGGTGATCAGGGCGAATTGATGTCGAAAGAGTGAATCGCAGTCGATCCGTGTGAATTGTCAATTTTTTTCGTGAAAGTTCGTTGTCATGCCAAGACGATGATGTTTGTAAGAAAGATGTCGAATATTGGCCTTGTTATCAGATGGCATTGACTTTTGTCCGTGTCTACTGACTGTCATCCTTTTGGTGCCCGTTTTGCTGCCGTGTGTTAGTCATATTGGCCGTTTTGAGCCGATGGCCACTGTTCCACTTGTGAGATCAGGTTGGATTGATTTTGGACACCCCATGTGAAGTTTGGCATTTGTCGTGCGCACCACTTTTATATTGACACGTTGTGTCGTACCGACGATGGTTTTCGAGCCGCTACTGTTGAATGGGCAACTTGTGACCGTGATCGAGAGGCGAATGACTGGTGGATTTTGCCATGTATTTGGTGCAATAGACTGTGTATTCCGTCGCCGCTTAAATACAGGTACTTGCAGATGCTATCATTTTGCAAAAAAAGGTCATTGAATGCACAAGAAAGAAATAATTTATCGTCGGTATTTTGCTCAGACAGTTTTCAATGTCGCTTTGGATGATGCCTTTGTCGTGACGCTTTTCGATGAACCGGCACTGGTTATCGATTGTTTCGACGCGTTTGTCTTCACCTCGCTCCTGGAGGAGCTCTTGGCCAGTGAGCTGCCGGAGGGCCGTCCCGTGGCCGACCTCCCAGTACGGGCCGCGGGTGGCGCGGTGCCGCCGGCTCTCCCGGTCGCGGCCCGCGAGGAGCCGGCCCTGGTGTCCAGAGCGCCGCTGTGCGCCCGGCCGGCGGCCGGCGGCGCGTCCAGGCCGGGGCCGGCGCTGCCGGCGCTGATGACTGAGCGGCGCCGCAGGTGCTCCTGCCAGCCCACCTTGCCGAGCTCCCAGTCGTCCGAGATGTGCGCCGACGACACGGACGGGCTCTCGTTGATCACCTTGGGCCCGGACAGGTCGAACACGGGTGGTTGGTCGGCGTAGAGCGCCAGGTGCGGCCCGGTGACCGGCCAGCGCCGGGTGCGCGGCCGTGGCGCCTGCACGCGCCACCAGTGCCGCTGGCGCGACCACTCCTCGAACGGGCGCAGCGCCTGTCTCCGCACCGACGCCGGCACCTGCGGGCAACGAGCCGAGCGGGGAACTCAGGGGTACACTACTGCCAAACTGAACGGGCAGGTCGGACAGGACAAGTAACCACGGCTGTGTGGCGTGGTCTGCACCGTTAGAAGCGGTCCAGAGACTCGCTTGTGCCCAAATGATTAGTGACACGCGCCCCCAAACATTCATTTTCCTTAAGTTCTACTTTCGTGATACCTACGGTTGATGAATGCTCAAACATTGCTCACGGCCGTGCGGATGATTCTCCGACTCACCTGAATGGGCGACTCGAAGGGCAGCAGCTGGTCGTCGCTGAGGCGGCTGACATCAGACTCTGATCCGGAGCGGCTCAGCGAGTCGTCCGAGCCGCCGTGCTCGCTGGCCGCCGGCCGCACCAGTTTGGCCAGCGCGCGCGCCCTCTGCTCGTCCTCGTCCGGCCGCAGTCGCTCCAGCGTGGTGTCCCGCACGTTGTCGATGAGCGCCCGTTCGGCGGACGAGGGCCGCGCGGCCGTCAGCAGGTGCGTGATGCCCTCGACGCGCAGTCGCAGCGGGCCGCCGTCGTCCGACGCCGCCGGCGCCGGCTCCGTGCGGAAGATGGAGCAGTCGGAGCCGGACGGCGCGGAGACCACAGCTGGCGGGTCCAGCCGGCGCAGCGGGGCCAGCGAGTGCTTCAGGGACGAGTTCTGGCCCTCTGCCGGCGTGGGAGGGAGGGAGAGGGTCAGGGCAGTCGGTTTAGCTAGGCTGAGTGTAGCCCACTTACATCACAGGGCTCGCCATCCGGCACAAAACCATCAAATGACAGCTGTGGAGCAGAGTTGGCTCACTGACCCCACCTCTCACTCGCGTCTTCCGGCAGGTCCTCTCCTCCCCCACCCCGCTCACCGATCCAGTCTATCTCACCGATCCAGTCCATCTGATCTCACAAATCCAGACTCCAGTCTATCTGACCGCTCACCGAACAAGTCCATCTGACATCTCACCGATCCAGTCCATCTAATGTCTCACCGATCCAGTCCATCTGGTCTCTCACCGATCCAGTCTATCTGGTCTCTCGCCGATCCAGTCCCGATATTTCGCCGATCCAGCCCGTTGGCTCTCACCGATCCAGTCCCGATATCTCACTGATCCAGTCCTGTCGTCTCTCACCGATCCAGTCCATATGGTCTCGCAGCGTGTCGCCGTGCTGGTGGTTGATGACGCTCTGCAGACAGAGCGCAGCCTGCGCCACCAGGTCGCTGTGGTCGCTCAGCGAGACGTGACGCAGCGCGCGCGCCGCCGCGCTCCGTTTGGCGCGCTCCAGACGGCGCACGTGGCCCGACACCAGATAGTTCTGCATGTAGCGGAAGTTGCCGTCCAGCTGGGCTGTAGAACGTATGTCAGGGAGGTTGAGGTCAATGGTGGGCGAGAGTTGAGGAAATCACGGGTATGGCTTGGTGTGAATTGAACAGGTTGTTGTCAAATATTTGCGTTGCATGCGCGTTGTACCTACGAATCGGAAACGCAACTGGTAGTTGGAGTCGACTGGAACCTAGCACAATTCAGTGCTAGGCAACAAGTGTCATTCACCAACAGAATGAAGACACTATGCCGACCGCGGGTTTGTCTATCGTCACTACATAGCATTATACACCGACATTCATAGAGAGCGGATACTGTCCTTTCCTATCATGACCGTGTCTTTCTGTTTTAATAGCAGAGGTTACCGAAGCAATGGGTAAAAATAAGTTTGTTCAAAGAAGTTAAGATCAAATAAGTTTAAATAACTCAGATGCATAGACCGACGACCGTAGACACTGACATAATAGGTTGGGGCTCACTTTCAAAGGCGTCATGAAGCTGGTCGATCTGCTGAATTCCCAGTTTCAGGCACTTTATCTTCTCTCGTTTCTCCAGGTTCTGGTTGAAGGGGTAGTTCTTCCAGAAGTCGACCTGCTCCTGTTTGTCGGTCGCCTCCATCATGACCTCTCGCAGCTCCTCCGACAGCTCTGAGGGGAAGGTGAGGGCAGAGGTGCGGTGATAGGGAGAGGCCTCCTCCGACAGCTCTAGAGGGCACCGGAGTAATGTGAGAGTTGAACTTCTGACAGCAGCTCTGAGAGGCGGAGGCACAATATAAGGGACATAAGCTTCGACAGCTCTGAGGGACAGACGTGCGGTATGGGAGACAAGCCTCCCACAACAGTTGAGGGCCAGAGGCCAGAGGCCGGTGATAGGGACATGTCTACTCCGACAGCTCTGAGGGCAGAGACGCGGTTTTACGAACGGGCGGAGAGTCTCGCTAGCTTACCAGCCACGACACATGCACGGCTCCAGCCGGCCTCCACCTATCAACCCGTTTAGCCCTCTTGGCTCTTAGGGATCCACCCTCTCAGTTCTTTTTCTAGCACTCTAATGAATGAGCAATTTACGTTTATCGTTGAGAAGGGAAACAATCATTTTTTTCATTCATATGCACTCCATGGGGTGTTTTCGAGCAGCGCGGTGTCCCGGTCCCTCCCCACGGACCTCTCTGCCCCGCCCCACGCGCGGCCGGCCGGCGTCTCACCGAACTCTGCGCGCTCGTGGCGGCGCTGCTCGGCGCGCAGCTGCGCCTCCGCCTCTCCGATCTCGCCGTCTCGCGCGGCCACGTCCTCGTCACAGGCGCGCCGCTCGGAGCCCTCCTGACGGCGCAGGAACGCGATGGTAGCGTCCAGCTCCGAGCGCTGGCCGCCCACCTGAAGCACAGTGCGACACGAGATAATTAGGGGTGGGTGTGAGGCTGTGGGCGGTATTCCAAGACAAGACAAGACAAGGCTGTTAGGGCGGTGAATCAGTCACATCCAGTCACCCAGGCAGCAGTCAACAGAGCAAGATGGAGTCACAGGCTGATGTCAATTCTGTTCGAGAAGAGGTCATGGGTTGATGTGAGTTCTGTTAATTTTGAATGTCAGGTTATGGACACAGCGGGATCGTAATTACCTAGGTACCTGGGTCTTAAGCTCGCGGTTTTCATCCTCCCATTCCTTGGCGTTCTCCATCAGACGAAGCTTCTTCTGCGTCCCGCAGTCCAGCCTGCCAGAGGAAATCACGTCATATGAGGCGTGGAGGAGTGACACTGTGGCAGACACTAAATTAGGCAACCTTAGACACCGTTGGCTGATGGCTGAATAAGAACTATCTGTGGACGTTAAAGGATCTCGCTATCTGAAACATATGGCCTAAATCAGCTCAACTCAATCAGCAACGTTACAAAGTGTGCGTATGTGTGTGTGTGTGTGTGTGTAGGGGGGGGGGCTACAGAAGCAATATACTCACAGGTATTCGGCGATGGTGATTTTCGGATCTTTACTCGGCTCTTTGGCCTTCTTCTTCTTCCCCTTTCCTTTCTTCTTGCCCATTGCTGCTCTCTTGGTGCAAAATCAAGGAAATCCACAAAGGTCTACGCCAGTACGTGAAAGAAACATATGGAGGTGACAGGCTTGTGGCTCGTAGTGCCCTTCAACAGCATCATCATCATCATGATGTGTAGGCAGAGGATCCGTAGTTTCGCAACGAAAACAATTTGATGAAACCAGAGATGATCGCAATCACATTATCGACATAAACACTGCGGTGCAGGCACCAATTTGTAAGAACTTTAGGACGTCAGTGCATTAGTCGAAGTAAAATTCGCAGGAAGTGTAACAACAGGGTCACAAAAGGAAGACTCGTTAGACTGAAAACGTGTCGACGCTTCATGTCCTCGATTTAGACCCCAAAAACGTGCTGACTTTGGTAATGAGCCGCTATCGGAAACAGTGGATAAGAAATGGTCCGATACTTTGGACAGGATAAATAGCACAGTCTCAACAAATTTATTTACAGAATATGTCATAGCTGAACAAGTTCATGTTCACGAAGATAATAAAGATGGCCCAATGCATCCGGATTACACCCAGTGACGTGTCTGATTCGACATAGGCGTCACGAATTATGCAAAAAAAAAAAAAACACACACACACACAATTTCAATTTCAGAATAAATGAATCAGCAGAAATTAGAGAAGTTCGTAATCTCCAGAATATAAATGGCCACACAGAAGTTCAAAACAAAATAATAACGAATGATAATGGCAGCGCCAAGCTTCAAACCGCTGTACCTTTCGCGTATAAAAATGCCACCATACATCATTCGCGTTTACGATACGTTTAAAGACGTGCACCTTCAATGTGAGATGTCGCCGAGCTATGCCCTCACCTCATCCTGTGAAAACGTATGGGACAAACGTACAAAAGAGCGCTAGACAACCCCCATTCCCACCCCCCCCCCCCCCCACACATCCAACATGTCTCTCAACACAACACAGCAGCGTCTTTCCAGCGCACGGCAAGTTCCTCGTCCACTGCACTTTGCGCCTTCCAGCGGTGAGCACCGCCCCTCGCTGACCATGTCCGGGCGGTAGGGATGCCGTCAAAGAAGTCCCACCCCGTCACTCCCACTGGCGTCCGTTCGCCGCGGACCCACCGTTGTGCACTCGCGCTCGCAGTCCTCTCACGGCTCGGGCCGATGCCCGGCCAGCAGCAGCTGCGTGTCCAGCTGGCTCTGCGCGATATCGTGCAGCGCCTCCTGGATCCGCTGCAGCAGCTGCTCGCCGCGGGACACCACCTCCCGCAGCCGCTGGCCGGCCGCCTCGTTCTCACGCTCGAGCAGCTCCAGTGCCGACAGCTGCCGGCAGAGGTGGCCCTGTTAGCGGTGGGCTCGGGGTCGAATATGTATGTATGTATGTATGTATGGATGTATGTATGCATGTATGTATGTATGTATTGACATCAAAAGCCTTCCACATATGGCGTGGCGATTACGGGGCGAATACAGGGCCAGCGAGGTGCCATACGGCAGCAGTCGCTCCCACTTCTTAATGCGAGGTGTTGAGTCCTCACAGGGTCGTCAGTGATAGTGGGATCTCCCTTACAGTTCGGCGGAAAAGTTGCAGTTTGGTGGAGGACTTCCCATTCACCCGTAGTTTGTAGAGCTCTGAGAGCAGAGTGACTTACCTGCAGTTCGGTGGAGGAGTCCTTACCTGCAGCTCGGTGGGGGTGGGGTCCATTTACCTGCAGCTCGGTGTGGGGAAGGGGGTTCATTTACCTGCAGCTCAGTGGAGGAGTCCTCGCTGGGTAGCGAGTCGATCAGCGTGTCAATGTCCTTGGCCTTGCGTCCGATGAGCGTGGCGAACAGCTGGGCGTAGTCCTCTGCGGGCTGCACGTGCTGCGGCGTGCGGCCGCCGGCGCGGTCGAAGCCGGGGAAGTGGCCGGGCGCCGCCTGCTGTTGCAGGATGCCCACACTGTTACAGAACAGCTCGGCCAGCTCGTTGACGGCGTCCTGCAGCTGCGTCAGCCGGTCGGCCATGGCGGCGCAGCGCTGCCGGGCCGCGTCCCAGGCGCGGGGAGAGCAGAGACCCCAGCCGGTCGGTGTCAGCAGGGGTAGGCAGCTTCTGACAGTGAAACGGCGCTACCTACCAGTTTCTGAGAAAGGCCCCAATACTTGTCAGTGATTATCCACCTGTACAGTGCTAAGGAAATAGTCAAACAGTTACATTACAATACAAAAAAATGAAACGGGGTAACACAATCCAATTTATAAAAAAAAATGAAACCACGCCCAACGTAACAGAGAAACTTCCAATACAAGCTCAGAATCCCTCGAAATCCATTTTGTATCGGAGCTTTGGAGTGGAAGTCAGTTGAAGTCATGGCAACAACCCAAGAGTCAGAGTCGGGACTGTCCACTCCAAGCTGCCTTGACTCTAGAAAATGATAGAACAGTCACGGAACTGAATGCTCAGACTACTCCAGAACATGTATTCGAACCTGGGGTAGCATTCACTGATGCACGGCTAAAAATAAGATTTGCATAGAGCTGCTCGGCGTGAAGTACGTGGTGCTGGACAGGACCCCGGGGCTCGGCCCGCACTGCCGCAACCTTCGCCGCCGTGTCCGCCCCCACATCGCCCAGCTTCGACACATCACTGGCCGCAGCTGGGGCCTGGAGAAGCGGCAGCCCCGAGCTGTCGCCAACGGCCACGTCAGATAGGCCATCGAACACACAACGGCCGCCTGGCTGCCAGCGACGGCCAGGACTGACATGGAGGTGCTGGGGCGTGAGATGCGCGCCGCAGTTCGTCACCAACTGCATCGGATCGGTCCCCCCACCGTGGGGTCACGGCCGAGGCAGACATGGTACCAGTTGCGGCTTGCCGCACGGCGCTGGAAGCGCAGATGCTAATCAAGGTCGCAGCTCCGCCCACTGAGGACCTTCTGCACTAGCTGGCAAATGCAGACCTAGCGCGGCACCTCAATTCATAGAAATTGGCTTAACCTTGGCCCGCATTGGTGTTTTGCCAGCCTCGAACGTATGGGGGGGGGGGGGGGTCCGTCGTCCGTTGGACCCCTCTCGCCGTTTGGCTCCTGATCGAGCTAGAGCTTTGCGAAAAAAGCGTGTTGCCCGTGACGAAAGGAAGCCGATGATACCCAATTTTAAGGTTCTAGGTCATTGGTTGACCAGGTTAGGTCAATGACCCGGCCAAAAGTCGGGAAAATCGGGACCTGTTAGAGCATCGTAAAGTGCGGCTGCTATAGGGGTTTTCGGGGTGCTGATAACGAATATCATGTTAGTTTTGATCACAGATGATGTCTTCATGCATTTAGGCCAGGTCAGGTCAACTATCGAGCATTCGTAGTACGTCGCGTATTCGTAGTACCTACGTGCCAACCGCCTCTGACAGCTTCGTGTCACATTACGAAGGCACCAAACTTCTTCGTAAATGTTCAAATGGTTGCTAAATTCAAATTCAGCTAAAAAAAACTAGCCTAGAAACATGTACAACTCGAAAAAGTGAACCGAGGTCATCAAAGGTCAATGACCTGATCCGAGCTCCAAATGACCTTGAGGCTTGACACCAACCCTTATGCATGGGACCAACATCATAACACATGTTTGAACGCTTGAAACCACGAAAAGACTGCAAACGCGCAGCTAATGTGAGCCGACACGCCGAATGGCGATGCCGGCCAAACATGGTCTAAAAAAGTACCTAGGTCACAACTCACAGGTCAAAGGTCATAAATTGGGCCAGGGTCATGAAATTTTCAGGGTAGGTGTAAAATTGATTAATGCGAGGGCACTGAAAGTTTTGTGGCAATCGGCAGCTTTTAACATGAGTCCGCCATCAGAGGTCAAGGTTCACGTTTAGAGGATACCTATGTAGTGGCTAGAACACTAATGGTCACCATTAGTGTTAGTAACACCATTAAATGGTGTTACTTCAATTCAGAGTACATTCACAGACTCAATCGAAACCAGAGCACGCAAATTGAAATAAAATGTAAAAACAAGAACCCACCCCCAAAGCAAGGCGTCAGTATCATACTATCAGTAACAGTAAAGTTGGTCGAAAGTCAAAGTTGCATAGGTATTTACCTACCTACAACCTCAACCTGATACAAGCTAGGAAACTCTTAGAACCAAGATTCCTATCTCAACCTGATTTCCCGCCCGACTTTTACACACTTATATATCTTGATCTCGAACCAATCGAACCAAAAAGCCTACTTAATCCCATAACATTTGATCAGTGGGGCCCTTTTATGGGCTCTCTCTATCGTCTGGAGGTTTCGAAAGATGCTCTCCAGAGATGGCGCTAGTAAATTTGGCTGACATGACGTCATGCTAAAAAGTGATGGGTTTTGTGAGAGCAAATGTAATAATAGTTGAAAATTTTGTACTTTTGCTTAATTAAGAAAAAATAAATATACAATTGTTCAAAACAGCGTTTTCCTCATTCATCCTTCATTGTTTTAAGAGGAATATAGACAGTTTAAATATTTTTTCTTGACCGCAATTCGCACACGCACTAAATTAAAAGCTGGAGTTTTGTGCGTTCGTAGATCGTGATTTGAGAAAATAAGTTGACAATAATCCTTTGCACTTTTGCTTTACAATCATTTTTCAATGCAGATAAATGCATTAATTATTCGAAAATAGGCATATCTTTGAAATATTATGATTTTCCACAAGCAACTTTTCCCAAAAACTTGAACTACTTACAACTGACGAACGCATCCAATAATCTAGATGTCTTAGGATGAGTTCGTCATTTTTTTCCAAGGAAATACGATACAGTTCAAGCTACTTTACCGATTTATTAGGGTACTTTTGCCAATGAATTAATAAATAAATGACAACAATCAATCTCATCATCAACCATACTCGGAAAAATTTTCTTCGCATAAGCGCGAACACATCCGCGCTTTCATGAAAAGTCACGCCCGTAGATGTCAGGACTGCTGCTTTATGTTTCGCAAGGTGGCGCAGCGCGCAGGGTACCGACTACCGAGGCTGAGGTCTCCAGACTCTCCACCACGATTTAACTTGGAAATGGCCGATGGGGAAGGTCTCACCCAAAAACGGACGCCCTTTTACACAACTGCATAAAGAGAATGAATTATTGGCATAGCTGACCACACGTCCCCTCCCCCTCTCCGCCCCAGCTCAATAGGAAATATCGCCTATTTTCCTTAGTCAGTTATATTCTGACTAATTTCTCACTCTTCCCAGTAAACCTTAACATGCATGATGCAGATGTCCACTGCGTAAGTCGTGTGCTTCCGTAAGTGTGCCAACTATATAGTGTTGCCTACACTCTACAGTGCCTACTGCTTCCCCATTGTCGTTATAATTGGTGATTCTCAGGTCAAAAGTTACACAGTGGTCTCAGAGAACAATCGTTTCAACAAATTAACGATTCAAACCGTTGCATTCTACTGATATTCCGGTCAGTTCTGCTACTAAACGATTCCGGCAAAACACTCTTTAGGTTATGTATTAGCGAACCACCACACAAAATTCGCCCAATCAATGGTCAGTTATTACTGCTGGGCTGAACCGTCATACGCTATATAGCCTATTGCAGTCAACATTTTCAGAACGATACTGACTGACGAAACACAACGTATTCGCGGATTCGCACATACGTTGGCACCCAGGTGGCCTGTCAGCAGCCGCACAAATCCGCACAGCGCAGCCGGGATTTGACATTGAGATGGTACACCGTAAAGCATGCCTTTCCACACAGGCACAAGCACAGGGACACAAATTCTCAAAATCCAAACTTATTCCAATACTGGTCAATTACGAATAGGCATAAAGTTTTGAGGTTTTCTCATGTTCATTCTTCTTTCAACACACGCGGCAGGCTGCAGCAGCTGCAGAACATCTCACAGAGCTGCGCTGGATGCAGTCATGAGCTGGGACACGGTCTGTGACCAATGACCGATCGGGGGTGCCAGCCTCCTCCCGGCACGCGATGCACTGGCCGCCGCGCAGTCGATGTCGGGGCACCGCCGGCATTCGCCGACAGGGTTCCATCCGATTCGGTGTATTGGTGGCAGCCCGAACAGTGACCCACGCGAAGCTGGTGGACGTCGATGGCCGATGAGCGATGCCCTTCCGCGACCGGCGGTGGCAGTCGGTCCCACATCAAGAACAGATACCAGTCATGCGGTCAGTCGGCGACGGCGCTGTCGCGAGCCGATCTGATGGTCGCGCGGTGGGCGTTGCCGACGTCCACCGGGACCGTCGACTGGGGGAGCGCGGCCGCCTCTTGGCCGCCGCCTCTGGTCGGCGAGCTCGTTGCGCTGTGGGACGGCATCCACTGCAAGTCGTTCACTGTGAAGCGGTCGTTTGACCGGACCTGGCAGGCGGGGAAAGGGGGCCTCAGATGAAGTAAAACCATCCCTCAGGCCAGCTTGAACTGGCTCTCCACCTCACCATGTTAGATAAGCAGACACCCTCGTGATCATCGCAGCGATGATTGCCAATTGGTGTGTCATTATGGGAGAGGATGCCAGCCTCCTTTGCAAGATAGTCTGCCTTTAATATAGTGCAGCCCGACCCATTGCCTGTGGCGCAGACTGGGCTTGATAATGCAGTGCAGGACACACCAAACGTAAGCGGCCATCTGTACCCCCTGTGCAGTAGGGCTGACTCAAGAGCCCAGAGTTGCCCTCCCCCCACCATTCTGTGCACGTGATAACTGGATGGGACATGCCATGGTCAGCATCTGTTCAAAAGCTGCCCTAAGCATGTAAAGCTCCACTGGCATGCTCAAGCATGGTCACAGTCAGTTCTCACTTCTCAGTTGAACCTCCAATGGAAACCCATCACAAAGTAGAGATCAGGGCACCTCTCACACTGCAGCACACTCAACGACTGAGGCACCATCTCATCACTTGCAGGTGGTTCTTGCCAGGAGCAATGCCAGCCACGCACATCAGGTGATAACAGCAGTGTACAACTGCAATCTACAAGCAGCCATGTTCTTTCTGGTTTTCTCCTGTTGAGATCCACTGCCATGCATGAACTTGATGGGCTTTTGTTGCGCTCCTCCCATGTGCAGACAAGTTTCTGCTGAAACAAAGCAAAGCAAATGTGATTAATAATGGCCCTGTTTCACCATCCAGACACTGTGTGCACTGGTAGCTACGGCATACCATAGCATCACTCAAATGACGTTGCATGTGATCTCTTAGTTTATGATCAATCACGTTTGGAACAGAGTGAGAGGTTCTGAAAAACCGTACCAAGAACAGAGGTTTGAGTTCAAATACTGCTAGCATGCTGCTGGTGCTGGTACCGCAGCGTGCAGCGTTCTGGGATGCTGTCATAGCTTAGCGTCACAGTGAAGTTTGTTGACACTGCCATGGAAACCCAATTGCAATGCTCTGACACACGCAGCGCACTGCAGTGCTCAAGTGCGTGCTCTGCCGTGAAACACCACCCATGAACGTTGGTTGCATGACCAGGATGGAGCAGTGTGGCAGACAGTGATTTTAATCTTAATTGCACTTCCTAGAGATTAAAATGTTGTTGGTGAAATTGCTATTCATTATTCCTATTACCATTGTCTAAATTTCACATTTCAAGACAGCATCAGCATTGACATGTTATATAAAATAAGGTTTAGACTTCAGGTGCTTCAGGTGGTCCCGGGTTCAGCTATTAAGTAAAACAAGGGCAAAAAATTGTCAAAATTAAAAAAAAAAATACCTGCCTTCATCAACACCTCATCTAATCTAACCTCATCCTCATCTAACAAGGCCCTAAAAGCAAAAACCGTTTGAATAACAATGTAATATTTTGCAACCGCTGCACCATTACTGTCACGTACGCCACAGTGTATATAAATAACGTACGCTATCCCTAGATTGGTTGCTGGTAAGTAGTGGTTGTCGTCATCAACTCGTCATGCAGCAGCTGATTGGGATGGGCGGGGCCTATTTTTATCCAGGCGATAGAGAGAGCCCTTTTATGCTTATTAATTATGCATACTCTGTTTTTAAGGTTTATATAGCCTTGCTCTGTTCGACTTCTCCGCTATCGAGCGAGAGTTGGCTGATGAAGTGCTCGTTGCCTAGCAATTAGCGATTTAATTTTCCAGTTGCCTGGGAACGGCTGCCTGCCGATAATAAAATTTGTGCTATTGAACATATATCTTAATTCGTTTTGGAGGCAGTTATTGCGCATATTTTCTCATTTATTATCAATAAATTTATTTGATGACGTCAATAAGATAGGCCAATCATTTTGTAGTTTGATGTAATTAATGAAATGAAAACCAATTGGTATCGCAGATTGGCTTTGATTCTATGACGTAGGTAATCACCTTCAAATAGGTGATAAGTGTTACAAGGCCGGGCATGTGGAAAAGATCTGTGAGGGGAGATGAAGATTGGATTGGATGTAGAGTGGATGGGGTGTAGTGGTCTATTTATCCACAATTTTCCATATTCGTGAATTAGATTGCTAGATCCTGTTTATTCTGCGAATTCGTAAGTTTTGATTGAATTTTGAGTAACGTGACTAATTGCACCTTTGACGGCTCAAGCTGGTCATACAAATGATGCGTTTTATTTTGGCTGATGAAATTTGAGGGACAGGTAAATCATAGGTACATGATGCCTGCTACTACAGTAACCGTGGTTCCTCATGCTGCTTTCATTGCTGCAATATGCTTTTATCAGCTTACTGACTTTGGGTTAAGTTGTTTCATAAATATTTAACTTCTAGCCTATTGGTAGGTAAGTTGCGTAAAATGGGGCTACCACTATGATTTAAAATTTTGGGTTGTAACCCTTTGATGTTTGAAGATGCCCAGATGAAGTTTTAACCAAATACTATTGTCAATAGACTTAAAAGTTAAAATGAAGGCATGTATTGATTGTTGTATCTCAGTAGGCGGAACTATGGTCATGAGTACCCAAATATAGGAACGTTCCCATTTTTGGGAACGGAGTTCCCAAATATGGGAACGGGCGTTCCCATTTATGAGAACGGAAGGCAATTTTTCGGCCGTTCGCCCACTAAAACTCAAAAGTGCATCACGTCTCAAAAAAGTGCACGCTGATTTAAGTATCTACTAAATCTCCATAAAGTTATCTTTAATCTGACCGTGGAACAAGGAAATTGACCGTGGAATGATATTTTTAATGATTTTTTAAAAATGACAGAATGGTGGAAATATGGGTTATACGACATTTAACATGCAATTTTAAGGAAAATGAAGCATTTTTTACATTTTGAGGTCAAGTATAATAATTTTCGCCTGGTTATGAAGTTTCATTCTAGCGACACCAGATGCTGACATATGCAAGCGAACACGCGGACAGTCCCGAGGTAATATTGTTGACTTTTGGTGTCGGGGCGATTGACCGCGTGAAACGTCAGTGATTTTACCGAACTACTGTTGTAAACTCAGTTTCAGTGGTTTAAAATCATTCAGCTGTATTTTATCAGCCCTGAAAGACATATTTTATTTGGATGCTAGCTGTTTAGCGTTGTTTTATAAGCAGCGTCATGAGCGTGGTTTTTGTCTTCGGCGTTTCTAAGCATGATCGTTTGGGGGGAATTTCTCTGATATAGGTCGCTCTGTGTGGCTTAATTATAATTTTTATGCTGATTTCGATCATTCCTCGTGCCCATCCTACCAGGCCTTTTGCCACTTACACTCATTAAGAAAGGAAAAAACTAGATTTTCATTGGGACTAGGTGTTTTGAGGGTGTAACATATTCAGCGTTCCCATTTTTGGATACTTCTTGTGCTCGTCAACTCTCGGTGATTAGCAGACAGGTGCTTGACATGTCTCCACCCTCGGCGCGGACGGTGGATATAGGTATGGAAGACCTTGTTGAACATCGCTGAGCGTTGTGGATTACGTAATCCTGCAGAGGGGGGCGTGCCCGCTGCGAGATCGACGGGAATAAAAGCGCAGAAGACCGGGCGAAACATGCAACGGTCTTGCCGGAAAGGTCATCTGATGATTGTTGCGTTAACAATAATTTGCGGCGTTGGACGTGATGCTTGTTAATGAAAAGAGCCCCTGAAAGGCGTCGGTGAAATCGTTCCCAATTTTGGGTACGCCGTTCCCATAATAAGGAACGCTTGCAGCGCCAGTGTACGAGAGCGTTCCCAAATTTGGGCTCGCGGCCCGGGTGATGGACTGCTTTAGAAATAGGGGAACGATTTGAAACTACGATGGGCCTTACAATATCAAACTCTTTCCCAACAATATTGAGACAACTATCAGGCGGTTCACGATCGTTTTATATTTTTTGGACGTCATTTAACGGTTCTTTTTCTTGTTTTAAATAATGCCTACATGGCGTTCCCATATTTGGGTTTATCGTTCCCAATTATGGGAACGAAAATGCGTTCCCGAAAATGGGTACGCTTGACCATAGTTCCGCCTACTGATCTGCAATTTTATGGGAACAAGTACTCATAAGAAAATCACGTTTGCCATGAATACCTAGAATTTATGTGCAATAGCTCGTTAATATACATCTATGTTTGTACCCTTCTTTCTTTGGAAAAAGGCTGTGATTTGTTAGCTTAGTCACTATTTCTGTTTTACAGAAATTCTGTTTCTTGTTTTCTGATTCTGATTGTTACATATGCCAATTCTGATTGTACCTACCTACCTATGCATTTACAGGTTTTGACACTTTTAGGAACAATGACTGATAGTAACTGTGTCAGTGAGAAGATGGAAAACACTACCATTGAAGACCAGCCTCCTGCTACAGCAGATGCAGCAGAGGATTTTGTAGATCCATGGAATGTGACCAGTCAGTCACAGACTGGTATAGACTATAACAAACTTATCAGTAAGTTTTGCAGAAACCAGTTTGGATTGGCTGACCATTTTCGTGGTGGAAAATCTTATCATGATAATGCACATTTGGCTGGGCTTTTGAGGGCTTAAGAATTGTAAAAATGTTTGATGCCTTTGTAGAGGTGTGTATACCTTCCATTGATTCCACATTTATAATGTAAACACATTATAAATGTTGGCATGAACCAAGCTCATTAAGATAAATCTGTAGTTAAAACTTCAGAAAGTGGTGTTTCTTACTCCAATCACCATTAATCAATAACCAGACATGGGGCACGCCTTATTCAGGTTTCATCATGAATATCCCAACAAGCCCTGGGATCCACTCTCTCTCCTCGGACGGCCGAGTGACGTCATCGGCTGCGGTGACGTCACTCGCGCACGAGGTCGGGTACCGACTGTCACAGTAGTAACAACAGCGGCGTGCTGCCCCGGTGGAGCCCAGTGCGGTCTCCGGCGCCACTCCGCGGCTGATCTGACCGCCGCCTTGTCTGTGCGCCGTCCCCAGGCCGGTTCGGCTCGTCCAAGATCGACGAGACGCTGCTGGCGCGCATTGAGAAGGTGACCGGGAAGCCGGTGCACCACTTCCTGCGGCGCGGCATCTTTTTCTCGCACCGCGACCTACACACGATCCTGTCGCTGTACGAGCAGAAGAAGCCGTTCTTTTTGTACACGGGCCGCGGGCCGTCCTCGGAAGCGCTCCACCTGGGCCACCTGGTGCCCTTCATCATGACCAAGTGAGGCGCGCAGCGGAGCTCCTCCGAGATACATCTCATACTGTGCGTGATGCTGCTATAGGCCCTCTCTCGACTATCAGTGGCTTTGTCGTGTTTCCCGGCAATCGGTTCGCATGTTTTTTTTTTTATTTCTTCAATTTATTCTGATAGACGGACACGGCAGCCTAGTAACTTTGCAAGTTGTCTGTTGCTCGGGTCTCGATGAGCACATTTGTCTCGATTAACGTCAAGCCCGAACCTCTCTTTGAGCCATGTGTCTTACTCATACGTAGTACGTACAGGTCTCGCGGGTTTTAGCGGTAGGTTTTGCACCTAGAAAAATTAGTGTACTTTAGGCTATATCTTCGTTGTCTTAAGCTTTTAAGTGTTGAAGAGACGATAGACTTGTTGGTTCACAAGCCGGCCATGATCGTGTAAAATGACTTCATCGTAGATCAATTAGTTTCTGAGATATAATCGGAAATGTAAAAGTGCAAAACCCACCGCTTAATCTCGCGAGAGCCGTACGTCTCAGTGAGCCTGATGTAGTTTCCGCACCCGTCTTTTATCTGAGGGCGTGTCTTACCCACATATGCTTTTAAACCCAGTATCGAACCTTTCAGCCCAGCTATGTCTACACGTCCTGGCTACGAACCGACCCTTGTTTCGTATCGTACTCCTGTCCCGTGGCCGTCTCTAAGCCTCGTGCCGCCCCCGCCAGGTGGCTGCAGGACACGTTCGACGCGCCGCTGGTGATCCAGCTCACCGACGACGAAAAGTTCCTCTGGAAGGACCTCACTCTGGAGGAGGCGAACCGACTGGCACACGAGAACGCCAAGGACATCATCGCATGTGGCTTCAACCCGGACAAGACGTTCATCTTCTCCGACCTAGACTACATCGGGTAAGCTCATCCACGTGTTGGACACTGACGAGGACGCTTGGATGGTTTGATGGTTAACACGTGATTTGATTTCGACTATGGTGAATCGGTGATTTATTCAATCAGTTTCATTTTAAGTTTGTAGTTTTATTTGTATCGGTGTTTACATTTGAGATTGGTTAAATATCATTTGACGCTTATTCATTCGATGTGTTTCAGGCAATGTCCCCAGTTCTACCACAACATGATGCGCATCCAGCGGAGCGTCACCTACAACCAAATCAAGGGCATCTTCGGCTTCGGCGACAGCGACCACATCGGCAAGATCGCCTTTCCGGCGGTGCAGGCGGCGCCCAGTTTCAGCTCGTCGTTCCCGGTGCTGTTTGGCGGCCGCGCCGACCTGCCCTGTCTGATACCCTGCGCCATCGACCAGGACCCCTACTTCCGTATGACGCGCGACGTGGCGCCGCGGCTCGGCTACCAGAAGCCGGCGCTGCTGCACTCGTCCTTCTTCCCGGCGCTACAGGGCGCCATGACCAAGATGTCCGCCAGCGACCCCAACTCGTCCATCTTCGTCACCGACACCGCCAAGCAGATCAAGACCAAGATCAACAAGCACGCCTTCTCGGGCGGCCGGGACACGGTGGAGGAGCACCGGCGGCTGGGCGGCGACTGCAGCGTCGACATCAGCTACCAGTACCTGACCTTCTTCCTGGAGGACGACGCGCGCCTGGAGAAGGTCCGCGCCGACTACTCGTCGGGTGAGCTGCTCACCGGCTTCCTCAAGAAGGAGCTCATCGAGCTGCTCCAGAAGCTGATGGCCGAACAGCAGGAGCGCCGCAAAGCTGTCACCGACGAGGTGCTCAAACACTTCATGACGCCGCGGCCGATGCTCTCGTGACGGTCGGGTCGACGATAGGGTAATTTTACACGGACTGGGAACTGAACTGGCTGGGACCGACCACCGCAGCCGGAGGTTGTGCTTTACGGGGATGTGGGGATGGGGAGGGGTGATCGGTGAGCGGGGAGTGGGAGGTGAATTTCCTCTGCTCGTCAGGGCCCGTCAATTTGTTACGGTATCGTAGCGGCCCGCTGGTGGATAGCGGGGAAAGTCACAGACAGATTTTACCGGTTTGTGCTTTTTGACTGTTTTTGTTTTCTTTGTTGAGGCGTTTTCCAAGCATAAATACAGCACACGCTCGCTCGGACCCGATCCATGTGCTTTGTTACCTTTATTCACCCTATGATGGATTTAAACGCGAGATTATTTCCGAACTTCAATATATTACAGTGCAGCCGCTTTTGCAGCGTCCCGTGTTACTCGCGTCTTCCCCCAACGGTTAGTTCGTACTTCTGATGAGTTTCATACCCTCATCTATCCCGTCTCCGAGCCCCGATGTTACTCCCGAACGTTCTTCCCATCAGTCACACACGTCTGTTGGACGGGCGATGTATTCTGCTGAGGAGGTCGCCGCGTTCTCGTCCAGACGCTCCTCGCACCACGCCCGGTACACATACCCAGGTACCCAGTTCGTACAGCGCCACAACACTCCGCCGTGACACGCGACACCGGCGCCCGAAAACGGCAGCACCCGACATCGCCCTGTATTTACAACATGTTCTAGTGATTCACACCGCCCTGTAGCGAGGCGCGCCGCCTACTTCCTGTACCACATCTGCACCGTCTTCATCCGCTTCACCTTCTTCTGCAGCTGGAGGATGCCGTACATCAGCGCCTCGGCGGTCGGCGGACAGCCTGGCGGAGCAGAAAACGCGTAACAGACCGAGAATAGCGGACATTGTTCACACTGACCTTGGAAGAAAGGTAGAAAATGTGCGACAAGGTAGTCGGGAATGGGCTGATGGAAACGTACACACCACACAATGACAAAGCGTTGCTGCGTGGGGTCTGTTCCAGCGCCTCCAGAAACCTCCAGAAAGCTCCAGAAAGCTCTAGAATCCTCCAGAGAGCGTTCCAGCGCCTCCAGAAAGCTCCAGAAAGCTCTCGCCAAAGCTCCAGAAACCTCCAGTAGCCTCCAGAGAGCTGGGAGGTCCAAATTTCTCTGGAGGCTCTGGTCTACAATTATGGCGCACATGTGACAATCACGAGTGTAAACAAAGGAATTTTGACTGATTATTTTACTACTTGAATGTTAAGAAAATTACATTGCTATAATTTTGTTAATCTTTCTTAATAAAATTGAAAACAAATTTTGCGTTTCAAGAGAGAACAATCGTCACTCTTTTGGTATATGTGATGCCAATCTCCAGAAATCTCCAGATTGCGTTCCAGCGCCTCCAGTAAAACCTCTGGTAGAGCCTCCAGTCAAGAATTTCTACTGGAGGCGCTGGAACAGGCCCGTGGTCAGAAGCAGGGTCTGAAAACCTAGTTAGCCTCTACCACACGAACGCAGGCTAGGTTCGACGACAAAAAAAAAACGCGCAGTTTAAATCAAGAAGTACGTAAAATCGCACACACACATTCAACAAGAGCCATCCAGTCCACCTCGTCGCGGCCAGCCCGCCGAGCAGCACCGTCGTGCCTACCTGGCACGTAGATGTCGACGGGTACGATGCGGTCACAGCCGCGCACCACAGCGTACGAGTAGTGGTAGTAGCCGCCGCCGTTGGCGCAGCTGCCCATCGAGATCACCCATCGCGGCTCCGGCATCTGAGGGCGGGAGGAGGCGTCACCAGACTGGCTAGACCAACAGGATAGATAACAGCCAGACCGGGAGGGTGGTGCTGGAACAGCGGGAGAAAGGATGATGCCACAGGGATTCTCAATGCCGTCAGTGTTGTCTTTTTACAACGGTGGCATCGCCGCTGAGGACAGGTCATTATCTAGTTTTCGAAGGGTACACGGCACGGGGTGTATGTGGAACGTAACTGACATTTCCTGGAACCACTGGGAAGCGCACATCATTACGAAGGCATGTAGCAGCACTGACGCAGCAATCAGCCAGCAGCCTTTCAAATGTTTGCTTACCCAGCAGAAGCAATGGCTCTTCTGATAATCTCAGCGCTCACCTGATCGTAGATTTTGCGGAAGGCGGGCGCCATTTTGTTGGTGAGCGTGCCCGAGACGATGATGACGTCTGCCTGGCGGGGGGAGGCACGGAACACCACGCCGTACCGATCCATGTCGTAGCGCGGCGCCGCGATGTGCATCATCTCCACGGCGCAGCAAGCCAGGCCGAACGTCAGCGGCCACAGCGAGCCCTGCAACACACAGCGGCGCAGGCGTCAGAGAACTGAGCAGCGGGGTGGTAGAGGGGAGGGAACCACTGGGAACACAGCGAGCCCTGGAACGCGCAGCGGCGCAGGCGTCAGAATGGGGCGCGGGGTGGGAGAGGAGGTAACATAGTCAACTCTGCCGCATAGCAGAGGTCAGAACGGAGTCGCGGGGTGGGAGGGGAGGTAACATAGCTAACTCTGACGCATAGCAGAGGTCAGAACGGAGCCGCGGGGTGGTGAAAGGGCAGAGGAAATCATTGGAAAAGCCGCTACTTCGCAAATTTATTACAAAGCCCATATGGTGACCAAGTAAATTAGGATTTAGGAAACAATGATATCGATAGAAAGGATCCAGCAATAATGATACCAGCAGCACAAGTGAAATAATCGAAACGTCAACGCCTGTGCCCTAATGAGAGAACCTAGAGACATTAGGTCCATCATACCCCCCCCCCCCCTGTGGTTTACCGCCGTGCCTACCTTTCTGCCCCAGTTGAGCAGGTCGTCCAGCCGAGCCACCGCGTACTCGGCCTTATTGTTGAGGTTCTGGAACGGCGAGTACGGCTTGTGCTTCTGCGGCACCACTGTCGGGCGGCACAGAACGGTGTCAGGACATAGTGCCACATTAACGCCAGGCGTGTGTACTGTGTAGTGAGCTCACAGGGCTGTCGCTCAGTCTAATATAAGGAACTAGAGTCTCATAAAGCAGTGACAATGAGCCGCCAGTAGGTATAGTATCAGTCTGATAAATTAGTTACCAGCAGCACATGCGGCTCCATGTTGGGAATCCCCCCTCCCCAAAAAAATGTATTATTGAAGTTCCCCACACAATAATTCACCCCTTGATCTTTCCAACATTATCTCGCATCCCGCATTCGAGCCTCCCGTATCCCTGCGCGCCTCGCCCGTCCGTCCGTCGGCTACTGACCGGCTTCTGAGGTGGCCTCTCTCCGCTGCTGTAGGGCCGTCGGCTGGATGGAGGGAGAGCTAACTGCCGCCAGGGGCCGGGCGATGGCAGGGGCCGCCCGGGACACCGCCAGGCCGCGCAGAACTGTGGGCATAGGCAACAGGCGGGTTAGACAGTGCTATCGACACGGAAACAGGCGGCTTAGACAGTACTGTAGGCACAGACAATGAGCGGTAGGACAGAACAGTCGGAAAGGACACGGGTCAGACGGAACTGTCAGCACGGGCGGAGGACGGTTCAGATAGAGCAGCTGTCAACACAGACGAAAGACGAGTCAGACAGAACTGCCGACACAGGCAGCAGACGGGCTAGACAACTGTCGACACGGAACAGGGTAGGTACAGCTGTCAGCATGGGCAGCAGGCGGATAATACAAAACAGTGGGAGCACACACGGGATGAGTCATAACTCAGAAACCAGGGCGGACTGACGGACAAAAACAAAATCCGGTCCGGTAAAAACTGCAGTGGTGATAAAGGCGGTAACTGTTGACGGTAGCTGTCTTGTAACTTTTCGAAATATGAGTACCAATCATATGAATGTTGAAAAAGAGTCAGGACCGTAGCCGTAAAACGGAAATTGAGGTACTGGATCCATTGGATGGATATGTTGAATATCCGCAGACATACATACTGTCCCTAAAACTGAACTACCTAATGCGTCCATTACACATATTAAAGCGCGTACAGCCACCTAGATTTGTCGAGCCTAAAAACTGCCAACCTGAGACTATAATAGGTATATGTATGTAGTGTATCCATCGGGCGTGGTCCGCTCAAATAAGTCGTCGCTTTCGGCAATATCTCTAACGACTGGAGCACATTGCCGGTCCACACTGGTGCCCTACATTAACGATCGCTGCCCGAACGCTGAACAAACAAGTCACCATCGTCGCTGGTCGCTGCCGTCGCGGCCCAGTGCGCTGGGTCAACAGGGCACGCGCAGGTGGGCACACACAGGTCGCCACTCGTTGACGGTGCAGGTCAAACAGAACACACGGCTGAACGGGAGGCAAACACCGGGCTTGTCGCGTCTATTGAAGGCGAGCCGACCGAGGAGAGGTCAGCCCCAGCGACGGCCCGCGGCAGCGCCATCAGTGAGGGCGAATACGGCCACCGCGGGGGTGTCCGTATAGAATAGTCACTCATCGGCCGTGGCTGTCCACTCTGTGGCGGACAGTGCAGCCGGGGACGGTCTCCGACGTCCCCTCACCTCTGCGCTTGCACCTGCCGCTGCCGCTGACGACGGATATGTCGTGGACGGGTCATCCGAGTTCCCCTGTAAACGCCAACACCCCAGGCACTCTGCCGGACGGAGACACCCCAGGCACTCTGCCGGACGGAGAGAAGCCAGCGGTCGAGCCGGCGCCGGCCGGCCCGCTGCCCCGGTCGGTCGGCGCTCTGCTGCGCCTGCTGGAGCTGACGGGCGCGGCCGGCCCGCCCGGCTGGCGCCGCCTCCTGTACGCCTGTCTGCTGCACGCGCTGCAGACGGCAGCCGCCTACCAGACCACCGCCTGGTCACTGCGCTACGGCCTGCAGAAGCTGGCCGCCGGAGTGCCGGCCGTGCGCGTCGTGGCCGACACCGCCTTCTTCGGGGTGGCGTTCGTACTGCGGTGGCTGACCCTGAGCGCCGTCCTGCTCCGCGGCCGGCGGCACTTCTCCGCCGAGCTGGACAGGGTGCGCGCCTGCCTGGACCAGCTCTCCGACCTGCCGGGCTGGGCCGCGCCGCGCCGCCGCACCGCCCGCATCGCCGCCGCCCTGCTGGCCGTGATGCTGGCGCTGACAGTCGGTATCGGCTGGACCACCGAGGGCTTCATCTCTCCAGAGATCTGCCGCTCGCAGCACTGGTCCAAGTGCCTCCTGGCGTGGACGCGGCGGGTCGGCTACGTCGGCCTGGTGGTCTCCTTCCAGCTGGTTCCGGTGAAGTTCCTGCTGGTCGGCCTGCTCATCTCGGACGGCCTGGAGACCGTGAACGCCGAGCTGAGGGCGATGGTGAACGGCGAGCGGCCGGCCGGCGCCTGGCAGCTGCAGCGGCTGGCGCGGCTGCGCGCCCGGCTGACCGACTCGTTCGTCCGACTGACCGGAGATAGTGCCGCAGAGCTGGTGCTGGCCATGGCCAACGGGATGCTGCTGCAGGTCACCCTCTTCATGAGCGTGCTGGAAACGCTGCGGTCCGCCTTCACCGCGCAGGACGTGGCCGGTTTCGCTGTGTACCTGATGTCCACCGGTCTGACGCTGTCCGGTCCGTGCGAGGCGGGCCAGCGGGCGCTGCAGCTGTCGGCCGACAGCCGCCGGCTGCTGCTGCAGCTGGAGGGCCGCCGTCCCGAGCTGGCCAGTCAGGCGGCCCTGCTGCGGGAGGCGGCCGCCCAGGACCTGGACACGCTCGGCGACCTGGGCCTGTTCCGACTGCGGCGCTCCACCATCGTCAGCGCCTCCTCCACCATCCTGACCTACGTCATCATCATGGTGCAGTTCAGCGAGGCCGGCGGCGGCGGTCGGGACGCCGCCGCCGCCGGTAGCGTCAGCGTCACCACCGCCGCGCTACCGTAAATATTGGGCCTCGGAGGTGCGAGCCAATGTCACCGAAGGACTGAATTCTGACATGGTGGTGCCAGGACAGCACTGGCGGTTGAGCACTGATGGCATACTCTTCAACTTGACTGTTCCCTTTATGTGGTGCCTTTATTGCTGTTTCACTGGAATTCAGAAAATGTCTGTATTCTCTGAATGATTTTAAGCAGCTGGATTACATCTTAGCCCAACCCAACCTAGGCAACTATCTGCAGAATTATGTAATATGTACTCAAATAAAGACAACAATGTGAAATGAAATGGTTCCATGAGTTGATTAACCTAATGAATCAAGAAAACAGACCAATGGGACAACTAAGCATACATGTATGTTTTGGAAGGCAGCTTGTCACATGGGGAGGGGAAAAGTGAAAGGTGACATGATCAGCAAAGCTGGTGGCAAAATGAAATGGCTGAGAAGTTGAAAATGGATACAGTAGGCTGCAATTATGTCAACAATCCATATCTTTCTATTAAAACTAATAAAAACGTCGAAAATCACCTTGAATCAAAGCAAAAACAACATTGCAAGTATTTCTTTCATATTCTTTTAAAAGAATTTAAAAAAAATGCTGCTCACCTGACAAGGCCATGGTTATACTACAGAAGCTCTGCTACAGGTTTTGCTTCTGCTGCTGGGTTTTGGAGGTCCTGAAATGAAACACAACAATTTTTCACACACAAAAAACAGACACATTTGACTTCAGTGCCCCTGTGTTCCTACTTCTTCATACACTGTGCATCATCACTTACAGCTATAATTGGCTATCTCTAAAATCTGAAGGACTAAAACATTACATAATAGGCTTGGTTGGCAATAATAAAAATGGAATGGAGTGGGTCACCACTCACCACTCACCAGTCAAGTATTGCTACTTATTTTGCTATATTTTAACTGTAATTGTCAAAGTACAACAATGCACTCAATTGATGTTATGGTCATACTACTGACTACTGAGTTTATACCTCCTAATAGATATAGAACTCAACATGAACAAAGTGCCTAAAAACACTCCTCAGGATGTTAGACATGCCTGCCTGCGTTACCTCCAAATGAATCAAATCAATTCAGTGAGTGGCAATCAGTTATTTGAATGGTAGAAATAGACAACATAGGTAGATATAGACTTCAGGGTACAGAAATAACATTTTTGATGTTGCATGAATATTGGATAGTGAAAACTAAAATACACCCTATAATTTGCAGATATTTCACAAAATGCTTGACTTTCAACTACAAATATATTGACATGACAGAAAACATAAACGTTGCAAATGTTATGTAACCAAGAAGCCAATGCACTTCCACCTGCAAGATCCAGCACGGAACTAAAAAAAATGAGCCTATATTATTTACAGAAGCTTATGAATTAGTCAAATTAGGAAGAATAGTCAATTTTTATGCAGTCATGCTCCTATTGACGAAGTAGGCACTAATTATCATGAATGACTTGATCTCGAGAAGGCCCCTTCGGAAGTAAAATTCAGCAGGAATACCTAGTGATTCAGCATAGCACTTTCTGAGGAGTTAAAGTGACATGCTTCAAGAGTTTTCCTGAATAAATGAAAATAAACATTTGTAATCCACTCTACCTGATTAAATTCACGCATAAATTACTCATAAAACATCTATAACACCCACCAACAGATCAAGATGAAAAAAATAAAGTTACCAGCGAAAACCATATAGCCAGTATTGTCTCTAGCGCGCCTTCCTCGTCTCAAAGATTTGCTCTAAGAAACCACTGCTAATTTGTTTGTCGGGAACACGCGTCCATGTTCTTTACGCTCCTTACGGGCCTTACGGCGCCAAAAATCGTGGTCAAGACCACGTCAAGACCATCTAAAGAGTGACGGTTATCTATAATTCACATCGGTAGGCATTAATCCATGGTTTTGCCATGCGATTGGACGTCAAACCCGCCAAGCAGTAGGATGTTCTTCAGTAGCGGCGGAACACCTTCAATTAAGGGGGGGGGGGGCACCGCCGACTTTTGGTCCCATTCTTTCCATGCAACGCCCATAGGGCTAATGTTAAAATTCCAAAAATCAAAGGGGGCACGGTGCCCCGGTGCCCTCCCCGTTCCGCCGCCTATGATGTTCGTCAAGAACAGGGAAACTTCCCAACCAGTACATATTGATTGAGACATCCCACCTACGTCACGATCAGAAGCCCACGAGTTTACCATTCACAATAAATTGATATAATTGAAAAAATCCACACACATATTTGCGTGTTTTACACCAGCGGGGCCAAATGTCACAAAAGAACAAAGCAACGGTGAAAAGAAAAGTAGATCTCCGACACAAATCAAAGCCTCAAGTCCAAAGATCCGGACGGCGGACAGACATTCGTTTATTTTGTCATGATAAATGTGCTTCCACCAACATGGTAACATTATAAAAATAGTAATAACTATTCCTGTACATGCTCGCTTGTTTTCCGCACAGTCCCAAGGTCCATCCGATCACCTAGAGTGCCGGAGGGATGGCTTCGGTGGCCGGCGCTGTCCCGTCCCACCATCCCGACATATAAGGCCAGACTGTCATTGGCGGAACTCATGGACGACCCATACATGAGGCCTTGTCCAGTCCACCGGAAACATAAGGGGATGCGGTACAGAAACATAACAAGGATATATTATAGATCGGCAAGCACCGTAACAACTAGTCTGGAAACAACCGTGTAGCTCAGAAGTCCCATCTAGTAGAGCTGTCTTATTCTCCGCAGATCGCTCACACATTCATTATGTGGACCAGACAGATAATAACGAGACACATCATACGTCCGCACGCTCCCGGCGAGCAGCAAGAAATAAATATAGCAATAGCTTTTAGCTAATAAAATCAACACAACAGCAGTCAAAGGCATTTGTACGGAAATAGAGCATACAGCACAGTACGAGTATCTCACCATAATACAGCCATACTCAGAATATAGCCATTCCGCCTATAACAGAAAATATACATATTTGATGATAGATTCTCTCAAAGTATTTACTCAGGACGTTCCTCGCACAAGTTACGGCGTGGAAGCCCACTGTAATTATCGTCACCGGAGCCTCGTTGATCCAGTCTTACCCTCCACCGGCGCGGGTCCACTCACACCAGCCGAGCCCGGCCTGTCGGTCGCGTGGTCGGCAGTGGGGTATCGCCTTACGAGAGCGACACGTCGGCGGATCGGTCGGCCAGTCCGGGCGCGCTGGTGGCCAGCACGTGCACCTGCTGACCCCGCGAGGCGCTGTACACCTGGCCGGCGGCGAACGGCTCCAGGCGCGGCAGGCTGGAGCCCGTGACCAGCGCGCGGCCCTCGGTGCTCTCTGAGGGGGGAGGGCGAACGTGGTCAGCGCACGGCCCTCCCTCCCCACTCTGCATGGGGAGGGAGGGAGGGGTGATCGGCCCTCGACAAATTGAGGAGGAAGGGAGAGTGTGGGCGCACGGTCCTCCACACATTCTGAGGGAGGGAGAGGGGATGGGTCAGCGAGGTCCTCGAGCAGTAATCGAGCACCTCGAGTCCCATATTGCGCCTGGCGTAGGCCTCACTCATGTTGTTCGGGATGCAAGTCGACCGTGGGTGGTCTATATCACGCCCTTTACCCCTGTTGATCGGGATGCAGGACCATGGGCAGTCCATATCACGCGCCTTACCCTTGTTGGCCGGGATGTAGCGGCTGAGTCGGACAGTGACTGGTCCATGATGCCCCTTAGTCCCTTACCCTTGTTGGCCGGGATGTAGCGACTGAGTCGGACAGTGACTGGTCCATGATGCCCCTTAGTCCCTTACCTTAATTGTTGGCGGGGATGTAGCGACTGGGTCGGACAGTGACTGGTCCATGCCCCTTAGTTCCTTACCTTTGTTGGCGGGGATGTAGCGACTGAGTCGGACAGTGACTGGTCCTTGCCCCTTAGTCCCTTACCTTTGTTGGCCGGGATGTAGCGACTGAGTCGGACAGTGAGTGGTCCTTGCCCCTTCCCTTACCTTTGTTGGCCGGGATGTAGCGGCTGAGTCGGACAGTGACTGGTCCTTGCCCCTTAGTCCCTTACCCTTGTTGGCGGGGATGTAACGACTGAGTCGGACAGTGACTGGTCCATGCCCATTAGTCCCCTACCTTTGTTGGCCGGGATGTAGCGGCTGAGTCGGACGGTGGGCAGCGGCAGGAATCCGCCCGTCAGAGGCATCACCTCCAGCTGCAGCACGTGACGCGTGTCCGGACCCATGTCCAGCACTCCTGCCGATACAGGGCGCACCGCAACGCGCCGGTGAGTACACAGGGCACGCCGGAAAGTCGGACACCAACTCACCAGAACATACGTCATAAAGTTATCAGCGCAAAATGCCAAGAAAGTAAAGCACTTTAGCAACCTGCAAGAAACTTTCCAGTGCTAATGACATGGTACCTAGTCTACCTACCATTATCATCACCACTAATATATGTTTCTGCCTCTGAAGAGAAAGAGAAACACATTTCCCTCTCCGTTACCCCAGTTACCCCTCTATATTATACACTCTGCTAGCGGCTGGCTCAGACGGTTCCCCTCTCATTACCCCCGTTACCCCACCATCCACTGACCTGAGCTCCGTCCGCAGACGGCCCACTTGTTACCCCGTTACCCCATCCTGACTGACCTGAGCTGCGTCCGCAGATGGCCCACCTGTTACCCCGTTACCCCATCCTGACTGACCTGAGCTGCGTCCGCAGACGGCCCACATGTTACCCCGTTACCCACTGACCTGAGCTGCGTCCGCAGACGGCCCACATGTTACCCCGTTACCCACTGACCTGAGCTCCGTCCGCAGACGGCCCGCATGTTACCCCGTTACCCCGTTACCCACTGACCTGAGCTGCGTCCGCAGACGGCCCACACGTTACCCCGTTACCCCTATCACCTACTGACCTGAGCTGCGTCCGCAGATGGCCCACATGTTCTGGTCGGCCAGCACCTCGTACATGACGGCTCGCAGCTCGGCGGTGCCGTCCTCCTGCGCCACCGTCACGTGCAGCTGGCAGATGGAGCCGGAGCGGCAGAACTCGGCGCCCTTCAGCGGCTCCATCCGACACGTCACACTCAGCAGAGTCTGTGCCAGGGAGATAAACACGTATGTACTGTAATTTACTGCGAAGGGAAAGGTAGATAGTACGGGCATAAGTGCGAAAAATGACGCGACCACATGAAGTTAGCAGCTCACATAAAAACAATATAAACATCAACTCAGAACAAAACGCTATATTTAGTGAGCCAAACAATGTCAGTCACACCGTCAAATCTGATCCAGAATTCAGCGCCGCAAAGTGTCTACAATGTTTGTCTCAGTAGCCCGGCCCTCACCCGGTAGTCGGAGACGGTGAAGTCGAACTTGAAGCGCTGCCTGGTCTCGGCGTCAACGGCGCGGTACTCGACGCTGAACTGACTGCGGACCGGCGGCGTCTCCTTGGACAGCACCATCTCCCACATGTACGAGACGCTCGTCTCGCTGGACACCACCTGTCGTGGGGTCGAGGTCAGATCAACAGCACCATCTCACACATGTACGAGACGCTCGTCTCGCTGGACACCACCTGTCGTGGGGAGCAGCGTCACATCGGCTCCCACATGGACGACACGATCGTCTCGGTGAACACTGGACACCACCTGTCATTGGGAACCAGCATTGCATCATCTCCCAAAGTAACGATAGTCTCATTTCACGCTGTTTTGGGGGGCAAGGTTGGGCTAATATCACGTCTACAATGACGTAATAGCTGATTCTCTTTGACATTGGATATTCGACACACCCCCGACAAGCAAACGCTAAGACATGCATCGCTATTGTCCTTTTTCTCAGTCATGCTTCATAAGTGTCTCTCCTGGTGGGACATGAATCATCAACGTAACTTGTCGGGGTCATGACTAACCATCGCCTGTAACATGCCCGTCCCACAATGTTTTTTATGATAGTCAGTCCCGTTTCGCCAATGTCTCTCCCTGACAGTGATGCTTCACCAGTGTCTCTTCCCGTCAGTCCTGCCTCACCAGTGCCCCTTCTCCAGCTGACTCATGTCTCACCACACTGCCCGTCGGTCATGTCCCACCAATGTCCCGGCCCCCCCCCCCCCCCCCAGACTCATGTCTCGCCTGTGTCTCACCATTGCCTCTTCCCCAACTGATGTCTCACCAATGTTTCTCGGCCCTGACTCATGTCTCACCAGTGTCTCGGCCGTCTCGTTGAGCGGCGTCAGCTCTACGGGCGCGTCGTTTACGACGGTGAGCGCCGGCCGGGTCAGCTCGAACTCGGCCGTGTTTAGTCCGTGCATCACCACCTGCACGGGCACGGATTATCAGTCAGACACACAGAGACCGTACATTGTCACCAGGGAGCCACATGCCGCGGCACGGACAGTCAAGACAGTCAGGCGGGCGGACGACAAGGAATCAGACTGGGGAAAGGGGACGGGATGGAGGCAGACAAGACACACAAATACACGTCGGACAGTCAAGGCAGCTAGGTGGGCGGACGTAAGTAGTAAGGTGGGGACAGGATTCACATAGACAGTCACACAGTCAGATGGACCATAGACCACTATATACCTGGTCTATAGTGGTCTATGGATGGACGGACGGGAGGACGAACGGGCAGACGGTCAGACAGACGGATTGACAACAGAAGTACGGTCAGTCAAAAGAACGGCATTCGCGGGCCAGGAAAGTCAGCACTTCAAGCATTCCGTAGCAACACTCACTATAAGCTGACTTTATAGCAAAGCTGACTTTGTGTTTATTTAATAATACTCCGACATTCGACACGACACGACATTCGACCTTCGACATTTTTGCCATTTTTCGGGCGCATTCGGTGACTGTACGCTTCAATAACGGTGTAATGACAACTTTGGCGTAATATCCGAAATTCATCACCGATGTCCAGGTAAAACACGTGTCCCACACCTGGTGATGCCGGCAGACGTTACCTGTAGGAATTTCCTAACGTTGGACGTGTGCACCTTGAAGGCGGCAGAGAACGGCAAGAGGAAGTGCAGCTCGGCCTCGACCGGCGCCGCGCTCCACGGACAGATAATGTCCACCTGAAATCAAGGATGGTCAAAAATTCACATTTCACACAACAGCTTAGCTGACCTCAAGACACTGATAAGTTACACAATGTTTTCTAAAAGAGAAATATATACCATAATAAAACAAGCACACCATGGAAATGGCAAAAGCTATAAAACTTGCCCTAAAATGAATCTATCTCAACTTATTTTCCCAATACAGGATTATGCACGGATTCCCGTTACTCACGTTAGAGTGCTGCCGGAGCGACATAAGCAAGTCCCTTATCAATCAGCAGCCGCCCCGGTCGAGTGTGACTCACCTTGTGTACCACGCTGACGCCGTCCTTGACGTGCGCCAGCTGCGACAGCATCGAGACGGGCAGCCGGGCGCTTTGGAACGCCTCCAGCGGCGGCACGTGCAGCTGCAGCTCGTCGCTCCAGGGCGCCGCCGGGTCACCGTCAGCGGCGCGCACCGACAGGCCACGCGAGCACTGCAGGCGAACCGCCGAGGGGCCCGGCAGCGGCTCGCTGCCGCACACGATCTGCAGCGTCATCGGCTGCACGGTGCCGGCCAGCAGGTCACCGGCTGACTTGTTCAGCGACACCTGGTGCGGAGACGACTTGACGGCGAAGCGCAGCGGCCGGGCCAGGTCGAGCGTCAGGTCGAGCGCCGGGCAGCTGAGCTGCAGGTGGCGCACCACGTACGTGCCCGGCTGCTGGACGCGCGCAGACAGCACCAGCTCGGTGGCGCCCGGCTGCAGCGTCACATCCGCCGCCTCCAGACTCTGCTGGAAGGCGGCGGCCGGCAGGTGGCTGGGCCGCGCCAGCGCCGCCGGCTGACCGCTGTCCTTGCGCCGCAGCACCTTGAACATGTTGCGGCAGACGAGCGTGGCGGCGCTCAGACTGCGGTCCTGTTTGTACTCGAGCGCCGGCTCCAGGCAGAGCTCGCCGCCGCCGGCCGCCGGCCCGTCCGCGGCTGCCGGCGAGCTGGGCCGGCGCGCCACGCCGCCGCGCCGCACCGAGCCGGCGCTCGAGGTGCTGGCCGAGCTGGTGCTGCGGCTCACCTGCTCGGCGGCCAGCGCCGGCTGCAGGTCGGCGCGCGCGCGGCTCAGCGCCACCGGCGCCGGCAGGCGGCTCTCGACCGTCACGCGCACCTCGAGCCGCGCGCCCGGGTAGGGCTCCGAGTCGGGCGCCGCCAGCCGCGTCTCGCGCACCGACACCACCTCCTCGGCGGCCAGCGTGAGCCGCGGCTCGGCGCCGGCCGCCGGCGCGCGCAGCCGCTCCGTGAACTCGAGCCGCGTCTGGTGCGGCACGTGCTCGCTGGCGGCCACCAGGGCGCAGGTCTGCGTGTACCGCTGCCGGTCGCCCATCAGCTGGTAGCAGTGCGCCAGCTGGAGCAGCAGCTGGGCGGCCAGCCGGCCCCAGCCCTCCTCCTGGTAGGTTTTCAGCGCGTCCGTCAGCAGCGAGGCGGCGTGCGCGGCCTGGCCGAGCCGCAGGTGGAACGTGGCCAGCTGACGGCCGACCAGCCGCGCCAGCCGCAGACGACCCATGTGCTTGTAGGTACCCATCGCCAGCTCGGAGAGTTCCTAGGGGCGGGGAGGACGGGGGGGGGGCAGGTCAGCGACGCCGGTACTATACCACAAGCGACCAGCAGACCATTGTGTGTCTACTGTTCGCTTAACATCATTGACCGAAAGAGACGTTTTATTGATGCGCAATTAGAATGAATTCGTGACGAACCAATTCGTGATGAATCAGAATATTTCACATGCGCCGTGCGCACCCATCAATGGTAGCCTAACTCCAACATCATTGGATAGCTCGTCTGGCTCACCAGGTAGCACTTTTGGAAGGCGTCGTGTCCGGCCAGGGCGTCCTTGAGTTTCTCGACGGCCGGCGAGTTGTCTCCCATGCCGGCTGACAGGGTGACGGTCAGGTGCAGCTGGGAGGAAGTGGGCTCGTCGCCCGGCAGCAGCCCGCAGAGTTCTCCGAGACTGTACAGCTGCCAGCCGAACAGGGACGGTTGGAAACGCACCACAAGCGAGAATCAGGACACACACTTCAGCAGCCAACACAGCTCTAAGAAAATGCCTAACTGCTGCTACTGGCAGTTTAGAGACGGGCCTTATAGCACACGAGCTTCCAGGCTATATGTGGGTAGAAATATCGGCACAATAAACCAAATCTGTGAGACAGCTCATCCAGTACGATGCTAGAGTGAGGTTAACTGTAGGCAATAAAACCAGTGACCCGAGAGTAAATACAGATCAGTCACTCACCGAGAGCACCTACCCCTGACAAACAGCTCATTTGGTGTGAGGTCCATATCCCCCAAGCCAATAACCGCGTTTCGTTCCAAGTGGCCCGTCATAAAATACTTGCTTTACAATCACGGGCAGTCAATTGTGTAACTGAAACTTGTCAGGGACCTACCACGCATGAAAATGACGTCCTAGCTGGAATGCTAAGAGCCGCAGATGCACCTACCATCAACACCAGTCTACTCGAGTCTAAGTGCACGTGCATTGTGCAAATTCTCCCCCCCCCCCCCCGGCGGGGCATCCCCACCGTCCTTTGAGTTCTCAAGGTCACCAACGAACGGACCTTGAGTCGCGCCTGGTCGTACAGACTGGCCGTGTGCACCCCTCCCCCCCCCCCGGACGGACCTTGAGTCGCGCCTGGTCGTACCGGGTGGCAGTGTGCATCCCCCCCCCCCCTGCAGCGCCCCCCCCCCCGGACGGACCTTGAGTCGTGCCTGGTTGTATAGGCTTGCCGTGTACCTCCCCCCCCCCCTGCAGCGCCCCCCCCCCCCCGCGAACGGACCTTGAGTCGCGCCTGGTCGTACAGACTGGCCGTGTGGACGCCGATGCCCTGCTGGGCAGCCGTGTCGGCTGGAATCTCGGCACACATGTCCAGCACGTTGATACAGGTGACGAACGCCCAGCAGGCCACACCGCCTGCGAGACACGAGGTGAGTGGGTGAGAGGTGGACAATGATCTGCTGACGGATGGCCAGCAGGCCACGCCGCCATCGAGACACAGGGTGCAGGGGTGAGAGGTGGATACTGAGATAGGCTGACGAATGCCCATCACGCCATGCCGCCTGCAAGACACGAGGTGAGTGGGTGAGAGGTGGGACAATGATCGACCGATGAACGCCCAGCAGGCCACACCGCCTGCGAGCGCAAAGATCAAATAACGAACGGGGGGATGTCCCAACGAACCAGTATGGCACTATCTAAGCTGTATAAATCGAGTCCTAAATAAAAGAACTAAACATCATTTCCAGTGAGACGAAAATATAAATCAGTGTCGTCTCTCGTTCTTATGAGGTTAGCTGTTAGTTAGCAATGCTTCATTATCAAATGACATTAGTATTTTTTCCGATGCTGGTTATGCAATTATGCATTACCTTGCTGGATCTCGAGTCCCATGAGGCCGAGCTCGTTGATGGTATTGAAAAGGAAGGTGATGGTGCGCTGGGCGATCTCCGGGGTCCGGTCCAGCTTCTTCAGCAAAACACACTGACGCGCATACAGGTAGTTCCTGAGACAGAGAACGGATGGGGTTATCAGGCTAAAACGACGAGCTGTACACACGGCAGCCGCATTGCATGTAGATAAAACCAGTAAAACGCCTTTTGGGGCGACTAACGGAGCGAGCGAGTGTGGGCCTTGCACGTGCGAAATTGCGAGGGGGTACCTCCAACTGACTTGTGCACGGCACCCTACTAACTGGTCTCTAGCGATGTGCCAAATTTGGGCACAATCGGCCCAGCCGTTCTCGAGATCTGGAAGCGGCACCCTGCACGTGCGCACGTGCAAAATGGGTCCTAACGGACTTGTGCACGGCACCCTACTAACCGGTCCCTAACCGTGTACCAAATTTGAGCGCAATCGGTCCAGCCGTTCTCGAGATCTGGAAACGACCCCTGCACGTGCGCACGTGCAGCAGCACCCCAACTCTGGCACATGTATATGCAGTGCCTAGTGGGTGCCTACCTACATGCCAACTTTCAGCGCAATCGGCCAAGTAGTTACCGAGATATTGCAACAATTACAAAAGTGACACCTCTTCGTTTTGCACGTGGCACGTGCATAAGGGGTCACCCACATGCATCGGGAATAGTCCAATACTTGGTAGAAGGAATGAAGCTACCCTACAAAAATTACCGCGTGTAAATCGGTCAAGTGGTTGCTGAGATATAAGCCTCGCAAAAGCGTGACCACGGCCGGCCGGCCGGCCGGCCGGCCGCTCATACTCAGAAATTTCCGTTAATCTAAGGAAAGACTACGCTCGCTTCGCTCGCTCCGTAAACAGCAAATCAATTACCTCCAGTGATGTTCCAAAATATAAAGTCAAAACACTCCCGAGTCCCGAGATCAATCAGCTGTTCACCATTGCTGTCCCGCATTTCCAACCTTACACCCACGCACCATTATACTGATCAGCCTCCCTTACGAGTAATCCTAAATAATCCTAAACATAAATCATAAATCCTACATCAACATAAATCCTAAATAATCCGCCGCCGCCGTGTACGATGTAGTCACTTACGAACACATTCAGCTAGACTGCGCGTCGTACCTGAAGGCGAGCAGGGACATCTCTCGATTGCAGAGGGCGTTCCGCATCTCCTCCGAGCAGCTGGCAGGAACAGCCAATCCCTGCCAGCCCTGGACCGGCTGCGAGAACGTCTCCAGCCAGCGCGGCGTGTCTGTTATACACAGAGGGGAGACATTGGTCACTGTGGGTACCACTACGGCCAGTCCCTGCCAGCCCTGGACCGGCTGGGAGAACGTCTCCAGCCAGCGCGGTGTGTCTGTTATACACAGAGGGGAGACATTGGTCACTGTGGGTACCACTACGGCCAGTCCCTGCCAGCCCTGGACCGGCTGGGAGAACGTCTCCAGCCAGCGCGGAGTGTCTGTTATACACAGAGGGGAGACATTGGTCACTGTGGGTACCACTACGGCCAGTCCCTGCCAGCCCTGGACAGGCTGGGAGAACGTCTCCAGCCAGCGCGGAGTGTCTGTTATACACAGAGGGGAGACATTGGTCACTGTGGGTACCACAGCAGCCAGTCCCTGCCAGCCCTGGACAGGCTGGGAGAACGTCTCCAGCCAGCGCGGCGTGTCTGTTATACACAGAGAGGGAGATATTGGTCAGAGGGTAACACTACGGCCAGTCCCTGCCAGCCCTGGACCGGCTGGGAGAACGTCTCCAGCCAGCGCGGAGTGTCTGTTATAAATACACAGAGGGGGAGACACACAGGATCTTGAGCAATGCAGCTGTCGTTTAGGGAAGGCGGTTCGAGAAGAATGTATACCTCGGAAATAATATTCATATTCGATTCATGAATTTACAACTTGTGGATGCATTGGTTGGCCAATAATCAAGGACCAAATAGTGGCAGTGCCCAAATTAAAGTTCCTCCTTATCCTCGCCACAAACAAAACCAAATTACAATAAGCTAACTCGAATCATATTACCTACTGCAAAACGTGAACAGCATCACGGATGCCGGGTGTTCTGGCAAACCAGTGAGTGTTCAACTGACCTCCAGCGCACGAGTTGAGTATGAACTGCGTAAAGAGGGCATCCAGCTCATCATACTGCACGAGCGCTTCGTCACAGAGGCCCAGCTGTCCGAACACAAACGCCAGCTCCTCCTGCAGCGGAAAGTACCGGCAGAAACTCCAGTCGCTCGAAGTGCGCTTCTCGCCTGCGGAGAGGGAAACAAGAGGTGAGGAAAAACGACGATTGAGGGCAAGTTTGTAGGTGCTCATATCAGTGAATCGTATAAGGACTATCCAAGACAGTCAGAAATCGAAACGACTTTAAAGGCAAACGATTTACTGTAAGTTTCAAATTTTTGCACGAGTCAATAATTGTATAACTGATAAGCTGACTGACTGATGAAATCTGAACATCTGGCAGTTATAGAGCAGCCACGGTCCCCCGCCACCACCGCTCGCCGGCCACTCACGCTGGCTGCGCATGGAATCCTCAAACCGCACCAACACCCGGTTAAAGCCGATCAGCAGGAAGTGCCGCAGCTTGGTCAGCAGGCTGTGCAGGGAGCCGGCCGAGCGGGAGTCCGATTTGGAGGGGTCCAGCAGCGTGATACACCTGCAGAACAACGACCTCAGAGAGGGAACACGTGAGACACCGGGGAACTAACCGTCCTAGTTACATGAGGTTAGCCCGTAGGGGAGCGGAGGGGGCCGTGAGAGAAATAGGTAGAGAGAACGTTAAAATTGGTCCTTATTCACTGGTTTCTCGATTATATCTCGGCATCACGGTCAACCCGCTCATCAGTCAAGTCACTTTCGACCATGATACAGATTCACGAACGTTTACTGATTCCGCGGCTGCACGCCACTGACCGGTCTCCGTGTTTGCTGTTGATGTCGGCCTTGACCTTGTCGAGGACCGAGGAGCGCGGCAGCAGCTTGTTGGTCTTGCTGCGCGCCTCTGCCGACTCGACCACCACCACCAGCCAGTCGACCACATTGTGCTGCCGCAGCTGGGCCAGCCACGACTGTAGCGACTCGCGCGTGCTGGACTTGTACGTCTCAATGTCCTGACGAGGGCGGGGAGACAGTTGACGTATTGTTGCAAATATCCGCCGCGAAAGGTGCTGCGGGATTTTCTCTCGCGACGGACGCATAATTTATTAATTGTAAATCGACGCGACGGAAAAAGGGGGATTTTTGGGGAAGCGAAAAAGAAAGGGAACCAGCTACGTACTAGTTTATGTGTGGTTATCTTGCTGCTATGAGTCTTCGATGTGAAAGCAATAAATGCTAACCTGTTTTTTTGTAACAGTATTATGTACGATGAGCGAGCATCGGGTACAAAAGTTAAAAATTGGCCACTGAGCATGATATGAAATACAAAAGGAAACGATTAATGAACTATAAATTAATGAATAAAAAGCAGAATGGAAGAATGCAAAAATCAAGTAACAACAAGTGAGGTAAGATGCAACAAAAAGTGCATTTGTTAGCCGCAAAATATTCAGAGGAAAACTAGCTGACTCGAGCGTGGGAGAGTGTCACGGAAACGAAAAGCGGCACATTTTCTTGTCTGCGATCGACGTCCCAGCACAATGACAACCCGGATGACGTTTATCATCGGTTCCCAAATGTTGACTGCCACAGTCCATCAGCCATAACTCACCGTGCGATGGTCCCTTTTGGGGGGCAGTCAGAACTGCTTATCAGACAGTCAGACCCCGTTCACCGGACATCCGGTCTCAGCTCACCGGAAGTTCATTCCATACTCAACGGACATTCAGTCCCCTCTCACCGCACAGTTTCTCCCCTCTCACCGTACAGTTGGCCTCCTCTAATCGACTATCGAACGACCCGTCTTATCTCTCACAGAACATTCAGTTATCAGTCCCCTCTCCCAGGACAGCCGATACTCGTTAGCAGGAAATTTACGAGTCACCGCCGCTCACCGTAAAATCGACCCCTGCTCACAGATCAGTGTCCGCTCTCACCAAACATTCAGTCCCCGCTTACCGGACAGTCGGTCCAGAAGGTGTGCAGGCACGGCCGCCGCACCAGCGTGCTCATGTCGTCCACCAGCGTGGCCTCCGAGAACGGCTCGAAGCTGGCCTCCAGGGTGACGTGGCGCGGCGCGCGGCCGTAGCTGCGGCGCCACTCGACCGACTCCTGTGGCAGGCCATGCACCAGGCCGTTCTGCAACTGCTGGAACACCGCCGGCTCCCCGGCGTCTGCGGGGGACAGGGGAGGCGTCAGGGGCCGTTCTGCAGCTGCTGGAACACTGCCGGCTCCCCGGCGTCTGTGGGGGACAGGGGAGGCGTCAGGGACACTGCTGTACTGCAGCAGCTGGAACACCGCCGGCTCCCCGGCGTCTGTGGGGGACAGGGGAGGCGTCAGGGGCCGTTCTGCAACTGCTGGAACACTCTCAGCTTGCCGGCGTCTGCGGCAGACAGGAGGGAGTCAGGAAACGAGGATGTGCTGCACCTCTGGGGCATTCAGTTATTTTAAAACAATTCCTGGCTGAGTGCACACAAAGACCATTCAGATTGATATCTACCTAGAACATGACAATTCTCTAATCAATTTGATATGCGAACATGCTTCATTTTTTGTTTTGGCAGTAGAATGCTGATATGTTATTGCCAGGATGGGCTCTTGATCGTGTAGGGATCATACTTACATGTTATGACTGGTTTTCTTTCTGTTTCCATTTCAGTTGGGGATAGACAATAGGGAACTTTCCTGTCTATTTTTATTGCATCTACAACTCCTCACCAGGACCAGACCAACAAACATCAGAGTAAAGAATCTGAAATAAAAATACACATGAGCTAGTCAGATATAGGTATGTGATGACTGATGAGCTAAATTTCGGAATTTTTCATGGGAAGTGAAAGCCTTGCCAACGTTCAGACTATCGACCGTTTCAAAAGGGAAACGGCGCGGGTAAATTGCTATATAGATAACCAATTAACAGCGAAAAATGACTGATCTGAAAATTAACATAAACCACACAAACTGAGATAATATCAACACAAGCCGTATCCCTTGCCATATCCTAACACCGTTACTACACGTCATTCCCCGTTGTTTATGCGCACATCGCCATGCAAGATTACTTCAACTTGCCATGGGCAGGAAATATGGAAGCAAATTATATGGTAGCTCTTTTTCAATCAAAAACTGCGCAGTTGTAACGTTTAATTTTGTTCTAAATCTCATTTTTTCGGGTCACAAACCTTTTTAAGCACCTATTAACCAATGGTCAGCGAAGTTTGCGTTTTCACAGCTATTCGCAAAAATTAAAAACGGCTCTCCATGCAAACCGCTGTTTACGGTGACTTGCATTGCTAGGGAGTCAACGTGGTTAGACACGACGCAGTGACCGCCCAAAACCAGAGTGGAAAGAGTTGCGCAGTGAATGATGTGACAGAGCCTTGGGTATGGAATTTTGATATAATCCCACTTGTTGGTATCTGTGTGAGTTTTCTAAAGAGCTGCAACTGCTGGCTTAATATGAAGTAACAACTTAATTGGAGCAGTACTAGGCTACACACCATAACAAACAATTAGTGATAAGCATCGCAATCAAGGACTTACCTACTTGCAGTTACAGTTATGACTGGATGGACTGGAATAACTAAAGGCTGCATAGTAACATTACGAATGGCACGATGGACTGTGTTATTATTGATATCCGATGTTCATTTTTCAAGTTTCTTATAGTAAATGCTACAGTAGAAAATAAGGATAACAATAACAAAAACCTCACTCACCTGGTCAACTCACCAGGTAGGTTTCCTGCTTCACCTATATGAATTGGACAGGTAGATTGATGGGAGTGAAAGGGAAACCCATTTTGGATAGTGACGCTCCGGCTTAATAAATAAATAGATGTAGCTGACCTGACCCCAGGTCACCAAAACTTTAAGTTCCCCCTATCTCTATTCAAAGTCTGCTATGCTGCACAACCATGTAACATGTTTCCAAACTGCTGTTTTCAGTAGCTGTTTGAATAACATGCAAAATTAGCCTTGCAAGTCTAGAAAGGTTTGTGATGTCATGAGGTTACACGTTTTGTCTCAGAATATGTCAAAGTTCTAGGGCAAAAAACCTGAGTCCCCCAGGCTCACACATACTAATGCATACAGTATACACTCTGCAGTCTACCACACTTCTAGTTGGGCAGATATTAGGTAAGGTCTTTCAGTTTCAGTGTTTATGCAACATTTCCACTGTCATCTGGACACTGACCAAGATGAAGTGAAAGGCCAATAAGCATCCAAATGTTGACTCATTTTTTGTTGCAGGGAGATTTGCCTGTCAGCAACTGATTTGCTTCCAGAATGGGTTCTCACACTCCAGAGATCATAACTCTGCAGACAGGTCATTATGCCAACTTTGTTGGCACTCATTGGTGGAACATTCAAGAGTCATCATTTGTTTATGATCCAACTGCTAAAGTAGAAATCGACCATGGCGTCTTATTTCGTGAAGGAGAAACATTTCAGGTATTTCTACCCTTTTTAATCCCTACTCACTGCAGTTATTCTTGTTTTGGAATGTTGCTAGCTCATGAAAAGAACATTTAAAGATCAGCGCTGACCATAACATTGATGACAGCTTAGGATACCTAGATGTAATGAATTGTGTTTTTGAAGTTGGTTTTCAAGGTGAATATTATCATGCTTGACGTTCTCATATTTTTTTCTGCTCCCTCTCCGTTCCCACCCCCTCCTTGTACCTGTGGCTCCGTTTCCGTCTGTCTGACCGGACGCCGTGCCGAGCAGCGGGAGAGCACGTTCACGCCGCGGCTGCTGGCGGTGGACCTGCGCGGCAGCCTGGGCGGCCTGCGCCGGCGCGGCCGTCTGTACGGAGAGGAGGCGCCGCCGGCGGCCGCCGCCACCGAGCGGCTCTGGCACGGCGACACGGTGCGCCACAAGCAGGAGCCCGGCCGGCCGGGCCTGCTGCAGCGGCTGGACGGCGCCGGCGACCCGGCCGGCGAGAAGGACGTCTGCCAGACCCACGGTCAGCTGCCAGGGGGTGCCGTGTCCGGTAGGGAAGGTCTGGGTGTCTCTCTTTGGAACTGTTTGGTGCCGAATGCTTGTGCAGGTCGGGCGGCTGAAAATCTACATTCATCGTCATCATCCTCTGTTGACTGTAAACATTGCTTGTTCGCTTTCTGGTGTCCTGACAGATCACTTTGATGTTTTTCACCGATCAGCAGACGGTCAGCCGGCGGAGACGCCTGAGATCAGAGCAGAGCCGGACGGCGACAAGGCGGAGTCTGACGAGCCCGCCAGTCCAGACGTGGCGGTGAAGGTGTGGTCCGACTTCCTGGGCACTCACCTGCACCCCTGGAGCGTGCACATACTCACCGAGCACCTGCACGATAACGCCAGCGACCCGTTCGACGTGTTCGGGTGAGTAATGGTGGCCGCCGGCCCTGGCTAACTCAGTAAGAGTCTATGAATGACAGCTATTGAGCTTTGTAATGATTTGACAAAAGTCGTATCAGTGGACACTGGGCAGGCATTGATCGCGGAACGATTGTTTACAGCTACGGCGAGGCCCAGTATTCGCGAGAGGATTTTCGTGACTGCTTTGAAGATCGCCTGAGAGCTTACGCCGAGGAGTGCGATCACCTAGCAGTAAGTTCAACTGCACGCCCTAGACACGTATCCTCCGTACCTCTTCAGTCTCGCCATTCGTATTCACATCTTAGCGGCGTGAACTAATCACGTTTGCAGTTCGTACATTTTACATAAATCAGCGTCATTATATGCGTACAACAGCTTGTCCGCCGTTCTTTACATGTGACGGACCCCTAATCGTCGTTAGACATTCTTCAGTTACTATCAGGTCAGTGAGGATTCCTTGGTCTGTTTCTGTTTCACTGACGGAACTACCCCTCCCTACGCTGTGCCGCAGGGATTCCACGTGCTGTCGGACGGGTGTGACAGTGTATAACCTCTCCCCCCCCCCCCCCGCTGTGCCGCAGGGGTTCCACGTGCTGTCGGACGGGTGTGACAGTGTATAACCCTCTCCCCCCCCCCCGCCGTGCCGCAGGGGTTCCACGTGCTGTCGGACGGGTGTGACGGGTTCGGCGGCGTGGCGGCCGGTGCGCTCGCCCACCTCAGTGACGAGTACCCGCGGCGGCCGGCGCTGCTGGTACCGCTGCAGCCGCCGGCGCCGGCGCGGCTGACGCTGCCGCAGATCGTCCACCGTACGGTGAACGCCGCGCTGACGCTGGACGCCGGCGGACGGCTGGCTGCCCTGTCCGTGCCGCTCTCTGTCCAGGAGCGCTGGTCGGCGCCGCTCGTCCCGCCCTCTCTGAGACAGTTCGAGCACCTCGAGTACGGCGGGGCGTCGTACGAGGGCAGTGCGCTGCTGGCCGCCGCGCTAGACACGGTCACCGCGCCGTGGCGGCGGAAGCAGGGCCCGGTGCCGCTGTACGAGGTGACCGCGGCTCTGACGGGCCGCGGTCGGACGGTGGCCGCCGCCGGGCTGGCCCTGCCGCTGGGTGTCGGCCCCGGGGACCGGCTGGCAGACTGGCTGGACGCCGGGAGTCTGCGGCTGCAGAGTCTGACGCCCGGGGTGCCGGCGCCCGCTGCCGGGACCGGGCCGGACGTGTGGAGCGGCTGCGCCGTGCTGCGGGGTGTGCCAGAACAACAGACCAGGTGAGTGACGGAAAAGCTCTGTTTGGTACCCAGGACGTCAAAAGCTGAAAATATGTGTCGTATATATACATATATATATATATATATATATATATATATATATATATATATATATATATATATATATATATATATATATATATAATTAAATTATATATATATAATTTATATAATTATATATATAATTATATATATAAATTATATATATATATAATTAAATTATATATATATATATATATATATATATATATATATATATATATATATATATATATATATATATATATATATATATATATATATATATATATATATATATATTGAGTAAATCAAAAGGCATTGCTGAACTTCATACGAAAAGTAAAATCAACCACCAACTTCAAAACAATTTTATCTCTTTGAAAATTGTACGTTGTTTATCTCTCTTGACTTGTAGTGGATCTGGTCTTGACTTTTTGGCAATTGGTAGGTACTGGTCATCATCAATGGATTACGTATGCAAAAATACTTATCTCCTTTCGAGTGCAGCCTAGGTTTTCGACGGCTCAAGACTGGAAACTGTCCAAGAAGACTTGGCCGCATACGATGCATCCCAGCGTCGATTTTATCTCTCCACCAACCCATCCGTCGTTTCCATCGTAGGGACAATCAAATCCTTCTCCTCCACGCCGCAACCCTCAGTCCGGGCTGAACAGGCAACTCTCATGCGGCAACTCTGACAGGCAACTCTGGACAGGCAATTCTCATCTCATGCGGGCTGCTCTCTTGGAGCGGCTCCGCTGCTCCCGAGGGAGCACACCCCCGTCGCTGGGTGCAGTGAGTGCCTTGGGGCTGGGTGGCCTGTCCTCTGGACGGGCTCAGCCCCGGTGACTCACTAGGGTGCCTGCCCAGACCAATGTCTCCCCCTAAATCCTATCATCCTTCCGGCTCTGAACTGGTCTTGTCGGACCGAATGGTCCTAACCCAATTAAACAAAAAAAATTATCTCGCGAACAGTTTGATGCATTTTGGAGCATTTGTATACATCTTAGGTTGGACATGCCACAAAACCCAATCATCATCATCTAAGCTGCATCTTTCTTTAACTGCATCATTTGATCGTAGTTACGCTCTTCATTCACATTGTTTCGAATATTTTCCTTTCGGGATGGACTAACATAATAGGCGATGTCACTGGTGAAGCAACCAAAGTGGGTGGTGATGGATGGCTGCCGGGGCCCGTTAATATTAGGTGTGACGGTTGCCACACCCGATTTCCCTCGCCGTCGGGAAATCCGCCTTCTCAGCTCGCCACTGAAAAGGTTCTGACCTTTGGAGCCGTGTGCGAAACCTCGGAAGTCTCCGCGGTATGCACTGGGGAGTATTGCCGCCGAGCGGCTGCCTTTTCATACCGAGACGGGCTGGTGCCATTTGAGCCCGCCTCCGGTACTCTGTCGGTGGGCCGGGCGGAGTCCGCACCGGCGGCCGGCGCGCGGCACATCCGGGCGGAACTCGCCGGCCGCTACAGCTCACCTGAGACCCGTGGCACCAGTTCCGGGAATCGCCTGAGCAGTGACAGAAGTTCAGCGACCTGTGAGAGCCGGCTGGTGGCTCCAGGTGAACGGTGACACACGCTCCATGACCTGTGACCCCAGTGCCACAGACTCGTGACCGGCAACTCCAGACCCGGCACCTAGCTGGTGACTGCAGGACTGGCACCTGACCCGTGACCTGTGACTTTAGTACCGGCAGCTGACCCATGACGAGTGACTGCACGACTAGCAGTGGGTTGTGACCGGTGCCTTGTGCCTACGGCCGACAATAATCCCTGACCTATGACCTGTGCATCTGGAACCCACCGTCACCTGTGACCCGTGCCCTCTGTCCACAGGTCCGACAGTGACCCGTGGCAGGAGGCGGTGGTGCGGTGGCCGGGCCGCCAGCTGGCCTGCCGGCTGCGGGAGCCGCTGAGGACGGCCGCGCCGTTCCCTTCCCTGTTTACGGCTGATGTCGGTCCGGACGGGCTGGTCCGACCCCGACAGGCCACCGCCACAGGTGAGGAGTGTGGCAACTGAGGGAGGAGACGGGTGGTGATGTAGCGTAAGTGGTGGCGAGGCTCCAGATGCTGAGGTATTGACAGCGGACGATGAACTGATGGATTTGCGGCTCTATAACCGCCGTGTTTCATATGTCATGTTTCGGTATGGGTAGGTAGTGCTTGGAAGTAGAGTATGCGTAAAAGCATTTCAGTAACTATCGCGTCCAGTTTTTATAGTTGGTTTTCAGAATTATCAATCATATCGTAGCAATACCTATCATTTCAAAGCGAACATTGTTTCGGGCTCTCTTCCAATCGAACATGTTTGTCGGCGATAACAACGAAGGCAATTTGACAAAAACACAGGGTAAATGAAAAGTTTTGTCGCTCGCCCGTCAATGTATGAATTTTAGAATATCCATTCTGACGTTCAGGCAGCGTTTATTGCCGTTTACCGTTCTCAGTACTGCCAATGGGATTTCTTTGATCAGGCCCTCCTGACAGGGCGATGCCTCAGGGAAATCAGATAGACGCGGGGAATTACTAACTTCCCAGTTACTTAGAAGGGTTACGGACAAAAGTACGTATCGCTAAAGTACGTAGGACAAAAGTACGTAAGCAAAAGTACGTAGCATTTAAGTACGTATCGCAGAAGTACGTACAGTATAAAGTACGTATGGACAAAAGTACGTCAGGGACAAAAGTACGTATCGCAGAAGTACGTACGATATAAAGTACGTATGGACAAAAGTACGTCAAGGACAAAAGTACGTATCGCAGAAGTACGTACAGTATAAAGTACGTATGGACAAAAGTACGTCTGGGACAAAAGTACGTATCGCAGAAGTACGTACTGTATAAAGTACGTATGGACAAAAGTACGTCAGGGACAAAAGTACGTATCGCAGAAGTACGTAGGGTATAAAGTACGTATGGACAAAAGTACGTCACGGACAAAAGTACGTATAGCTAATGTACGTAGGGTAAAAAGTACGTATAATGGACAAAAGTACGTCACGGACAAAAGTACGTATCGCAGAAGTACGTATGGACAAAAATACGTCACGTACAAAAGCCTACGTATAGCAAATGTACGTAGGGTATAAAGTAGGGTAGCCTTGGGCAAGACGCCCCAGATAATTTATTTTGCTACATAGGTACCTACTTTTGTCTCACATCACCTGGAAGGCCAAATTTGTGCTCAATGTGTTCTTTGGACATTTTACTCTAAATTCCATCGCTCAAATTCATTCACTTATGATCGGACTCCCAGCTAGGAAGTGCTTTGTGAAGCAACTGCAAATGGGACATTTTGCCCCAACCCCAGGGCAAAACGCCCCACGGCCTGAGGCAAGAAGCCCCATACACTAGATTAGCCCTCGCGGGCCCGGGGGGAGCGTTTTTCGCCCCCCCCCCTTCCTGGCGAATATTTGCGATAGCTCCCGAACGCTTAGGGATAGGAAAGCAAAACTTTAGGTACCTTTTCTCCCATCAATTTGACATCATCTGAAGTAAAAAAATTGGACCTAGCCCCATTGATGCCGTCACAAAGTCGATTTTTCTAGACCCCTGCACGGCGAACTTCGGTGTCACAGACGCGAACTTCAAATAGCTGCTAAAAATAGAGTTTTAAAGATAAAGACAAATTACAAGCACGGTTGTGTAGCATTTGACCTAGACAAAAATACAAAAATAGTTTTAGTGACCTGAGATCAGAGGTCAGGTCAACGACCCCGAGCTGTGGTTTTAGTTTTTCGCAAATAACTTCGACAAAAAAGGTCCTAGAGCTACGGCAGTGGTATCATCGCATTTGTCTTGTCAAGCCGCGTCGAATGATATATATTTTGTTTGGAAAAAGGTAAGTTTTATGTTGACCTCATGTGACCTCGAATGACTTTTGGTTGACATTGACACATCAAAAGTCGTTTATGATGGATTCGTACCCGCTGATCACGAATCTGGCATCTATTTTCCTCTAAGCCTTTATTTAGAGCCTCCGGATTGCAAAATTGTCTTATTTATTATTACTAACTTGAATCAGTGAAATAGCCTCTAGCAAGGACTCTCTTCTGTGACCTTGACCTTTTAGCAGCCTTGTATCGTAAGATGAACCACAAATAGGGACCTGATAAGCCTCAAAACATTTCAAAACATCTTGGAAGTTGACACACAAGATGTACGAAAAAGTGTAAGTTTGAGGTCAATTTTGAGCATGACCTTGACCTTGACCTTTGATGTTGAGCACATTTTCGGAATTCTCAGATTCTCTTCTTTCGTTTGACACCCAATGTTACCGGTTTCATGCATCCTGCCGTCCTCTAGTACGCTCACTTTGAGATCACTACACATGTGCCGGTTTTTGCCTTTGACCTTGACCTCTGACCTTGAAAATTGGCCTGAGGTCAAAAAATTTAGGTGCTTTAGAAGCGTCTCGTAAGGACCTTTCGTTTGGTATCGCCTTTGTTTGCGTAGCTCTCTTATTTACGGAGTTAGACAGGGGGGCGAAAAACTCCCCTCCCCGGGCTGCGGTGCACACTGGTCGGAAACGCCCTGACGAGAGGCCACGGGCGATTCCGGAGTTTCGGATTATTTTTTATATAGATCGATTTGAAATTGATCAAATTATTATACTTAGGCCAAAAAACTAATCCGGGTGACCAAAAATAACTGTAATCAGCCCCCGAAGATGGGGTATCCCAGAACTCGGAAACTGACGCGGAGCAAGAGGTTTCTTGAGCCGGATATTCAGAGTCTTATTGCTGATAGACACCAAATTGAAATCCCACATATTATGCATCAAAATGTTCGTTATGAAGTTGCCGACTGGTCAGTGCAAAATTTTTGGCATACTAAATCCCTAACTAAGATGTACTATAGCTTTTTATGAAGGCTCTCCTACAGTGATTCTGGAATATAACTGCAAAGTTTAGGTAAGGAAACAACAGGTAGTCCCATCTAGTTCCACTCTGATTTTTTGTGAGATGAAGTAGGATTTAAATTTACACCAGGGCAACATAAAAGCTAACTGCGCATATTTGCGCAAAATTTGCAGGAGCCGCTCTTCCTACCCAACTACCGCCCGCCCCGCCCCAGTTTCGGCTCGGCCGCCGCGCCCGGCTTACGCTGACCTGTGTGGCCTGCACGCATCCATGCGTAGTTGACTGGTCATTAAAAACAGATGCGCTTGAGTTTATGAATTTTGTGAAAAGCGCGTTTTATGTATGCATTTATGTTGATGTATTGACATCAAAAGCCTTCCACATATTGCGTGGCGATTACGGCTTGTATTTAGAGAGCCTTGCTATCAGCTATTGACAACCATCACTCGGCTGAAGAAAGTGGAAATTGAAACCTTCGTGAATATAAGACGCTGCAAATATAGGACGCCTGTCACTGACGTCGGGTTACCTTGGGCCGTCTTTAGTTACATTAGATCACAATTCCGGTATTTACCCCGGGCCGGACCGATTGGTTTTCTATATTGACCGGGGAGGGTTGGTACAACTCCCTCGCCGTTTCGCCTCTAATTGAGCTAGAGCCTGGCGGAAAAAAAGCTTGTGTGCCGTTATAAGACGCAAAAATCAGGTGCTACCCGATTTTAAGGTCTTAGGTCAGCCAGTGACCTCTTAGGTCAGGTAAGTGCCACAAGGCACGGGTTCGGTTTTAGGTTAATTACTTTACCAAAAATGGTCGCACTGCCGCGATTTTGGCATCATCGTGTTTGTCTAGCTCAGGCGCGTTGAATGCTATACTTGGTGTTCGGGTGAACTCAACTTAAGGTGTTAACCTCGGGTCAAGGTCAGATCGGAGCCCCTCAGGTCACGAAAATGGTTGAATGAGGTCATATTGCATATCATTCGATTCGGCAGGTCTTCCTGAGTCCAATGGTGGCTTTCCCGACTCTCTAGCTCCATCTGATCAGGAGTTATTGACGAAAAACTTATATGGCCTTAGTGACGTCATAAATGACGTCACGCAAAGTCAACAATGCTTAAGTCAAGCACTGGACCTTGCAAGAAGTGCATGAAACCATTCCCGGTGCCCGAATAGCAGCCCCCAATTTCCCTTGTTGACTTAAAGTGGTGCTAGATCCTGTATTATACTCAATTATGACGTCATAACTTAACAAATTCACGTCACATATTTAGTGCTTGACATCCAAATGATAGATTACATATGACAGAGAAGGTATGCAAAGTTTTATGAAGTTTGCTTCACTAGTTGTGGAATAACAAGCAAAAAACTTTTGCGGAAAGGCCGCTGGCCTCTCGCTGGAGCGTTTCCGACCAGTGTGCGGTGGTTGGAATTACCCTCCGGGCCCGGCCGGGTTAACAGAAGAGAGAACCCTGCCAGTTCCGAGAAACATCGGTGAGGCTGTTTACCTCGGCGGGGCGACTTGCCCCGGTCTACCCTACGTGTGGACAAAAGTACGTCACGGACAAAAGTACGTATAGCAAATGTACGTAGGGTATTAAGTACGTACCCCACCCTTGGGTTAAGTTGATCAATGTGTAATACCTTTCTTATTCTTTTTTTTTAATGAGCATTTGTTACAAGGCATAGCAAAATTTCTCGATGAGTAAATGGGCGAAATGGACAAAGCTATATTATTTGGTATATGAATTTATCATGAGTTCCCTGTAGTATGGCAACAGAGCAGCAATAAAGAAAAAGTGGCTCAACTTACACTACTATACCCTACTTCTAGCATACGTACTTTATACACTACGTACTTTGGCATACGAACCGTGCGTACTTTTGGCATACGTACTTTTTACACTGCGTACTTTTGCATACGAACTTTTGCGTACGAACATTTGCGTACGTACTTTTGGCATACGTACTGTATACACTACGTACTTTTGCATACGTACTTTTGCGTACGAACATTTGCGTACGTACTTTTGGCATACGTACTTTATACACTACGTACTTTTGCATACGAACTTTTGCGTACGAACATTTGCGTACGTACTTTTGTCATACGTACATTTTACACTACGTACTTTTGCATACGTACTTTTGCGTACGAACATTTGCGTACGTACTTTTGGCATACGCACTTTATGCACTACGTACTTTTCATACGTACTTTTGCGTACGAACATTTGCGTACGTACTTTTGACATACGTACTTTATACACTACGTACTTTTGCATACGTACTTTTGCGTACGAACATTTGCGTACGTACTTTTGGCATACGAACTTAATCGCCTACGTATATTTGCGTACGAACATTTGCATACGTACTTTTGTCCTACGTACTTTAGCGATACGTACTTTAGTCCTAAAATCTACTTAGAAATGCTCGAGCGTTCTTTCGAGGTCTGTTTTTGATCAGCTTACTTTTTAGGTAGATCAGAGTAATACAGGTCCTAGGTAGAACGTCCTTATTTCAGGTAATTTACTGCAGCGTATTGCGCACACACACACACATACACACAAATACAATCACAGCGTGTAGGTAGTGCATGTATATTTTGTGTATTTTGGCATGCTAGTGTTGTGAGCTTTTGTATCGACATCGTTCAATGTTTATGATAGCAATGCAGACATTTTCAGCGTGTATGATTTCATGCACTGTCTGCTTCTTTTGCCATTTGTCACCCTCACTGACTGTCCTCCGATGTACGAAATCCCACCCTCGGTGTACCCGGGTCTGTCCTCCGGCCGTCGTCAGTCGCCCTGTGTAACTCCCCTGCCCTCCCCGGTCCCTCAGCGGTGTCGTCGGCACCGGCGGCCGGCTCTCTGGTCTCGTCTCGCTCGGCCGGCGAGTGCCTGGCCTCCCTGGGCGCCATCGTCGGCCGCTACAACGTGTCCAAGTTCCACCGGTTCGCCGCCGGCGGCCTAGAGGCGGACGACTTCAGTGAGGTCCGTGAGCGTCTCAGCGACCTGGCCGCCTGCTACCGGCCCGACACGGACGCCCTGTAATAGGAGAGGGTTCGCTGTGACCGGTCAGTGACCCAGCTGTGACCGGTCAGCGACCTGGCCGCCTGCTACCGGCCCGACACCGACGCGCTGTGATAGGAGAGGGACGGTTAGTGAGGTGCTGTGACCAGCCATGGAGGCGTTGTGACCGGTCAGTAACCGCCTGTGACCAGTTGGTGGTCAGTGACCCGGTGTGACCGGCCATTGAAGTACTGTGACCGGTCAGTGACCGCTGTGACCGGTCAATGACCCGCTGTGATCGGTCTGTTAGTTACCCGCAGTGAACGGTCAGTAGCCCGCTGTAATCGGTCGGTCACTGACCCGATGTGACCGGCCAGTGACGCTTTGTGATCGGTCAGTAACCCACTGTGATGGGTCGGTGATCAGTGACCCGCTGTGACCGGTCAATGCTGCTCCGCGGCACGCTCTGGCCGGTCAGTGCCCCGCTGGGACCGTTCCTCCACCGACCGGCAGTGGGAGCGGCCCGGCCCGACACCGGGATATCGCGGCTGTGACCGGTAAAGGGCTGGGGAGTCCTGGTGGAGATGTTACGGCTGCCGAGTGTGGTGTAAGGGCGTCTCAGCAGCGTAGGATCCTCGGCTCAGTAGCGGAAAGTCCTGTGATACCGAATTCGCTTGTGTGCCATGCTAACATGTAAGTTGTGGAAATATAACACGTGCTTTTTTAGAAGTAATTCGTTTGATTTCAGCTCAGTTTCAGAGCCTGATAACTAGATCAACCGTCTAATTTTGATATCGGTTCTGACGGCGTGTATTAAATGAGAGACGGAGTGGCGTGACAGCCGGGAAGACCCGATTACCGCAATAGATCAATGAAATGACGTCAAGCAGTCCAGTGCACTGGGTGGAATGTCCCGACTGTCGGGATACAAAGCCACGGTGATTGCCAGACTGGTGACAATCACTGAACAAATGTTGGTCCCGAGTTATTCCTACTGCATAACCCAGCGATCGGGTGTGATAAATGATTGTGTTGTCCGTCCATCTCTGTCATCTTTAGTGACGGATGACTGCGGCATTGTTCTACCATTTGGACGACGTTTTCCGACAGTAAATGTTACCCTATGTCTATAACATCCATTGAGGAGGTAATTGTGGCCACAGTGTTGGAACTCGATTGTTCTTGCCAATCATTGGCATATCAATGAAAACATCGTTTCAGCGAGCAGTCATTGGCAGATAATATACGAGTACACCCTTTCCGACTTCCCGTCTCCTGCGGCCCAATCGGTCAGAAGATCAGCGTTTCGCGTATGGCCACTAGGATGACTACCTGCAGATGACTTGGACTGGTGCTGCGTTTTTGAATTTCTCCGAACATCTCGGCCATGTCTCGAGTGACGGGTATTGCGCCCGGATGAGTCTAGTCTGACGGCCGTCCTGCCCACTCACGCAGCCGGAGCGAGGGAGGGAGATCTCTCGGCTACGCGCGGTGCTGAGCGGGTGTCGAAGTCAGTGAAAATGCCTTGGGCGGTGACCACTGACCAGGTCAACTCGGTCAACTTTGGTCAACTCGTCGTGTGTTAGGTATATTTTTCTCGCCGCTGACGAGGAACAGAATCAGAATCAGTGTCAGTTGAGAAGAATCAGTGTCATCTGTAATGACCACTGTTCCCCGAAACAGGTATATCAGGTCTCGGTGTTCCGTTCAGTTTTTGGCCCCGCGTCTGCCCAGACTGCGTCCCCCGCGGCGGGCTGGTGACGCTGTGCCGAAAATGTCCAGCGCGTCTGATGTGGCTGCGGGGCCTCGTGTCGCATCCATCCTGCCGTCTCATTAGTCCTGTCTGAAACTGACACGCCGCCGCGCGCTGAGCCGGCGTACGGGCCAGAGCGGCGTTCGCGGAACATGGAGAGAGAGAGAGAGAGAGAGAGAGAGAGAGAGAGAGAGAGAGAGAGAGAGAGAGAGAGAGAGAGAGAGAGAGAGCCGCCACTGACTGAAGGGAGAGCCTCGAACTGACTGAAGGCGGGATATGGAACAGACTGAAAGCTGGTCCTCAAGCTGAATGAAGGTAGTACAATGAAGGAATGAAGGAAGGTAGTACGAGGAGCCTCGCATGCATCGACAGACGATTTCGCGCGCAGATTACGATAGTTATCAGATATTTGCTTGTTTGCGCAGCCTGTGTGGTATAGCTAATGTTGATTTTTTTTAATGGTCGGCCATCAGACCTGGCCTGGTGAACTGACATCGTAGGGTGGCTGACCTTGGTGCTCACCTGAAAAAGGTGGTCTCAGACTAATAGTTTCACACATCTTGAAAGAAAACATGATAAAGTGAGTACAGTGTAAACAATGTGCGCAGCAGTGCTGTTTTTACCTTATTGAAAGACCGCGAGGCGTCGCTCATTTTAGAACAGTCCCCGGCGGTACGCGGGTCATTCCGCTGCCCTGACCGCCGGATGACTCTGCCCCCCCCCCCCGTCCACCTGTCGCCGGTGTGCCGGCAGAGGGGGTTAGGGGGGGCGGTGCACCGCCGGCGGCGGCGCCGTGTACCGCCGTCCGTGTGTGCCCGTATTGATCGCTGAGCCTGTGCAGACTATAAGGCGGCCGACTGTGGCTGGACGGCCGAGTGGCCCGCCAGCCGCCGACGGGAAGGCACCGCGACCTACTGACCGCCGGCCGACACACCTGTCATAGGTCAGTGACACGCTGCCCGTCACAGGTCAGTGACACACCTGTCACACCTGTCACAGGTCAGTGACACATCTGTCACAGGTCAGTGACACACCTGTCACAGGTCAGTGACACGCCCGACATAGGTCAGTGACACCTGACACAGGTCAGCGATAACAAGGCCGTCATAGGTCAGTGACACACCTGTCACAGGTCAGTGACACCAGTGATACAACTGTCACAGGTCGGTAACACACCTGACACAGACCAGTGACACACCTGACACACGTCAGTGAAAGTCAGTGACACCCATCACAGGTCATTCAGTGACACACCTGTGTCACAGGTCAGTGGCAGCTGTCACAGACTAGTGAAACATTTGTCACGGGTCAGTTTATTTGTTTATTTGTTTATTAGGCATTGTCAGCCACAGGCAAAACCCAATGACGGCTGAGGTCAAAGTAAAATATAAACACGCACACGCACACACGCACACACACAAGACACACACTATTTCATCACACCTGCCTACGCACATGCATATGCCTAACCCACCACAGACAAAAACCGCGGGACATCTGGAACCCAAGGCTGCGGCTAGATATTGACCCGGGGAATCGATTGCGACCCTTATTTTGGCGATCAGACGAACCCTTGAGGCACTTTTGACGCGCCCCTTCCTTTAAAGGGACCCTCCCACCTTCAAAAAAGTTTATAAATTGGCATGAAAGTGATGTCGCTCGGTTCAGAAAGAGCGGAAACGAATATCTACCAAATTTCACCAAAAAATATTCACCGGTTTTCAAGATATTAGACTTTTACTTTTGTTTACTTTTTGGGATCTCCACTGTTCCTAGTGACTTTATTTGGAAGCAATAGTTTGGCGGCTGAAAGTGCGGCACTTATTGCGCGCAAAGCAGCATATACCACCGCGTGCTACAAAACGTTTTAGTCAAACATTTAAAGCTCGTTAGATATCTGCGCTGGCGTCACACATTCAGAGGGGTATACCTATACAATAGCCCCTCTGAATCAAAATGCTGCAATTTTGAAATTCAATATTTCCGATTTAAGGCATTTCTCGATGTTGTGAGTGCCGAAACCGGTAATTGTGAGCCAGGGACCCCATTTTGGCTATCTCAACTCAAATCTAATGTTAAGGTGGGAGGGTCCCTTTAAGGGCCGATTAAGGGGTAAGGGGTAAGAGCTAGGGCCAAATAAAGGTCATATTCTTGCTCCCCGTCCCCCAATCGCCCTGATATGAGTTTTTTAAGCGATTCTGAATCCGACGCTGTATTCGTTGCTGTTGCTGACGCTAACTAACTTCACGGACATTTCAAAGAAAAGGTGTTGTTCTATATACCCTGCGTTGAACAAGCCCGTCTGCCTAGAGTGCCGGCCAGGAACACGCAGCGAAAACATAGTCACAAGTAGCCCACAGTCCAGTCGGCCGGCAAACACAGAGCGTATGAACTTCAGGTCGGTCTGAACAAGTCTAGCTTTGATGGACATACAGTGAAAATGTTGGAGGAGAGACTCATAGTCCATCGAGCACCGGCTATGTGTCTTGGCGCCTAACCACATCAGGTAACGGTGTTGCAGTCTCTCCAATCTCGCAAGGTGAGTAGGTGCTGCGCCACTCCAGACGACACTCGCGTATTCCACAACCGATCTGACATGGGCATTGTACGCCGCCATGACTGCCCGGTGATCGAAGTACGGCAGCCGGGTACGGTGTGAGACCTGCATGCTGCGCATAAGTAGACCTAGCATGCGGTTGGCCTTGCTCACACAGGCGTCAACATGCGCGCCAAATGTTAGCCTGGAGTCCAGGATCACACCCAGATCTCTGATCTCCGTACACCGCTCGAGTTCGTGACCATCTAAAAAGTATGATGATGCGATGGGAGATGTACGTACGTAGAGTAAAGGTGATGGTCTTGCATTTAGCCGGATTGAGCCTAAGATGCCATGTTTTTGACCAGTCACTAAGACGGCTTAGATCAGCCTGAAGAGAGTTGACGTCCGCTGGACATTGAATTCTGTGGAAAATTTTGACATCATCAGCATATGACAGTGAGCTGGTCTGAAGTTGAGACGGAAGGTCAGCTACATAACATGTGAAGAGAATCGGACCGAGAATGCTGCCTTCCGGAACTCCAGATTGCACTGGGATCCAGTCCGAGTGCTTGCCATCCAGAATGACCCGCTGATAGCGGTGGCTGAGGTAAGAATCAGTCAGTGACGCAACACCTGTCACAGGTCAGTTTCACAACTGTCAAAGGTCAGTCAGTGACACACCTGTCACATGCCAGTGATATACCTGTCACAGGTCAGTGACACAACTGACCTGTCACAGGTCAGTGGGACTTGTCACAGGTCAGTAGACAGTAATACAACTATCACAGGTCAGTAATACAACTGTCACAGGTCAGTTAGTGGTGAAACATGTCATTGTATTGACCAGCCGTGCGATAGGTACGTACCCTGAATGGGGTGGCCAGCTGGTTAGCTTTTATGGTTACCCGTCACTCGTTGCACTAGTTCTGAATGGAGTGCGAGTCCATCATTCCCGGCGACCCACCGTTCGGTACGCCGGCTCTGAATGGAGGGGGGGTAGTCGGTCCGTGTTTACGGCCACCCGCCCCCTCTCAGCGGCGGCCGCAGTTTACGATACGGGAGGGGCGGACCGGGACGTTTACGATACAGAATGGGCGGGACCGGGCGGCCGGGACGCTCCCAGACGAACAATTAGCGCAGCGGGGGAGCGTCTTATCTAATTAACTAGTAACTGCACATAACCCCGGAGCAGGTCGGCAGCGACCGCCGCCAGCAGCTGGAGTCAATTAGGTGCGGCGCCTTATCGGCCGGGGACCGGGCCCGCGGGTATCATGTTACCGATCTGCCGGCGAGGACGACCAGACACTTGGGAGGCGGGCCGGGAACGGGATGTCGAGCCGCTGATACTTTACATAAATAAAGTTATACACCTGACTAGGTGGGTGCGCACATTGTGAAGTGCCTGCACTTCATCGCCGACTTCATACACCCTCCTACATCGCCGACTCCTGCTGTGGGACGGACGTTCGCTGAAGTCCCCGCGTTACGAGCGGTGTCAGCGCAGGTGGCGAGGTGCAGCGTCGGTCGATGATGGCCCCATCCGGCCGCGAACGGCCCGCCGGAATGCATTGTAGCGCTGGGTCGGGCAGGAAAGTCAGCCATCGATCGGCGGACCAGCTACAGCAGCCGAGAGCAGCAAACTTATTAATTATGAGCAGGTGATAATGTGCCGCGGGGACCCTGTAAGGCTCAGCTGAGCGGTGACGGGCGGTGACACGAAATTGGAGTTGGACAGACGCGCGGGTCGGAAAAAGAAGGCGAAGAAAGTTCGGAGGAAATGTTCGACGTCTGGCAGTCGTTATTGAAAGATCCTTTGCATAATTAAGTGCCTTATTGTCGCCCGTCGCTGTTTAGGTCAATATGCTGTCTGCCCGTCTGCAGTCTGCATTTGCGATGACTGCACGCTACGAGCTGTGCCAGTGCCGACTTTGTGCTGTTTCTGACTGTCTCGCGGCTGCCGTTTGAGAGCGCCCCATTGCTGACCGGGCCGGGCCGGTGCCCGGTACCGTTCGGCGGCCGGCCGGCGCACAGTATCTCTCACCGGCTAATCCCTGCTGACCTTTTGGGCTCTGAGAATGTAGCGCCGGCCGCCGATGGCGATATCGACCAGCGAACCCGATCACAACTGTCCTGGTGACGCTGGGAAAGCGGCAGTAGAGAGCGCTGGTACTGCCGTTGGACAGTGGACTGTCTCTAAAGCTAGACATTTATATTGCACCGCTCGACCTGCCACATTTTGCAACGTTCGTCGCCTATGTAACGCTTGATATTTGCGAGTTAACAGCGTCTACATGCACAATGTATACCTATTTGCACTGTTTATATTGCATGCTAAGGAGTTCAACAGAATAGTTAGGTAGGTACACCTACATACTACCTACTATGTTTTGCGCCACGCGCCATGCTCCCATACAACCTTCGGATATCAATGTCAACAAGTCCTTCTCCGAAAGCCTCATTCTAACTGCTGAGTGACGCTTTGTGACACTGTGTTGCAGCTGTCGGCGGAGAGAGAGGGGCGACCTGTTCTGCTGGGAGCAGAGACAAGCGGCCTGTTCTGCTGGGAGCAGAGACAAGCGGCCTGCTCTGCTCTCCGGCTGAGGGCGAGGTGACCCGGTCAGCTCCCCGACGGCAGCCTGCCCTGCTCTCCGGAGGGGCGGCGGCGGCCGTCCGCCGGCCCCGGCCCGGCCGGCCCGGCCGCCATGCCGTCCTCCCTGCGCGACGAACGCTCCAGCCGCGGCTCTCGGGATACCAGTCCGGCCACCGGCTCGGCGCGCGGCTCGGCGCGCGGCTCCAGCTCCGCGGCGCCGCGCACATCGCACAGACGAAAAACGGCACGAGGTCAGTGGGAATGGGCGCTCAGGGGTGCAGACCGGGCAAATTAGAGCACAGAAGCCGTTCACGATCACACACAGGATACATAGAACTGATTTCGCAGATTGAACAGAACTCAGACACTTTACACAGACACATGCTACTCGGGTCGGGCCCTATCAGCATGTTCCGCTCTTTCTGGACCGGGGTGCCCACCAACAACTACCGGGCCCACGGTGTGTGTATAACCCTCGGGCGGCCAACCCGTCGCATGTCCATCGCGGCCACCCGTCATGTCACACACCGGGGCCGCCGGCACTGTGCGCCGCACGCAACGGTAATCCACTTACCGTTGTGACGTCACACAGTGACTTTGAGGCGTCGCCCACTGCCCAGTATTTGTGACGTCACCAGGAGCAAACGATGACGTAACGACGACTGTGCCGCTGACAAAGTTCATTAATGACGCTCTGAAACTCAGAATTTCATTTTCTGTGGGTGGACGTTAGAAGTTGGGCAATGCAGCATGACGTGCACTTTTATACAGTGCTGCCAGCAAGGTATCTGTAGCTATGCATAGATTAGGTATGTATATTTCAGTTCATCTAGGTAAGTTGGCGTTCCTAACTTGGCGTTCCTTTTATAAGACCAGCGTTAACTTACTAACATCAGATTCCACTATTTCCATCATCATCACGTTTATTAAGAAACAAAAGAATACACAAAATCAAGATAAGTAAGAACTGGTGCAAAAGCACTCGAAAGTGCTTAATTCGAGGCACCAGCTCTGTTAAAGAACATACAAGCAAATAAACACATACACACATATACAAGAACTTAAAATGGATTCAAACAAACTAAATCGCCGGTCGCCGCCACCAAACCGAACGCGTCGCGCATTAGAGGTTGTCCAGAGAGCCCCGTTGCCGACGCCACCCCACCGAGATTTGTTTGTTTTTTGTTTGTTTTGTTGGGTTAGGCCCTTTCGGTCGACAAGACCATTGCAGAGCCGGAAGGATGATAGGAATTAGGGGGAGACATTGGTCTGGGCAGGCACCCTAGTGAGTCGCCGGGGCTGAGCCCGTCCAGAGGACAGGCCATCCAGCCCCAAGGCACTCACTGCACCCGGCTACGGGGTGCGCTCCCTCAGGAGCAGCGGTGCCGCTCCAAGGGAGCAGCCCGCATGAGATAAAGTTGCCTGTCCAGCCCGGAGGGGGGTTGCGGCGTGGAGGAGAAGGATTTCTGTATCCTGAGGATAGAAGCACGGATAGGTGACCCCACCGAGACACGCCCATCCCGCCTCGTAATTAAATAGTCAGAGTGTTGGGATTGTAAAGCGCCCAGAATTAAGTAAGAACGTTTGGAAGTGTTGAGCCACCGCCCGGCCGCCGCCACTATTTAGGTTGGTGCCATGAAGAAGGATTTCCAATTTTTTATTAGTTTGGTATTCATGAAAGTTAGTATGGAGTGTTTGTGATACTTTTTGGTAAAGGATGCGTCTTTGAAGTAAAAACAATGGACATGCTGTGATGAAATGACGAACGCTTTCTATGCTGTGACCACAAGGGCATGCCGGAGAATCTTGTTTTTGAATGTTAAATTGTTGTGAATTTAAATCGGACATTCCATTTCTTAGTCGCGAATGTAGGATGTTGCCTGTCTTTGACCCAAACGAGTAGTATTTTGGTGGCTGGGGGGAGCCAATATGGTGTACAATGTGTTTTTTGAATTCTACTATGGATAAGGATTTAAATGTTGCCGGTAGTTCGTTGTACTCTTTGCTTGTGGTGATAAAGAATGATCGTTGATATGATGATGTTTTCGGACGTTGGATCGTGTGGTCATGGGCATTTCTTAAAACCAACTGTGTGTCTGTCACCCTTGTGTTTGTTATAAGTTCTTGTATGTACTTCGGTAAAATTGGTTTCGATTTAACGAGTTTGTGATATAGTGACAATCTGTGAATGCGTCTTCTTGTCGTTAGTCTGTCCCATCCTGTCTCGAGTCGTAATTTGTCGGAGGGTGTTCTAAAGAGTGCTCCTGTCGTCAGTCTAGCCGCTCTGTTTTGCAATGTCTCCAGTCGTGTCGTGTCCTGTACTGTGATATGTCCGTCGTAAACAGTGTCACAATAGTCAAAGTGTGGTCTTACATAGGTAGTATATATTTGGTGAAGGATGGGTCTTGGCAAATATTGTGCAATAGGATACAATGGACTGAGGGATATGTTAACTTTTTTGCATATTTCGTTAATATGACAATGAAAGCGAAGATCGTCAGAGAAAATTAAACCGAGATGTTTGTGTGATTTTGCTAGTGGTATTGCTTTCCCTCCGAACGAAAGAGTCGGTGGCATTTTGGAGTGTTGTCTGTGAGTGAATGTTTGTTGCACTGTTTTGTCGGCGTTGAAAGTGATAGCCCAATTTCTTCCGTATTCGAAAATAGAGTCCAGGTCTTTTTGGAGCGATTGTTCTGTTTCGCGTAAGTCAGTTTCTGAGTGTGAGGCATAAAGTGATGTGTCGTCAGCGAAAAATAAAATATTGTGCTGTGTCTGCTTTGAAAGGCCGTCAAGATAGATAAGAGCTAAAAGTGGTCCGAGGACGGAGCCCTGCGGGCATCCTGCATTTATGGTCTGTGGTTCTGACAGTGTGTTGTTTATGCGTACCATTTGAATACGGTTTTTGAGATATGACTCCAACCATTCTAAAAGTTTTCCAGTTATTCCAAAATCATGTTCGCATTTGAATAACAAGCCTTTATGCCAAATTTTGTCAAAGTACTTTGCAATGTCCAAAAAGATAGCTGTGAATTGTTTTCCTGTGTCTAACGATTTATACATGTTGTTTGTTAGATAAAGAAGTTGTTGTTCAGTGCTGTGATTTTCTCTATAACCACTTTGTTTTTCCGTGAGGAGTGAGTTTTCTGTAAAGTGAGAATACATTTTTCTGTAAACTATTTTTTCGAATACCTTTGAAAGAGCTGATAAGATACTAATTGGTCTATAACAAGTAAAATCTGAGGGGGATCCTTTATTCTTGTAGATAGGTGTTATGTGGGCAACTTTGAATGTTGATGGAAATTTGCCTTCTGCAAGTGATTTGTTAAATAAACGAGACAAAGGTTCTGCAATTAAAAGAGCTGTCATTTTCAATAATCTCACAGGAATTTCATCTGGGCCAGTTTATTTGTTGACGTTAAGACTGTTCAACAGTTGTAATACCTCCCTTTCACTTGTCCGGATGTTTTCGAGATTAGGTGTGGCTATTTGTTCGGGTGTAATATCTGGAAGCTGCTGCGAGTCTGAAATGTTGAGTGTCGATTGGGCGGCAAAGTGGTTGTTAAGTATTGCTGCTTTTTCGGGGTCCGTTGTGATAATGTCGCCATTTGGTGTTTCTAGCGGTGGAATTATGTCAGTTCTGGATTTTCCCATTAGCTTACGCAATGTCTGGTGATAGGTATTTTAACGGATTGGGCTTCAACACCAGTAGTTTTTTAACTTCGTTCTGCATGTATGCATTTTTTAACCGTCTATTAAGCTGCGTTACTTTGTTTCGCTGGTATCTCCATCTGTCCCAGTGGTAGTCCAGATTTGTGTTCTTGGCTTTCTTGAATAGTCTATCCCGTTTCCTTATATTCCTCTTCAACTCAGAAGTGACCCATGATTTTTTGTTGGACTGTATTTTCACGCTTTTAGTCGGTATTGAGGCAACAGCTGCGTCGTATATTGTTTTCGTAAAATTTGTTGTCGCTGTGTCTACGTCACTGTCAAGTAAACGATCCCAGTCAGTGTCCATTAAAAGATTTGTAAGACGAGTTGTGTCCATATTTGTGTAGTCCCATATCAGTCTAGTGTCCGCTTGATTTTGTAAGGGCAACATGAAGTTTAACGATGCGAATATTGGGCAATGATCCAAATTAGCGAATGGAGATAATGTACCGCTCTTAGTGATTATTTCTGTACAATTCGTGAATATCAAGTCTCTTAAATTACATGAGTTTCTTGAAAAACGCGTTGGCTCTGTTATTAGTTCGTGCAAACATAATCCATCAGCGGCGTCTTTTAGCGCATTGTCAAATGGTGTAACTCCACTGCTGCGAATTTGTAATTGTTCACTTAAGTATGCGTTTCCTGCGTTGAAATCTCCTAAAATTAATGTGGCAGTGGGTGTATGTCTTTGCGCCTGTAGCACGGCTTCCGAGAAATTTCCAATGAAATTGTCTAATTTGTCAACTGGTTGGTTTGGTGGCAAATATAGACAGCATATGATTAGAGTGAAAGCTTTAGTCTTTACTTTGACCCAAAGCCATTCATGGTTTCCTACTTCTAGATCTATTAACCTCTGCACAGGCAAAGACGAGTGTACATAGACTGCGACTCCCCCTCCATGTCTGGTTCTGTGTTTGGTTATTGGAGCGTGGTATCCTTCAATTGCGTACAAACTGCTTGCAACAGTACAATCCAGTTTTGTTTCTGTTAGGGCCATGATTTTAATGTCGTTAGCGTTGATGAATTGGTGAAGCTCGTCTAACTTTTGCGTCGCTGTTATACTGTTGATATTTATATGTGAAACATTTAGAGCGTGTGTGATATTCGGTCCAGGATTTGTTTCTACGCCACCTATAACAAGCAAGCTTTGCAAATTTTTGTGCTCCCCTAGGCGTTTCCAGTGTTTGTGTGTTGTATGGATGCTAAGAGTTATGTGACATTTTCTTGTTTCTAGCGATAATAATTTAGTTCGCAGGTGATGTGGCCAGGATAGGATAAGATAGGATAGGATAGGATAGGAACTGTCTAGCGGCGACGAGCGGACGGCGGCTGCGAATTTACGAGGCAGAATAAATGTTACGAGGCAGTATAAATGTGAATGGATGTGAAAGTGCATTTTTCGTATTTTGGTATCAACGACTCGTCGACTGTATAAATGCGTTGTTATTAACAGGACGAGCTTATCGTTTGACTCGTCTAAACGATGCTCCCGTTCAATCAACTCGAGCAATAACAGTCTCAGTCCATCCGGCTTTCTGCCGCCCACGTTTTTGTAAGGTCATCTCAATATTCATCACTGCTTATCGAGATAGTCGGCATTTTACGTGTTCCATTGCTTTTGCATTTCTTCCCCAACGGCAGGCACCGTTGGCCGTGTACTTATATTACTATTCCTAGATGGCGTTAGTAGTGAGCGCCTGAATACATACTGTGCCGGAGGGCCTCCAACCCAGCATCGCGCTAGTCGGCTCAACCGGGACGCATACATCCTACTTCGCAAACAAAGATAACAGATTTGATTTGACAAAAATAAAAGAGTAGCTTTGAATCCTCCAATCTCCCGTGAATCACCTTTTGAGACTGAGTACCCAGAACCGCCTCCGCCTGCCAATATCCGGACGAAAAACGACAACAAAACGTGCCTGCCTGATACGAGACTTGTGCAATGTGCATGTGACAATGCTCATAGTGAAGTTGTGACGGAATCGCTCGTTTTGAAGTTATTTACCGCTTTAACTGATGTCAGATCCGAATATTTTACAGCAACTGCACCATAACTGTCATTAGTGCTCGCTACGATTGCTATCGTAGAAGCTTCAATATTTCACCAAATCTTAGCGGCTGACACGGCATGCCTCGGCATTTGGCAATGGTCGCTGCAGAACTTTGTGCTGTAGCTCTCCGAGCAGGGAATTCACATTGTTAACCTTTTGATGTTTCTTTCAACGGATTGTGAACAAAGTTTTAGCACTATAAAGTTAGTCATCTTCGTAAACCATAAGTTTAGTGCCAGTGGCTCTGAATCATTTGAGAACGGCTTAGAATTTCAAAAAGCTCCGTTGATAAGTCGCCAGTAACGTTGTTTGGTGCCGTAGAAGTTTTTTCGGTAGGTAATAACTCCCGATCAAAGTGAGCTAGCGAGTCTGTTGAGCCATCAATTCACTCAGAAGGCACTGCCACATCGAATGATAGGCAACATGGCGTCATCCAAGCGGCTTAACCGCGTTGCTTTGACCTGACCTTGACCTGAGGTCAACATCCTAAAGTGACCGGACCCAAGCAAAAAGCATACCATTCGACGCGCCTGGCCACCACGAGCATGATGATGCCATATTCGCGGCTCTGCCATGATTTGTGGCGTTTATATCTGTATACGCAAAGCATACATATTGGAAGCCCAATGCGAGGAGTTGTTTTTAGTAAATTGGTTACCTAACTTTTGGGGGGAGTAGGTATGCCCCCTCCTGCACAGCATCTCAAAGCACTTGAAGAAAAGGCGGCTGCGGAAATGCGACTGTCACAAAAGGTCATGTTTTTCCATGCATATGTAAGACACCTCAGTCTTCAGATACAGCCTCCGGTCTTACTGCATGTCTCTGTATTCCTGTGTTCTCAGCTTGACCGAACACACAACACACAACCAGCCGCGCCTCCGGCCGCGCTCCACACACACACCCTCTGCCCAGCGCTCTGCTCTGCTCTGCTCGCGCGCCGACGCGCGACCGCTTCCCGCCACAGCCGGGAACACGATTTAGCCGTGCATCCTTCACGGCTCTCGGCCACTAAATAATATTATACCTACTTACACTCCTCCCCTCCTATTGAACAATATGCCAACGACAGTCACAACAAACGCTTAATCAAAAGACCAGTGAGCAGGGTCGAACCGTTTCGGGGGGCGTACCTCACGCCCGAAACGGGTGACAGTTCGCGGCCGCTGATCCACATCCCGCGGCGGCTCGGCATCGAACGGCGGCGGCGGGGACGGCGGCGGAACATGTGGTACCTCCGGCCGGTGCGGCACAGCGTCATGGAGCGGTACAGGGTCAGGTGGCGGCACACAGTCAGGTCGCATCTCGGGCAGACGCGGCATCAGCACGTGCGGCAAAACAACAGGTTGCGGTACATAGCGGCCAGCTGTGACACCTTGGGGCGGAAATACAATTGGCGCCCCACCCATACCAGGCACACTATGGGGCCGGGCAATGGGCGTTCCTGGCACATCTCGCCAGAGAGACAACCCATGCGCTCTTGTCGCGGTCCTGTGCCCCTCACTCACAGCCGGTGGGCGCTCCACTGTGTTGTCCGGCTTCAAGCGGTTGTGGTGCACCACCAGACTGCGCCGCTTTCCCTCCTCGCGCACTCGATAGTTCACTGGTCCACATTGTTCTATGATCTCAGCCGCACGCCAAGGCCTCACAAACTTATGATATTCACCGCGCTTCGGTACATTGCGAAACAAGAACACTTTGTCACCCGGGCGATACGACCACTCGTTCATTCTGCGCTCATACAAAGCTTTGTTGCGGTCATGGGACAGCTGATCGCGCTTAACCACATCCTTAACAGTAAGTCGGAGTGTCTCTCTCAAATCGTCTATGTACTGGGGGAAGGTTGGGGCCCGATCCACAACCGGCCGATCACCCAGCGAGGCTTCCGCCGGCAGGCGGGGCTCTCGCCCAAACATCAAGGCGAACGGAGAGTATCCCGTGCTGTCGTGCACCTGACTCCGGTAGGCGAGCATGAGCATCGGAAGATGCTTATCCCACTCCGTGTGCTGCTCAACAAACTTAGCCAGCATGTTCAAAATGGTGCGATTGGCTCGCTCAGTCATCCCGTTGCCCATAGGGTGATAACTGGATGTCTGAGACTGCTGAATGCCGAGCAGTTCGCTCACAGCTTTCATCACCGCACCGACAAAGTTCCGACCTTGGTCCGAGTGCACACGCTTCATGACGCCAAAGCGAGAAATAAACTCATTTACAAGAACATTGGCAATCGTAGTAGCCTTTTCATCCGCTAGGGGATACGCTTCAACCCAGCGTGTGAAGTGATCAGTGATCACTAGCAGGTGTTTGTAGCCTCGAGCGGTTTCCGGCAGGTTGGTCACAAGGTCCATGGACACCAGCTCCATCGGCTCGGACGCAGACAACTGCCCCATACTCGCACATGGGCGGGGAGTCGGAGAGTTTCGCGAGGCACAGCGGCGGCACTGTTCGCAAAACTCAGTCACCGTACGCTCCAGGAGCGGCCACCAAAACCTGAGTCGCGCGACTTTCGCCAGCTTTGAAGCGTTGAAGTGCCCACCCGACGGACCATCATGAAGCGACCCCAGCACCACAGGCACGAGCTGGGGTGGGACTACCAGCTGCAGCTGGTCGTGCCCCCTCGGCCCAGCCCGGAACACTCTGTACAGAACATTATCAATCAAACGCAGACGTGACCACTGCCGCCAGTACGGCAGAGCGCCCTTTGACACGGAGGACTGGGAGGGCCGCTGTGTGCTCCCAGCAAGCTGCCTCTTCACCTCCGCCATGGCGGGGTCTGAGTTCTGCGCCGAACACATGAAATCAGAAGGCCACATGGACTGAACGTGGCGAGCTGCGACGGGAGGCGACTGAAAATCCATTGTGTCTGTCTGTGTAGACACCTCCTGCGTGGGGTCCGGCCTCCGACTGAGCGCATCCGGAGCCTCATGTAGCCTACCTGGCCGATGAACAATCTCAAACTGAAACTCGCCCAAAATCTCCAGCCACCGCGCCAGAAGCCCGTCAGGGTTTCTGAAATTCACAAGCCACTGCAGAGCGGCATGGTCTGTGCGGAGCGTGAACTTACGACCCAAAAGGTAATGTCGGAACTGCTGCACAAACGTCACAGCTGCGAGTAGCTCCTTTTTAGTGACTGAATATTGCCGCTGGGATTTAGACAGGCTTTTACTGTCAAATGCCACTGCCCGCTCACCCTGTCCATCCCTCTGCAGCAGAACCGCGCCCATCTTTGACCCTGAACAATCCACGTCTAGTACGAATTCGCTCGCTCCCGGGGAAAAGTCAGGGTATTTCAGAACCGGAGCCGTGCACAGCGCCGCCTTTAGCGAGTCAAAAGCCATCTGAGCCTCCGCATCCCAATGGAAGTCTACGTCTTTCCTGGTGAGGTGATGCAGCGGAGCCGCGATAGCAGCAAAATCTTTGATGTACCGTTTAAAGTACGTTGCCAATCCCAAGAACTGTGACAATGCCTTCTCATTCATAGGCACCGGCCAATCCTTTACTTTGTCTTTGATCACTTACCCAGGTAAGTGATCTCTGATTGAAAGAATTTGCACTTTGAGAGGTTGAGAGTCAAATTCGCAGCCGACAGACGACGGAACACCTTCTCAAGACGTGAAAGATGCGTGTCAAAATCGCCAGAGAAAACCAAAATGTCATCAAAGTAGCTCACTGCATCAGTGGGAGCCAAATCACCCAATACAAGACTCAACAGTCTGGCGAACGAACTCGGGGCACCACTGAGGCCATATGGGCACGTTGTGTATTGCCAAAGCCCAAACGGCAGCGTGATGGACGTTTTGGATCGATCCTCCTTTCGGATGCTCATCTGGTTGTACCCGCTTTTTAGATCGAGCACCGAAAACAAAGAGTTACCTCCCAGGCTGTCAAGTAGGACATCAACCCTTGGGATTGGAAAGGCTGGCACCTGGCACACGCGGTTAAGTTTTCGAAAATCCCCACAAATTCGCACAGAACCGTCTCTTTTCTTCACCAGGACTACCGGTGATGACCAAGTGCCATCAGACGGCTCCAGCACCCCCTGATCTACCATATCCTGCACGCGCTGCTTTACTTCTGTCTCCAGGTGTGGAGGAATTCGTCTGGGAGCTGATCGCACCGGCTTGGCAGTGCCCGTGTCGATTACGTGCTCAACTAGTGAGCAGTGACCAAGCTGGTCTGAGAACAACGAGGGGTACCGGCGCAACAGAGCAAAGAACTTTTCCCGCTGCTGACTCGTTAGCGACACATCAGACAGATCGACCAAATCCTCCAAGGAACCCGCGCCAGAGCTGGGACCATTTGACACCCCATTGTCTGCATCATGCCCCTCCCCTTCAATGGAGAAGTCGGCTTCCATTGATCCTAGGCCCTTGCCCTTAGACACCGAGACCGAGGATGACGTCACGTTACGCACCACGACCGGAACACTGCCGCCCGGCTTCACATCAACCAGTCCGTCCAGGAACGTCAACCCACTGACTGCGACGTCGGCAATGAACACAGCCTCTCCCTCAAAATCAGCATCATCGACATGGCCGGGGATCACAACCTCACAGTTTGGGGGTATAGCGTACGTTTCCTGTACAGACACCCTGCACACACGAGTCCGCGTCGGTCGCTCAGGCAACACCGTGGCGACCGGCTGACGGTTCACCTGGTTTGCAGGTGTCAGCTGCTTCGTCGATAAGTCAAGAACAAACGGGTAGTGCGCGAAAAAAATCCATGCCCAGGAGGCAGTCGATGGGACCGATTTCGTCGGATACAAACACAGAGAGCGGGTATGACACATTATCGATAACAAAATGCACTGCACACCGACCGAGCAGACGCAACGGCTGTTGAGTTGCAGTTTTAGCGGTGACGTCACAACGTTGTAGCTGGGGACGCGCTGAAATCTGATCATAAATCCGCCTGTGAACTATTGTTATAGCACTTCCTGTATCCACAACAAGCTGCGCTGGCACCTTACTAACCTTTGCCTTGACCGTAATGTCCGACGCCGATGCAGCGCAGTTATTCAAAACTCTCGGTCCCGGCGGCCGAGTGACCGGGGAGCGCGCGCGCCGCCCTGAGCGCCCTCCCCTCCGGCGATTCCCGAGAGGCGGCACGTGCGCTGAACATGGCCCACCTTCCCACAGGCAAAGCACCTGGCTAGACGGAAACGACAATCTGGTTTCCCGTGACCCATCTCCCCACAACACAGACATATGGGCATTGACACGTCACACTCCTGTCGTCACACTCCTGTCGGTTCTGCAGCCTCGCCTCCCACTTTACGCACCCCCGGTCCACTGTAGGCCGGCAGCCTGAAAAAGCGCTAGAAATTCCCCCAAACTGACTGTCCGCAATATGAACAAAATAGGTATCATTTAATCCCAAATTGATCGAAGAATACGATTCCGATGCTAGTTTTGTCCTAAGGTCAAAATTGAGGTCGTCAGTTGTCACCAAACACAAGACAATTTAGACTCTCTATAGGCCACCACATTTACCGATTTTAATGATGAACTTTAGTGGTAATTTATTAGTTGACCAATCGTCGTTTTGAACGAAATTTCCTGTCAGACTAGTTCAGGGAACTGTTGTTCACTGTGCCAACATCATTCTGACATATTGCATCGCTTTTCTGCAAGATAAGCTAGCTGTTTGCAAGCAGCTGCAAGACGTAATTTAAAATCATATCCAATTTTTCAATTAGACTTTTATAAAAACGTTATTTCGAGCAGCTAAAAATGAACATTTCATACTAGCCTCTGATTACTCATCTTTTGTTCCATATAGGTGCTTTGCTGCTTTTCCCTGCTACTTTTCGAGATATGCGCCAGTAAACCACATGATGTAGGGGCAATTGTCACCTCGCCGCTCTACTGAAGGCCCGGCGCTCTTTAAAACGCTGGAAGTTGTGAAAAACAAATGCTTATAATCTAAATGAAATATATGTCCCTGAGCTCAGAATTGATCAACGCACACAATGCTGTCAACATTTCTGGGCCAAACTAAAAAATTCAGTCATTATTAACCCCTAAACACAAGTCAGTGATAATCAACAACAACTTGCTCTTTAGTTAGACTTTTTGAGAAATGTTATTTCGAGCCGTTAAAAATGGCCATGCCATACAAACCACCAATCATCTTTCTGTCATGCCCTTCTCGCAATTTTTGCTAATGCCTGCTACTCTTCGAGGTCACGTGACCTCACCATTAAAAGTGAATGGGGAAATAAGGAAACTGTTGTTTTTGCGCATGGAATGATTTCAAACTATCTCAAGCACACGGAATCGTGATTTCGTGCACTCCTTGCAAGATCCGATGCTTTACTTTTGCATTTTTGACCTTCCGTGACGTCATTTATGACGTCACACCGGTCATAGGAGTTTCTCGTCAATAACTCATGATCAAATTGAGCCAGCGACTCGGGAAAGCCACCAATGGACTCGGGAAGACCTCCCGAATCGAATGATATGCGATACGACCTCCTTCGATTAAGTTCGTGGCCTGATGGGCTCTGAACTGACCTTGACTCGAGGTCAATACCTTAAGTTGACCTCACCCGAACAAAAAGTATACCATTCGACGCGCCTGAGCCAGACGAACACGATGGTGCCAAAATCGCTGCTCTGCGGCCATTTTTTGCGAAATTATTTGCCAAAAACCAAACCCTACCTTGGGCTTTTTGACATCACCTCAGAGGTTACCGGTTGACCTGGAACCTTAAAATCGGGTATCAATCGTTCCGCCTTGAAACGGCGCACACGCTTGTTTTTTCCGCGAGGCTCTAGCTCCATTAGGGGCGAAACGGCAAAAAGGGGTCGTACCAACCCTCCCCCCCTCGGCCGGCCGAGGGGGTGGGGGGTCCGACAATAGGTCCGGCGAGGGTTAAGCAGCCCCACTTCGTTTTTAGCATGTTTGCTTGTCACTGAGATCAACAACTCAATCACAAATAATTTCTAGCACTTTTCCGGACCCCCGGCCCAGTGTGCGGTCGCTCTGAGTCCGATCCGGCCGGCCCAGCCTCCGCCTGGTCGAGGGCGGGCTCGGACCGGGCGCCATCGCCGCCCACTGCACACACGCGCTGTCCCTGGCCCACCGGTCCCCGAGACAGACGATCAGCAGCCAGCACGTTTTGCACACTTTTTACGGCTGCATCAAAGGTCACAGATCCCAAAGACACCACTGCATGAGCCAACCGCTGAGGCAAGGCGGCCAGGAAATAGTGAAAGAGATGCGTATCAGGCGAGTGGGCGCCAAACACGGCAGTGACCAGGCCGCGCAGCTGAACAATGAAGGTGTCCAGTGACTGAGCCGTCGGGTCGAATTTGAGCGCCTGCAGCGCGCTGTGGCAGTCCAAGGCGCTAGCGTCCGGGAACACGGCTCCGAGACGGTCTAGCAGTGTCGATTGAGCCGTCAGCAGGACGCTCAAACGTGTCGAACGCCTCTCGGGCCGCTCCATCCAGACACAGCGGCAAACAGTTCAGAGTCGCCTCACCCGTGAACGACTGCACGGCACAAAAACTCTTAAAATCCTCTCGGAAACGACGAAATGACCCCCGACCGTCATACCTGGGTGGCGCGAAGTGAGCCATTTCCTCTTGAGATAATCACGACGTCGTCGTAAATCACTGCGTATCACTTGGGGCGTGAAAGAAATCAAATGTTTATATAACAGCTCGCAGCTGATCGGTTCCGTGTCAAACAATTTATCAGGCCAAGACTGTGTGTTAGGCCAACACAACCCGGTTCGCAACCACAACCACCGCTGCCACCAATGTAAGACACCTCAGTCTTCAGATACAGCCTCCGGTCTTACTGCATGTCTCTGTATTCCTGTGTTCTCAGCTTGACCGAACACACAACACACAACCAGCCGCGCCTCCGGCCTCGCTCCACACACACACCCTCTGCCCAGCGCTCTGCTCTGCTCTGCTCGCGCGCCGACGCGCGACCGCTTCCCGCCACAGCCGGGAACACGATTTAGCCGTGCATCCTTCACGGCTCTCGGCCACTAAATAATATTATACCTACTTACACATACCTACATAAACGTTGGTGTTGTTTTTTTTCTGCAAAACAGGTCATATTTTCGGAACTTTTCAACGATACAATTTCTCCATGGGCTACCGGATTATCTTTCAACATCAAAGTTAAGTGTCTAACACAATGAAATATACACATATGGGTATAAGAAAACGTAGTTATCATTTTCTGGAAGAAGAAGGAACACAAATGTCATGTCATTGACATTTTGGTGTTGTTCTTAGTGCTGTCTTGCCTTAATTAGAATTGGACGTCAGCCCCCGGCAGTTTCCTTTTCCGGCAATCATCAGCTACTGGTCGCCTATGTTTGACGACTGGCTGGGAAAGGATCGAATTACCGATTCCGTCTCCCATGCGTGATCGTAAAGACCCCATTAATTGAGCACATACAGTAACATTCCTCCCTGTGTACTGGGTGAGGATTATCCGGTGTAAATCGCTTTCTGGGGAGTACCGATACGCCCCGAGGCGTAAATGCACGCTATTAGTCGGGTATAGTAATTGGGTCGCGGATCTGATGAATATGCTATGATGGAGGCATGGGCATCATGCCCAGCATATATGTATATTGTATAATGCCGGATAAAACAGCACAGAGCGGGGCACGCTCTGTAGCAACTAACTACAAGGTCTCTTCGGAGCCCTTAGATAAACAACCAGTATAACGCCTTTTGGGGCGACTAACGGAGCGAGCGAGAGGGTGAGCCTTGCACGTGCGAAATTTCGAGGGGGTACCTCCAGCTGACTTGTGCACGGCACCCCTAACCGGTCTCTAGCGATGTGCCAAATTTGGGCACAATCGGCCCAGCCGTTCTCGAGATCTGCAAGCGGCACCCTGCACGTGCGCACGTGCAAAATGGGTCCCAACTGACTTTTGCACGGCACCCTACTAACCGGTCCCTAGCCATGTACCAAATTTGAGCGCTATCGGTCCAGCCGTTCTCGAGATCTGGAACCGACCCCTGCACGTGCGCACGTGCAGCAGCACCCCAACTCCGGCACATCGATATGCATTGCCTAGTGGGTGTCTACCTGCATGCCAATTTTCAGCGCAATCGGCCAAGTAGTTACCGAGATATTGCAACAATTACAAAAGTGACACCTCTTCGTTTTGCACGTGGCACGTGCATAAGGGGTCACCCACATGTATCGGGAATAGTCCAATACTTGGTAGAAGGAATGAAGCTACCCTACAAAAATTACCGCATGTAAATCGGTCAAGTGGTTGCTGAGATATAAGCGTCGCAGAATCGTGACCACGGCCGGCCGCTCATACTCAGAAATTTCCGTTATTCTACGTAAGACTCCGCTCGCTTCGTTCGCTCCGTAATAATGAATGAAATGCGTGCAGCATTGGTTTATGCGCCTTTGTCGCGTTTTTTTTTTCCACTGAAGACCCATGCTGTTTATACCGGCTAATATCCACGGGCCATGGGCGAAAGTTACCGATTGCCGTGCAAAAAGATGACAAACGACTATCAACTTAAACGTTTATAAATTTTACGTCCCTAACGTCCATGGAAATGTTTACGTTTCTTTTTTTTTATTAAATATGCATAGCAGGACACACAGCATGCACAACATAGTACACTCGATTGTCGAAGACAGTGAGCGGGCGCCACTCCTTCCGTTTCGATTGTTCGTTGGCGTAACGAATCACGGGCCGCGGGCCCCCGCCCGCACCCCCGGAAAATCATTTTTCCCGGGGGTGCCCCCTAACCACCGCCCGGGCGAGGGGAGCGCCGACCCGACCCGACACTCGACCGGCCGGCGCCCCGCCCGCCCGGGCGGCCGACCGGTCCCTTTCAATTGGGACTGATACCCAGGTTGGCCCGGATGGGTCATAGGGGCGGGGGCCCAATGCTCGGCAAAACTCAGGGCTCCGCCACAGGCCGGCGTTCAAACACAGTAACGTTCAACAATCTTCCGTTCAAACACAACAAACAGTAACCTAGGTGAGCAAAGAGCAACCAAACAAACGAGTAATTAAACAGACAACATAAACTACACTGTTAAAGAAACGGAATGATTTCATTTATGTATGTGTAGGCATTTCTGTTTGTACTGGGTTGTGTTTGTGACTGTGTGCGTACATGCATGTGTCGGTGTGCTTGTGCAATGTGTTTGTATCAGTTTAGGTGCTTGTGCGTGTGTGTGTGCGTGTGTGTGTGTGTGCGTGTGTGTGTGGTGTGTGTGTGTGTGTGTGTGTGTGTGTGTGTGTGTGTGTGTGTGTGTGTGTGTGTGTGTGTGTCTGTGGGTGGGGGGGGGGGGTGTAGGTGTGTGTGTGTGTGTTTTTTTATAATTATATTTGGTGAATTGACACGTTTCCGAGTCGCCCACCCGGGGGCGGAGCGGACGCTAACAATCTTGTAAGATTGCCCCACTTCTGGTGGAAGAGATCGAGTTTGTCGCTTGTTTTTGCAATGTGTTGTTCTTTTTGCAGTTCAATCTTTATCATTTGCAACACGACCATCGTTGATGGCATAGAAGACCTGAGACGTGATTTGTGAATGTGATCTTTAATAAGCGTGAATAAAAGCATGGCTATTTTTGATAAGTCTTTAAGAAAAAACCAGCTTACTTTGTTCACGATTATATCTATTCCGTATTCCTGTTTCAGGTGGGATAATACTTCTTTAATTAATATTTGAGTCTTGGGACACTGCCAAAATAAATGAAGGATAGTTTCCGATGTTTCGCTACAGAAGGAGCATGCATTATTGTTTACATAGTTTATATTGTGCAGAAACTTATTTGTGGCGTATATTCTGCTTATTATTCTATAATGAAGAAATATAAAATATGTATATGATGTTGCCTTCGATATTTGTTCCACTGTGCCTTCAACGAACTCGCCAATATCTGTAGTCCACTTTGCTTTAAGACGTAGATTGGACTCTTTGTTAGAATTCCGCATACTTCCAACAAATGCTCGATATGCTAATTGGGGAAAATTGCTGGTATTCAATACCTGGTTAATTTTGTATGGGATGTTTGGTTTTATTATCAACGATTTGTCTATTTCTTTTCGAATCTCTTTTGGTAAGCTTCGAACAAGGGATGCGTAACATAAAAAGTTCATACGTATGCCGTAGGTTCTTTCAACATCTTGTCTTGAAAGAATTAATCCAGTACGTAGGTTATATAGATCTCCTATAAACCTCAGGCCTTTATCATTCCATTTCTTTATAATAGTTGTTCCGTACTTTGTCCAATTTGAGAACCAAATGTTTTCCGAAGCAAGTTCCTCTATTGATGGATAATATTCTTGATTAAACTGAACCCAGTGGCGGTCGCAGGGGGGGGGGGGGCCATCAGGGCCATGGCCCCCCCCAAAGGCAAATCAGGGGGGGCATCATATCATTTGGCCCCCCCCAAACAACCGATGGGCCCCCATGGGCGTATTGGGGCCCTGGCCCGTATTCGATTGCCACGAGGCTCGAGAAACCCACGCCAGCTATTAACAGCTCCCATACCGGTCTTTGAGGGTCCTACACTCACCTCTGAGGGCCCTTCAGTGGCGGTCAAGCGCCCACATTGACCGCTGAGAACCCACGTTGACCTCTGAGGGCCCTCCACTGGCCTTTAAGGGCCCCTAAACCGGTCTCAGGGGCCCAACCGGCGGCTGAGGGCCTCACACAGGCTCTGGTGGCCTCATTTCTGTCTCAAGACTAGCCTTTAATTGCCTCTGAGGGCCCCGCACTGGATTCTGAAGACCCGATGTCGGCCACCCGGATCGACCTCTGAGGGCCCCTCTTGGTCTTTGAGGGCCCTCCGCTGGTCTCTTGGGTCCAACGCCGGCCTATGCCGGTCTTTTAGGGCCCCACACTGACCTCTTAGGGCCCCATGCTAGCCTATAAGGACCCACATTAGCCTCTGAGGCCCCCCGCACTGGATTCTGAAGACCCAATGCCAGCCTCCAAGGGCCCGCATCGGCTTCTGAGGGCCCATCTTGGCCTTTGAGGGCCCTCCGCTGGCCTCTGGGGTCCAACGCCGGCCCATGCCGGTCTTTTAGGGCCCCACACTGACCTCTGAGGGCCCCCTATGCTGGCCTGTAAGGACATACATTAGCCTCTAAGGGCCCCGCACTGAATTCTGAAGACCTGATACCGGCCTCTAAGAGCCCGCATCGGCCTCTGAGGGCCCATCTTGGCCTTTGAGGGACCTCTGCTGACCTCTGGGGTCCAACGCCGGCCCATGCCAGTCTTTCCGGGCCCCATTCTGACCTCTGAGGGCCCCATGCTGGGCTGTAAGGGCGCACATTAGCCTCTGAGGGCCCCGCACTGGATTCTGAACACCCGATGCCGGCCTCTTAGGGCCCGCATCACCTTTGAGGACCCATCTTTGGCCTTTGAGGCTGGCCTCTGGGGTCCAACGCTGACCCATGCCGGTCTTTAAGGGCCCCACGGCGGCCACGCTAACCTCTGAGGGCCCCATGCTGGCCTGTAAGGACCCACATTAGCATCTGAGTGCCCAAGTCGGTCTCTGATGGTCTCAAACTGCCCTTTGCAGGCTCTGTACTGGTCTCTACATATATGCCCCCAACTGGCCTATGAGGTCTCTACACCGGCCACTGATGGCCGTATTATGTTCTATGGGGGCCCAAGACTTACCTTTGGGCGTCACGCATTTGCCTCTGAGGGCCCACATCAGCCTCTGAGGCCCCATCTGGGGCCTTTGAGGCCCTTCGCTGACCCTTGGGTCCAACGCCGGCCTCTGGGGGTCTGACACTGTACTCTAAGGGCCACATTGCAGCCTCTATGCGATAGGTGTCGTCGAAGCGTTATCCATGGGCCTATTAGTGTAGGAGCCACGGGTGCAGTGGGTGAAGTTGCACCAACAATAATTCTCCAGTGGGTGCAGACAATGTATTCTCCACCCACAATAATCTGGAATAAAACCCATTTTCTCATCAACACTACTTTCGATGTAGCACAACAGATTCAGGATATTTTGCACACTACTATCCATCTTTCGATGCATTTGCTCTGTGATGGTCTTCAAAACTTACATGTGTGCTCAAGTGAAAAATAAGAAACGGAACACATGTGATTGAACACATACCGATGACCCACTGTCAAAAGTTTTAGCACGATATCTTCAAAATGGCTAAGTTAGCCGGTTTTACTTTTTGCGGTAGTCAATTCACAGTTGCGTGAATTATTGACATTACCAATGCTTCCAAATGAACTTACCTTTTCGACATAGTACACTCTCGAAGCTGGCAATGAGCCTCCGCTCGGGTGCCGCTCCCTACCCCCCCCCCCCCCCGCTTCACCGGTCATGGCTGGATTTCTGCACTCATGCACTACGCCCGTGGGCCCCTTTAAGCTAGCACTGGGCCCCCCGGGTCAGTGCAGGGGCCCCTTTGCCAAGTTGGCCCCCCCCCCAAACGCCAAGTCTGCGACCGCCCCTGACTGAACCCACGCATCTATAAGGTTCAAATAAAAAGGATTTGTTGTATTTCTTTTACATAGTTCTAACTTCTTATAACCATATGTTAACATGTTTTGTATATCTGGGAGTTCTGTTCTAGCAATAGTACACTGTAAAAAATATTGACTAGCCCCTCGTCAAATGATTCTCAACGCTAAATGTCGGGGGTACAGACTAGTTTTGCATCCTACTTTTGACACACGCTGCGAGCCCCTGGCTTGTTTTGTGTTCGTCAGATGACAGTTACCAGGTGTCGGTTAGTTTTTACCACGTCCCAAAAATAGCTGGAGCGTTTCTGCCTTGTTTTGGAAGCAGGTCCTCGTTAATGCTGTGTATGATAACAAAGTACCTAGTAACAATAATAACGAAAAACAATGTCAAAACGAGGGCGGCTTGTTTAGTGACGATGTTCAAAAGAAGCATCGTCTTGTTCCTACTTAACGAATGAAGCTCAAACTAGGTCAAAACTAGGGGCCCAACTAGGCCCTAATCAACTCATAGTCAGATGACCAGCAGATCCTACGCCGCCCAATCCAGTCATCGAATTTGCCAGCGAATTCGTTTGAAGACCATCATATTATTAAATATCGGTGGTCTTCAAACGAAATCCCTTACCAGTTTGATGACGAATTCATCCGGCCCATTCCAAAAACGCTCAAGATAAAATGAAAGTGTATTTCTGAAATAATGTGCTTTCTTGCAATGCACCTTTCGTATATCAAGCGAACCTTTCACTTCCAGCGCCCGTTTACAGTTATCAATCGAATCAGAAGCATGCACATACCTATCGATAGATCTGAACCTAAGAACACAGAAGACATTTTGTAGAGTACTGTCTGAGCCTATGCAGTGGAGCCCGTGAGCCGCCCAACCGCAGCTGCCTCATGAACTTGATGATAGGTCTGAACCTCAGATTGGCCAGAGCTTGGCCGTCAATAACCAGCTTATTTATATCCACAGTTGTAGTGACTTAGGGTTTAGAATTTGCCAAACCTAAGTTTTGATTACCAAGAGAAGTTTTGTACTTCTTGCACTTGCCTTTTCTTCATAACTTTGGCGGAAATCGTCGTAGTGAAACTTCAGTGTTCCGTTAGCTGTCGGTTCTTGAGAGAGTTGGCCAGGCCGGACACCGGGGGCGGCTCCACAACTTTCGAAAAATTAAACCTAAGTCCTATTGCACTGCATGGAGAGCAATTCATTTAAAATCGCTCTTGTCCCCCCCCCCTCGAAAACTTTGCAAACGTCTCTGCGCGACTTGGTTGAGAATAATGGCTTATGGCAAGTTATTTAATCAGAACGTCGATCACTGCAGGTCATATATCGGCAAGCAATTCTTCATAACTAGACACTGCACAAATGGAAACGATACAGGTTTGCCCAGTGATAAACACTCGCACTTCACAGACGCGCGCACCCCCGACCGAACGCGGCACGGCACAGCGCAACTGGCGCCGGGAAGCCGGGAACGCATTAAGTGAAGGATTCACAGGTGCGCAACTTTCTTGCGAACAACAAAAACCTACCGCAAACGATTAAAAAAAAGTTTTAGGGCAATCGGAAATACAAATGTATTGACTTATAGAAATAAAATTGTCATTCACCTTCCAAATAACCCAACAATTTATTTGCCGTAAAAAGTGTCTGGAAATGGAAAGTTGCAAACATGATTCAGCAAGTAGGGAAACGCAGCAGCTACCTGGCGAATAATCTCAGGCTGGTTTAGTGACGAGTGCATTGCTACGGCTTGTTCCTCACCCTTCACAGATTACTATGACAAAACTACCCCTAGTATTTTGATCATCCTGAGGCTGGCTTTCACCTAATAATTTGATGAGGGTCTTCCTCGTTTCGGATTGAGGCGAAAACAAACGTCAAACAACCTTGATAGTTAATTCAGCACTTCAAAACAAAGGTACACCTAGGGTATCATTACAATACCGGATCATAACGATCTGGATAGTTCTCAGCCTATAAGCTAACTAAGCGGTAACTAGTCAAGTGGTAGATACCGGAAGTATTGACAACCTGGTGACTGTTTCAAGACCCTTGTTTTGACACATAGCTCGTCAATATTTTTTTACAGTGTAGTCCAATCTGCACTGGAGATCCACATGCGCTTTAACCATGTTAATTTCATACTTTTAATGAATGATTGTAACTCAATCATGTTTAGTCCATCCTTGGAATAACTTTGTATTATTTTTGTACGCTTTACTTTATCATTCTTTCGTCCCCAAATAAACTCAAAAAATATTTTTTCTAGTTCTTTTATGCGTTGTTTTGAAGGATTAGGCAGTGCCATAAATAAATGAACAAGTTTCGAGAGCAATAAGGTTTTAAGTACGCATATTCTACCAATCGGTGTTAGGCTTCGCCTTTTCCATTGTTGTATCAATGACTTAATCATGGGCATCTTTAGCTGTATGTTGTTGTCTGTTACATTAGAAGCATCGTCGGTTATCTTAATTCCAAGTATTGTCATTTCTTTTACAGCTTTTAGTGGGCATTCAGGATATATTTCTTGATCTTTCAAAGAACCTATTTCCATAATGGAAGTTTTCTCAACATTTATTCTTAGGCCTGATTGGGAACCAAACTTAGTTAATTCTGTCAGGGAACCGGCAATCGATTTTTCTGATCATCCGCGTACTGACTTATCCGTATCTCGTTTCCCTTTATGATTATCCCTTGTAATTCCTTTGACTTTTTAATTTGTTCAGTTAGGATGGAAGCTGCCAAGTTGAACAGATATCCTGATGCAGGGTCCCCTTGCCTTATACCTCTTTTTAGATGTATTTTTTTGCCTAGATGCCCGTTAAGTAGAATTCGTGAGTGATTGTTCTCGTTTAGATATAACGATTTGACTATGTATTTCATGTAAGGGCCAAAATTTAATTCGTTTAGTACCATCTCGAGGTACTTCCAATCTACTGATTCGAAGGCTCCTTCGAAGTCTGCGGCCAATATCACCCCAGGTTTCTTGTTAATTTTAGCCCAGTGTATCACGTCTAGCACGAGCCTAGTATTTTCTCCGATATATCGGCCTGACGTGTAAGCTGTTTGGGCTGGGCTGATTACTTTAGACATTATTGTTTTTAATCTATTTGCTACGGCTGTTGATATAATTTTATAGTCAGTGTTTAGTAGTGTAATAGGTCTCCAAGCCTTGGCTGAATGGAGTGGTTTTCCTTTTTTGGGGATTAACGTTATCATACCTTCGCGATGTGTATTTAAATTAAACCCTGACCGTATTTTAGTGATTCTGTAAGTGCTCTGTGTAAAAATGGACCTATTTCGGCCCAAAAGCAGCGGAAAAATTCGACAGGGAATCCGTTTGAGCCTGGCGTTTTCCCCTTTTTCATTGAGCGTAGCGCGTCTGTAAGTTCAGACATCTGAATGTCAGCTTCTAACGCCTCGTTATCCATATTGTTTAGTTTATCTCTAATATTACTGGATATAAATGTTTTATTTGGGTTTATTTCGCTATTTGTACTGTATTTTTGTTCAAACATGTTTGAAAAGTTCTCTAAAATTTCTTTTGCATCTGTGATATTTCTCTCACCGACCTGAATGTATTGTATATTTTTTCTATCCGCATTTCTTTTTTCTAAAGAGAGAAAGTATTTTGAATTCCTTTCTCCTTTCTCGTGCCAGGATACTCTTGATCTGACGATGAGTCCGTCTATAAGTGGACGCCTTAGTTCCTCTAATTCATTCTTTAGTATGTCTAGCTGAACAGAGTCGTTTGCCTGGCCAGAACTAGTTAACTTTTCTTCTGCGATCATTATTTTTCTCTCTAAACTTTTCTCTCTCTGCCTCGTGTGTCTTGCTTTTTGTTTTGAAAACTGCACGGTTTCTCCTCGTAACATCATAAGCAATGTTTCATAAAATAAGCAATCGCTTATAGTAAGCTGAATTTCTTGGTATTGTGTACTGTCACTGTAAAAAACCTCTTGATAGACGGGGACCGCATATTGTTTTAGCGTGTGGGTAATGCATGCTTTAATTCTTTTTACATATTCTTCATCCTTCAAATGTGCAGTGTTAAGCTTCCATATTCCATTACCCCTCTTGTTTTTGCTTTGAATTTCTAGAGTAATCATATTGTGATCGGTGCGATACCCAGGAATGATGTCAATCGAGTTCAATGAAGTTAATAAGCCTTCGGAAACAAAAAACATGTCAAGGCGTCCAGCTTTCAGTGGGCTTTTTCTGTACCATGTGTACTTTTTGTCCTCTGGATGTGCCTGCCGCCATGCATCAACAAGTCCGTGCTTATATGTGAGGTCTAAGAAGGTTCTTTTGGCTCGAACGTTATTTTCGCCAGCGTAATTATAAGAATCTACTTGAGGTGATATGACGAAGTTGAAGTCCCCACCCATAATAATATGTTGTGCATCAAATTGTTCTAATGTATTATAAAAGGGACCCTCCCACCTTTAAAAAAGTTTATGAATTGGCATGAAAGTGATGTCGCTCGGTTCAGAAAGAGCGAAAACGAATATCTACCAAATTTCACCGAAAAATATTCACCGGTTTTCAAGATATTACGACTTTTACTTTTGTTTACTTTTTGGGATCTCCGCTGTTCCTAGCGACTTTATTTAAAAGTGCGGCATTTGTTGCGCGCAACGCAGCATATACCACCGCGTGCTACAAAACGTTTTAGTCAAACATTTAACGGACGTTCGAAAGCCTGATGACGTCATCAGATTTAAGTGCCTATACCAATACATTGTGGCACTTATTTGCACAGATGTCAAAATCAAACTCAAATTTCTTTGCGATGAAGTAATTGCTGGAGAAACGGTTTTCACGGCACTGATTTTCAAAGAACGTCCATCAAGATGGCTATCTCAACTCAAATCTAATGTTAAGGTGGGACAGTCCCTTTAAGCTGTCTGTAAAACATAGGATTATCTTCATTAGGTCCATAAATGCTTACTAGAAGAAATGATTCGTTGTTAATTTTTACGTTTAACAGTACGAAGTTTCCGCAATCTGAACTTACTTCTTTTATGAGTGTATATTGTAAATTATTATGAAGTAGAATACTCGTCCCTCTGCTTTGAGACGACAAACATGAGTGAAACGTTTTACCACACCATAAACTATCAAAATATGGTATGGTCTTTTCCGTTAGGTGAGTATCTTGAAGAAATACAATGTTAAAACCTTTATTTCGAATGTAATGCATAACGTCTCTTCTTTTCCGCTGGTCTCCTAGACCTCGGCAATTCATTGACATGAATGCTATTTTATCCATTATAATGACTTGAAACAATAACTTGTTGTTTAACACCTAGGAATACTTTTGAACAATCATGTCCTGCAAAAACGGTGACTTTGTAGGCAGCGTCCGCTCCACCCCCGGGATGTGCGACTGCATTAACGTGTGCGCATGTATGCATTATGCGTACGTGTCCTACTGCCCATGTGTGTGTGTGTATGTGTGTGTTGGTGTGTGTGTGTGCATGTGCGTGCGGGTACATACGTGCGTGTGTGTATCTGTATGTGTATGCTCGCTTGTGCATACACTGCATATCGTTGGCTTTGCACAATGTACGCAGATCAGTAACGTATTCAGCTTTATGACCTCCAGGGAAGGCTGTGTACCGATCCGCCAGAGATTTGAGTACATCTAATACAAATAGTTGGTGGCTAATATACCTCGTAACATAAATAATCATCCGCAAACATACATATTCATTTGTAAATAGGCAGTGCACGCAAACCTGTCCTTCAAGAGGTCGATACTAACGCCGCCGGCCGCTAGAGGAGCGGCTCACTGGGCAGCGGAGGCAACGCCGAACCCGCTAGTCGGTATACGGCGCGACCCGCCGCCGAGGGCATCCCCACCGCGGCCCGACCGACGACCTCGACCCGACCGATCTTAACCTAAAAGCATATATGACACATCGCAGAGTCGAGCTGCACGGTGTGCACTACACAAAAAAAAACTCGCTAGATAGTGAGAGAGGGGGCACAGAAACAAAGAAAGAGGAGGACGGCAAAGAGTTCGTTTCATCAAACAGCGAGACTGTTGTATTGATACATCACCGTTTGTGTCCGCGGTATCAGACTGAGTTGTCCGACGGTCCAGGCGTAGGTGGCGCCACAGCGGGCACCACAGAGGGCGCCCCGACGGTCGCCACATCAGCGGCAGCCGTGTCGGGAGGCCCGGCTACCGTCCCAGGGCGAGGCTCAGCGGCCGCGGCCACCGTCGACGCGCCGGCCGCGGCGGCCGTCGGTAACTCTGGCGCAGCCGTCCGCCCGAGCCGTCCATCCGTTGCGCCACTTGAGCGGCCGGCACCTGCCTCCACCAAGCGCTGGGCCGACTCAACGTCGCCCCGATCGGCGGCAGAGGTCTCCCGGGCCCCGTCGGCTCCGCTGCGCCGTCCCTCGGCCACCGACGCGTCGGATCCAGCTCCGTTCCGGGTAGTACGTCGCCCTCCGAAGGTCTGGTCGGGAGCGCCCCGGCGCCGGTCCCCCCGGCCCAGCCGAGCGTCGGCCACCTGACCAGCACGGGCCGCGCCGCGCGGGGGCAGCTCCGAGTTCGCTCCACCGATGATTCGCCTCAGGGCGTCCTCGTCGGGCACTCGAATGTTAGGTCCGTTCTTTTCCGTACGGCAGAACACTAGACCCCGGCGTCTGAAGACGGACGCCACCTTGGTGCCGCCGCTCGACTTGCGGACTTGAAGCAGCTGGTTGTAGAGTTGCTGTTTTTTTGTTGTGAGTGATTCAGAGATGAACAGCGGAGCTCGTCGTCCCTGGAAGTCTCCTGTGGGTGAGAGGTGGAAGCGGGCGTCGTAGATGTAGTCGCGTACGCTCCTCTTGACAAACTTCGCTATGATTTTGTCGTCTCGTTGCAGCCGATGAGCGGCGTGAATGTCTGCTTTTGTTAGCTTCAGAGCAGGTATTCTTTCATTGAGAAGACTCACGATCATTTGCTCGGCGTCTTCATCAGCTGATCTTCGGCCGAATCCCTCGCATGTGAAGATCAACGATGCGAGTCTTCGGTTCAGATCGATACTTTCGACCTGCGCCTGGAGCTCGGAGTTCACCTGGATCTGCTGTGTCAATTTTTCTCGGGTGTGCTGCATCTCTACTTCTCGATCCATGGCCTCAGATTCGAGAAGTTCGATGCGCTTCGACATTTTATCGAATTTTGTTTCAAAAACGCCGATGACTGAGGCGATGCCTGCATTTACCAGTCTCTGTATGGCAGCCAGTGCACCTGCACTCAGCTCCACGCCCGCGGGCGAGGCCGCGCCGCTCAGCTGCTCTGTCGGCTCGGCAGGGCTGGCGAGCGGCCGCTTCGCAGCGGGCATGGCGAGGTCTCGTGGAGACTTTGAACTGCGGTCTGGCGCAGGACGCTTCGACTTCCTCCCTTCAGCCCTTCTTACCATTTCTGGTACTGAGAGCTGTCGCCGACGGTTAGCCGGCGTCTCAGGATGTGTCTCGGCGCCAGACGCGACGCAGTCCGTGAAAAAAGTCTCGTCGGCACTCTCATCAGACGCCATTGCCACGGTAAGCGCGTCACGATATACCAGATCACGAAATGTCACTCCTAAATCAGTCAAACACGTGTCCGTTGCTCTATACCACCGGTAAACACTGGCGCCCGGGTACACGCACTGGCGCTCACTCAGCTCGCATGACCGGAGCTCGCGCGGGCACGTCCGACCCCGTCCGAGGTCAAACGCCAACTGATGTTTACGTTTCTATTAGTACCTATACTGTAAACTTTTTACTGTTTAGCATTTTGCCAACGTCTTCGCAGAGCGATGCGGGGCGGGGAAGGATGGTAGGGCGGATTTTAAATGTATTTATCGTTTTGGGGCAACAACGCATGTCTTTGTCTGCGAAAGTAAGCTATTTTGTTCAGGAGCCGCTCGGTCCCGGGAAGTCTCATCAACCCTGTGATTCCGCCAGCCCTAGTGTTGCGGCAATTCGGCGCCTCGGTCCCCGAGAGCGGCATAATTTTTTTTTTCGGCTAGGGTCCACAAATGACACAACCTCACTTCTATATCCGTCCCTGGTTAGCAGCTTACATCTTAGTCCAGCCTTTCTGTGTGATTTCAGCGCTGATCGAGGGTTTGCATCTCCATGAAGCCATAATTCGGAGTGACCTTACGGCCATTGAGAGCATTCTCAAGGCCCGGGTGGATGTCAACCTCAAATACAAGGTGAGAGGCTGCACGACCGGCGTCGATTATTTGAAGTATGTGCGTTACACGATGGGAAGTGGGCAGTCTTCGGTAAACGTTTGTTTGTTGTCGAAATTTTGCGGAAGACGAAAGCAGAACGGTGACTATACGCCAGCTATCTGACCTGTGTCCATGCGCTGTACCTCGCCCCAGGGTATCACGCCCCTGATGAGGGCGGCCAAACGGGGGGACGTGGACGCCGTCAAACTGCTGCTCGCCGCCAAAGCCGACATCGACGCCTCCAACAAGGTAACCGGGGCCGAGAGTTAGGGCAGTGGAAGCAGCGCTGCGAGCTAACAGAGTGCTAAGGTTCGGTGCATGAATGCCATGAAGGCTGACTGACGGTTGACGGTCGTCAAGTTTCGGCACCATTTGAGACGCAGCAACCTAAAAGAGGATGTCAAAATGATATCAATGCTTCACTTCTCTTTAGTTTCCTCGTGTGATCTGCTAATAGAGCAGGATAAAATTCACCGCCGGGGCACACACCATACCAGTGTGCCATTGCACTGCGCTCTCATCCCCGGGTTAGTTCGCCGACTGAGTAGCCTCCCAGTGTCTCCGCGCCGCTGACCTGAGCCGTCTCCTCCGCTTCCGCAGAGACAGGAGCGGGCCGTGCACCTGGCAGCCTCGGCCGGTCACCTGGAGGTGCTCAAACTGCTCATCCACAGCGGCGCCGACCTCACCGTGCTCAACAAGGTCAGTGATGGACTCATGACGTCTGAGGACAACACATAATGAGATACACTACACTACAGCTTCTGCAATCAAACACCCCACCAGATGAACTCGAATTTGGCTCAACAGACGACAAAAGTAAAACGTAGGATCTTCTCACAAAAGCGAACTGGCGGATGCATAATGCATATAGTCACAGATTGCTGTAGCCTGCTGGTGCATTACCGGGATAAATCGGTCATTATAGAGACAGTTTGATTACACTTTAATGGTATAATCAATCGTAACACATTATCAAGTGTTCGGGTGCAGCTCAAATTAGCTAGATGATATCCTTTGCTGTCTTGATTGGCTATCTATAAATAAGTATGCACGTCCCCGACATGGATATTTTTTGTTTGGTCGGATCTCACCGAGTCACATGATTGTCATGAAACGTTTATTTCCCGCTCTAATGGAGCTGACACGTCGTGTTTCTGTGCTAGCTACATTGCTATACATGGGCCGTTTGCGTGACACTGGCTTGGCGAAAGGTCACGACAGAACATGTTTTATGAATGGGCGTCATTTTCCCGATGTCAGATGGGCAGAACGACGCCACGATACATGTGAAATCCGATAAACGAAATCCCATTTGTCATTGCAAGGAAACGGAACTGGTCGACGTTCTATTTGAAGAATAGAGAACTTTCCCTGCGAATCGACCGCGCACCAAACAACCGCTGATTTGCATATTGTTTCATCGTATTGCGAACGTTTTATGCAAGCTGCTGACCCGTTTGAAGTGAATTGTTCTTCATTCATCTTCATTCCTGTGAAGCCAATGTTGCCTGGCTGCTTGGGGCAGCTGTCGCACAAGTCGCACCAATACATCACAAGAATGCTCATCTCTTACACTTTCCGCCGAGAGCTGCCGACAGCGGGGCCAGAACTTTTTGTTCGCGGCCGTGGCCGTGGTGGCTGTCCTCACCCCTCACGGCTCCTGCCTCTCCCTGCCGACAGCGTGGCCAGAACTTTTTGTTCGCGGCCGTGGTGGCCGGCCGGGACGCGGTGATCCGGTTTGTGCTGGAGCACCTGGAGCACTACGACCTGCGCTCGGTGGACGGCCAGGGCTGGTCGCTGCTGCACGCGGCCGCGCACCACGGTCACCGCGAGGCCGCCCAGCTGCTGCTCGACACCGGCTGCCGCGCCGACGCCACCGACACGGTCAGTGCAACTCGAGGGGGGGGGGGGGGTACTGGATCGGCGATGGACAACCCACAGAATTAGTCCACCGACGCGGTCAGTCCATGGATGGGAGAGGGTGGAAGGGTGGTGGACGGGTGGTGGACGGGTGGTGGAAGGGTGGTGGAAGGGCGGTGGACGAGTGGTAGAAGGGCGGTGGACGGGCAGTGGACGGAGTCAGTTTACGGACTCGGCCAGTGCGCAGACGGGAAAGAGCGACAGGTGATGGGACATAACGAAAGATTTAGCGAAAGTATTTGCCTAGAAACTAGGGGCTCAGTAGGCTACCCACGCTAACCAGTAGGTAATCGCTAAATCATGCAATAAGCGACGCACCTCATCTTCTCGTTAAAGATAATTGATAACTTATCAAAAACGCTTTCTGGTCAATGAACAGTGGTATCCTACATATAAATGACTGCTCGGAGCAAATACCTCCCACCGTTGCATTCAATCCGTAAAAGCAATGTCGGCCGATGCGCAGAAACATTCGTCGTAGGATTGCATCGCAAAAAGTCAGGAGATACCGGATGTAAAGAACCTTAGTAAATGGAAGGCAGATGGCTAACTCCAAGATACCTATAAGAAACGCTAACTCATTCCTCGCCGCTACCTGATGGCGATTGACGTGTAACGGTGATGATCTGCGGGCTGGACCGCGACATCCTGGCCTGGGGTGTTCTGAGAGTTCTATGATATATGGACTTCTAATGATTCAGCGTGAGCACATAACGGATATGCGCTTCACGGTAAATATATGCGCAGCCAGCGTAATGCAGGGAGAAGGGCCTGCGTACTTTTGATTCTTGAAACATTGGCCTTAGGTCATTTAAGCAGTGTGTGTGAAAACGCCAAAAGAGCTACATCTTAGGCCTGTACCTACACATTCAGCTGCTGTGCTGCTGTCAGCCGAAAATCACTCACACTATTGGCTGAAAAATTGATGACGTTATGTTGCACATGCAACATGACGTCACCTCTCTGCTGCCGGCAGCATGGGCTGACGGGCTGTGCTGCTACGAGAAAGCAAGTGCAGAGATGCCGAGCCGTCAGCAAAAGCCATAAATGACGCATTTAGACACTGGTAGTGGCGCATGAAAGCAAATCACGTGCCAGATTTTTATTGAGCACTGCAGATAAATGAAATTTGGACACCATGTTGGCGCTATTCACATATATTTGGTTTCATAATTAATTGTCGATACAAGAAAAATACTTATTACTTTCGCACATTGTCAGTAAATATTTTGATAATATATCTAACTGCTTAAGTATTGTATTAATAAAGAACATGAAGATGAGACGAAATATTTGTTTACAACGCCATATTTGTAAACAGTCAGCCAGTGCTGACCAGGGCCCTGTTCGGGCAGCGCATCCTACTGCAAAATTTTGCACCACGCATGCGCAGTAGGGGTCTCTCGGGTGCCAGGCTCCGCCCTTCGGCGTATGACGTCACATGTGTGACGTCGGCACGCGCAAAATCTTTCAGTTTTGCGCAACAAGAAAATAGGAGCTGCAGGAGGCGAAAGTGGCGCGAATTAAAGTTTACCGTCCTATATTTCTCATTGTAAGCGGTTTGAATGCTGCTTTTTGGGTATCATTATCACTTTTTTCAGTGGCACATTGCTATTAACCACATTTGAACGCATTTTATTCAGTTTTTGAACGAAAACCACCAGTCCATCCGCGCCACGGTTCGTCACGCGTCGAATAATGGCTGCCGCGGCCGCCGCGGCCCTCGGCTCTGGCGGCCCGGCGGAGAGTGGGCGGAGCCAGTGGCTGACGTCATTCCAAGTGTGCCGTCACACGCTGCAAAATATTTTGCGCGGACCCGAACAGGGCTCAGGGGGAGGCACTCGCCTTGGCCGTATATGGGCCAGAATGTCTAACGATTTCCGCCATGTTGTGTATACCAAAGTCTTGAAAAGTTGATCAGTGCAATCAAACTGCAAGCATGAAGCAGCAGCACTTTTGAGTAGTGTACCTCTCACTAAACTGCACCTCTGCTACCGTACATGCAATTTATATTTCTGGTATACACAACATGGCGGAAATCGATAGACAAAAACAAGTCACCAATGCTCCTTCCAGTATATATTAGAGTTCAGTGGTGCTGACATTTTTCATCAGCCAAATGTATACAGTTCTGTCAGCCAGAAGCGGTGGGCGGAGCCTATTTCAGCTGACAACAGCACAACAGCTGAATGTGTACAGGCCTATTGATTGCTTGCCCTGCGGTTTTGTATAGGTCTACGAACGAACTATGAGCTGATTTGTCCAAGAACGTTAAATTGGGAGAATTTGGCTTTTGACGACCTCTGCAGAGCAGAGAGCAGTACAGAGCTTGAGCAGTCACCCGCCTCTGCCCCTGCAGCTGGGCCGGATGCCGCTGCACGCCGCCTGTGCTCCGCCTCTGACCCGCCTGTGACCCGCCTCTGCGCCGCAGCTGGGCCGGACGCCGCTGTCTGACCCGCCTCCTTCCCGCCTCTGACCTCCCCCTCCCCCTCTGTGCCGCAGCTGGGTCGGACGCCGCTGCACGCCGCCTGTGCTCCGCCTCTGACCCGCCTGTGACCCGCCTGTGACCTTTCGTCTGCAGCTGGGTCGGACGCCGCTGCACGCCGCCTGTGCCGAGGCGCAGCCGGAGGTGGTGCGCCTGCTGCTGCGCCAGGAGCCGCTCGGCGGCGCCGACCGGACCGACCAGCGCGGCAGCTCGTGCCTCCACCTGGCCGTCCAGAGCCAGTCACGGCCCGTCACAGAGCTCCTGCTGGCTGCCGCCGCCGACGTCGATGTCGCCAACCAGGTAGGTACCGAGCGGAGCGGACGGATGGGTATGGTGGGAACTGGGAGGGCTGATACAAAGTGCAGTGGGATGGGCTGGGAAGGAACTGATTGAGTCAAAATATCCCTGAATTTGTATCAGATTAATTATATATGGGATGAAGGGAATCGATGGCATGATGCTTGATGACAGACGATGATTAACCCTCGCCGGCACAGGCCATTTTGAGTCCTTCGACGGCACAAGGGGGGGGGGGGGTTGGTAAGACACCCCCTCGCGTTTGGCCCTTGATCGAGCTAGAGCTTCGCGGAAAAAACGAGCGTGTTGCCCGTTACGAGACGAAGCCGATGATACCCAATTTTAAGGTCCTAGGTCATCGGGTGACCTTCCAGGTCAGGTCAATGACCCGAAAACCGGGAAAATCGGGACCTGTTAGAAAGTCGTAAAGTGTGGCTGCTATGTGGTTTTCCGGGGTGCTGATCACGAATATCGTATTAGTTTTGATCAGCGATGATGTCTTTAAGCATTTAGACCAGGTCGGGTCAGGTCAGGTCAGGTCAACCGGTAGGGGTTGTGACGCGTATTCGTAATACGTGTCAACCGCCTCGGACAGCTTCGTAACATGTTACGAAGGCACCACAACTACTTCGTAAATGTTCAAATGGTTGCTAAATTCGAATTCAGCTCCAAAAACTAGCCTAGAAACATGTAAAACTCGAAAAAGTGAACCGAGGTCACCCGAGGTCACCAAAGGTCAATGACCTGACCTGACCTTCAGGTGACCTTGACACCCACCCTAATGCATGGGAGCAACATCAAATAACATGTTTGAACGTTTGAAACCACGAAAAGCTTGCAAACGCGCGGCTAATGCGAGCCGACATGCGCCGAACCGCGATTTCGGCCAAACATGGTCACAGAAAAGAGGTCACAGGTCAAAGGTCATTGGGGTCAGGGTCATGAAATTTTTAGGGTAGGTGTAAAATTGATCAATGCGAGGGTACTGAAAGTTTCGTCGCGATCGGCCGCTTTTTACGCGAGTTATTCGCGAAAAACCTTAGGGGGGAGGGGGTTGCATCAACCCCCCCCCCTGTGCCGGCGAGGGTTAAGGCGTCGGCTCAAAGAACTGCAGTATAGATGAAACCGGTCGGTGTATGTCTAAGCGAGCCAGGAAGGGACAATGAGAACTAAGTAGGATATCTACATATAGAGACATTTTTCGACGAATCCCGGTGTACACTGTAAAAAAAATTCACTAGCTAATTTTGAAATTAGGCATTTTTTACGAGTGCCTCCCTTGCTCCTCGTTACAACATATATGGACATTAGTAGTCAGAGCCATGCACGTTAACAATGCCGCTTGTGGAACAAATGCCTACGAGCGAGAACATGTTCAGGAACCTAATTTTGCGCAGTGTTAATGAACTACGCACAGCCTCACAGTGTTACCCGCCGTTGGCTTGTTCTCGGCCAGTTTTTAGCGTGTCCCTCAATTAGGTCATTTCGCTATTAGCTCAGCTGACGAGGCCCCGGCTGGCACCTACTAAACGGATAACCTTGCGTGCAACCCCGCTTGTTGTCACGAACGCCTGCAGCTGGTAAACGTGCTGGCAAGCTTGCGCGGTAAGCGGCTTCGGATGGCTATGAGGATGTGCCTCATAGCTATCCTCGTCGCATGTTACAACCTAGGAGTCTGTGGCTGCTTTCAGAAGGAGTCCCCCCCCCCGCTTCCGGGAGCCGGCGTCCATTTTGTGTTGCGTCGCCATTGCTGTGTGTGTCTGCCCAACTGCTCTTTGGCTTGATTGAAGGTGAGGCATCTTGTATCATTTGCTGTGTGCTCAACAAAAAGGTTGTCCATTTGTAAACAAAAGTTATTATGTTGTTGAGCTTCTTAGAAGATGTATAGTATCGCATAATGTTGCCCGTCGTTGGCAGAAGTGCGCCGGTATCGTCTATCCAAGTCAGAATAGCTATATGTTTGGGACTTAAGCTAGCTTGTGGCAGGAGTCTATCACTTTATTCAACTTTAATTTAATCATTTTCCAGATTGGTATGCCTTATGATAATAATAATGTTAATATTCGTTTTTTTCACCCATTACAGACTTCTCTGGTTTAGAATGGGGCCATGTATATGTCCTGGCCTACCTGCACCCCGCGACTGCCGCCGGTGCAGAGCTAATGAAAAAATCACAAATGTTTGATGGTGGTTATAAGAAACCTTATTGAAAATTATTCAGTTAGTTGTTGTTGTTGTTGTTGTTGTTGTTGTTGTTGTTGTTGTTAAAGTTATAGTTATTGTCCTGGCGTTGTTATTGTTCTCGTTCTCGTTCTCGTGCCCGAATAAATGTGCTGCAGCGCTACTCAGTCTGTTTACTTGCGGGTGGCGGTCGAGAGTCGGGGGCACTGGTCGACGGAATTCCGTCGACGGAATTCCGTCGACCGTGCCTCGACCCCGAAGACCAGTAGTGGTACTAGTTAACCCATTTACGCCCTTCGTTGCGTTTTCGCAACACAAGCAAGCGTCGACGTGATCAAATCTTGAGAAGTGTATAATGGCGTCTCACCGATGAGACAAGTTTCAGCGCGTTTAGCATGGATCCGCGCATGATGCTACGCAGTTACAAGTCTGTGCGGCTGGTAACTTACCGTCCAGAGCTTCCAGAGGGAAGTCGAAGGTCCCGTCAGTGATGACGTCACGAAAACCAAAATAAGTAGATTAAGTGATTAATTATATCGTAATGAATAATGTGTGAACATATTCTGCAGAGTCCCTACAATAGCTAGAATATACATTTTATTAACAAATTATGCTGCAAATAGGGTTTGTGACTATTTTCAAATATGACTACAGTCGTGTTGCGGTAACGCAACGTTGGGCACATCGGAATGACAGGGGTGTTGCGAAAACGCAACGAGGGGCAAATTGGCAGGGCAGCGGAAGTATTAGGAACATCAAATAGACTTCACTTGAGATACGTTGTGGGTTCTTTCCTTCTCTCCCCAATCTTCCTCCCTCTCTTCCACGCTCCCCAACTCTCTCTCCTTCCCTCTCTCTCTCTCTCTCTCTCTCTCTCTCTCTCTCTCTCTCTCTCTCTCTCTCTCTCTCTCTCTCTCTCTCTCTCTTTCTCTCTCTCTCTCTATCTCTCTCTCGTTTTGTAGTCGTGAGGGACGTGTAGGTATGTAAAGTGCAAGGTGCATTTGCACGTGAATGTTGCGACACGTTTCACATTAACTCACTTAAACAGCTATCAAACACTCATTTCTTTTTCTCGCAGATTATCGGGCTATTCGAGCAATGGGTTTTCGAGCATCTGAAAATCGCATGGTAGGAAAAGGACCTGCATCAAGCGGTCGGCGATGCTAACGGAGTTGAGAGATAGCGAGGTACTTTGAAAATTGGATCTACTTTGTACTAAATAATGGGGACGTAGTCTGGTATCAGACGACAGATAGGCATTGTCATTCTCTGGATGCAATCCGCTGGCCCTTACGTTAGAAAAGATAACTCCCAGAAGCGGCAAATGTGGGATATGCCCCCTCGGGGGGGGGGGGACAACAGACCCCTTCGGCAGGAGTGATGAGGGCGTCTGGAAAATAATAGTTTATTTTTAGAATTCATGGTTTACACGGATTGATAAGGTGGTTGATGTGAAGCATTGCTTGTTTGTTTACTGAGGGTAGGCCTTTTGTCTAATCAGACCATTTTAGAGTTAGAAGCATTATTGGAATTAGAGAAAACATTGGTCTGAGCGAGCATGGTGAATCGTCGAGGCTGAGCCCATCCATCCAGGCCACCCATGAACCAGCCCCCCCCCCCTTCCCAAGCACTTTCTGTACCCGGCTACAGATCTGTGCTCCTATGGGAGCTGCTCGAATGCGATATACCTAGTTGCCCGTCCAGCTCGAAACAAAGGTTGAGGCATGGAGAAGGATTCTACTATCCTGAAGATGGAAAGGACGGATTGACGAAACACTTGGAAAGTGTGAACTGCGTCGAATCACCAGTCTGCCCTGGCATTGTCTCGAGAAAGAGGTTACAAGTGTGAAGGTCGCTGAGAGTGGGACAATGAAAATTTTGGATTAGGTGTAAAAGTGATAAAATGGGTCCTGGGAGACACTTTAAGCCGAGTTGTTATGACGCTCTACGCCTTACGCAGGTAATTTGTGAAAGCCGGATAGGTTCATTTTTTGATAAGAGTGTGCACGACTACCCTGTATTTGAATTTGTCTTTACTCCTAGGAGGGTGGTTAACAATGGTATTGCGGATAGGCGCTTAGGCGAGGCACTGGTTGACTCCCAATCCTCGGTTAAATTGTTTTCAGTTTGGGGTTCTCATTTGAGAGGGTAATGGGCTAATGGCTCTGTCTAACTTCCAAAAAGAAAGCACCGCCCAGGGTACGTGCCGACCACTAGGTACTTTAAATGGACAATTGTTGTTGATAATGACCGTTTGTTGCCATCTCCCCGTTCGCGAACCCTTAAGTTATGCTCCCTCATTGAGGTTCTTAGGCGGGTAAAAGCATGAGGGATGTGGGTTCCGCATTCTCAAGCAATATTTTTCAACAGTTGGTGAAATATATGTTAAAACAAACTAGCATATACGGCGGTATAGTGTACTTTATGTCTGTCTGATGTGCCCGTCGTTGCGTTTTCGCAACGCTGATGGCGCCCGGCGTGCCCTTCGTTGCGATTTCGCAACGCACGTTTTTTACGTTTTTCTCGAAAAACTTTTGCTGCCGGCAAAAATTATTTTCGATTCCATGCAAGGCCCTGGTAGAAGCGTAACATATCTTGATTTCATCGATTTTCATGATGGTCAATATTCCTGGGCATAAATGGGTTAACTATAGTTCGTTTTTTTAAGTTTGACCCTCACTGTAAACGTCTTTTTGAACATAGCACGAGAATTGCTAGCTGAATTACTGAGAAAACTGGTTAGCGCACACTGATTTAACCAGATTTCACAGACGATCAATTTCATCAAATTTATTTACTATTTCACAGACTCGTAAATCGTATCTGCCAATACCTACAGCCTCACAGGGATAGACGACTTCTCAGGAATTATGTCTGAACTAATAAATAAATTGCAGGGCGCTTAACATAACGTTAAATCGTCGATGTTCAAAACTTATTTTTGAAAATATTATTCATATCTACAATACAATGTGCGCTTACCAGTTTTCTCAGTAATTCAGCTAGCAATTCTCGTGCTGTGTTCAAAGAGACGTTTACAGTGAGGGGCAAACTTAAGAAAAACGGACTATAGTGCCACTACTGGCCTTGAGCTAGTACCATTACTAGCCTTGGGGGCTAGTACCATTACTGGGTATGGATTAGTAGGCAGTGGCTAGTTACCTTACCAGGCAGGGGCTGTTATGACACCTAGTAGACGAACTACCCACGCTATTTACGTGCGTGTTGTCAAACTAGGTGGAGCACGGTGGTCGTATGCATACGAGGCACAGCCTTGTCGAACAAGCTTGTTACTCGGCAACTAGCCTAAAATTAGCCAAATTTACACGCTCCTGCAATGTTATTTTTGCGCTGAGAATTCCTCTACGAGGGGCTTGTAAGTTTTTTTTTTACAGTGTATTTTGTGTGATGCCGTTTGGCCGTTTGAGGCTGCTTGGATGAGAAGGTACTTGGATGAACGGGACCGTAGATATCCCGTATCCACTGGACAAAAGTGCTGGGAAGAGAGCCGAGTCCGTATTCACCCGCTGGTCACAGTTTCATTCCGCTGCGGAGATTACACATGAGAGCAATATTACCGGCATGCGCGGGGCACGAGCGTGTAGGTGCCGCGTGCCGTCCCAATTTGTATAGAAGCTCCATTCGGCCAATGTCCTGCGTGCGAGCGCCATGTTCAGTATGTAGGTAGTCGTTTGACGCACTCATTTTACCCGTGAACGAAGTTATCGTGTCATAATGATACCTTTACCCATGCTGATGCTATCTGCGTTGTAGGTATAAAACAACCTTATACATTGCTACCCACTGGAAGAAGTTCAAGTATAGGATTTAATTTCACTGAGGGCTGTACGGCTCCAGCCAGCTCAAGCTATGCTGCTTTGTGCAGTGGTCGCCCGGCTTCCCTGTGGTTTCATTGTCCCGCAGGTGTTGTAACGAGCTAATATTGGTGGTGGGACTCTCGAGACCCAGCCGGGTATCGAGAGGCCGTACCATTACACTGGCGGTTCTAGAGGAATTTCGGCAAATTCCCCCAGAAGTCCAGAATGGACGTGCATTAGTCATTATTCATTTACCTCGCACAACGCATAAAAACAGGCAAGTTTGTAAACAAAAATGCGTTTTAAATTGCACGGTAACACATAACGACCCTCATAAATTTGTATTTATTTTATTTTTAGGAGGTGCAGCATACCCGTCTCGTGTCGGTACCGCCGACTGTTGCCCCTCTGGCCCCGCCCCGCCCGTGTTTGTGTGTGCCCGTGATGAGTGTCGTGTCGGCCGGCCCTCTAGGGTTTCGGAGCGGTCGATGTGCTCGTTATGCTGCGGGCGGACTCTGTCTGATAATGGCACCGCGGCGCCGCCCGCGTACAGGAGATATGCTAATAACACCGGGTCCCCAGACGGACTTAGGGCTCCGTCACACAGCCCTGTCCTGCGGTCTTACATTTATCGCGGCGACAGACGGGTCTGTCTGCTCAACCGGTCCCGCAGCCACTCTAAAGTTCCCACAATACCGCCAATGAACCGATGTAAACCCCAAATAACACCGTCAGTGTGTCGATATAAACCCTAATTATACCGTCAGTGTACCGATATGTACCCCAATTATCACGTCAGTGTACCAGTGTAAACCCCTATTATACCGTCAGTGTACCGGTGTAAACCCCAATTATACCGTCACTGTACCGATATAAACCCCAATCATACCGTCGATATACAGATGTGTACACCAATTATACCATCAAGATACCGATATGTACCTCACTCACACCCAATCAGCGTACCGGTGTAAATCCCAATTACACCGTTAGTGTACCGATATAAGCCCTATTCAAGCCGACAGTGTAACGATAACCCAAATCATACCGTCAGTGCACTAATATGTACCCCAATTATACCGTCAGTGTACCGATATGAACACCGATAATATCGTCAGTGTACAGACACATATCCATTTATGCTGTCAGTGTGCCGGTGAAAACCAAATTATGCCGTCAGTGTACCGATAAGTATCCCAATTACACAGTCAGTGTACCACAATAATAATACTTTTAAATTTTAATGTACCGATATGTAGGTACACTGACGGTGTTATACCACAATTTTACCCCCAATTGCACCACAGCGGCTCCCCCAATTCGGTCTACCATTACGCTCAGTCAGTGATATTGATTGCACGTTTTCACAGGACGGTGAGACGCCTCTCCATTTAGCGGTACGTAGCGGCAGCGACGAACTGGTCGGAGTCCTCTTGGCCGCCGGCTGTAACGTGGCAGCCACCTCCAAGGTGAGAGCTAATTGCGTACGCGGTGCAGGCTTGTGGTCTCTATAGTCTATTCTATTGTTGTTTGATATAACAGGAATGTATACTGAGGCTTCCAACCACTGGAGCAGTTATATTAGGGATTAATTATAGTCCGATGTTATGCTTTCTCGTAACTTGGTATGTTATTTCGTGTTGCATCAATGAAAGCATATTGACGAAATGACATGACTGTGAACTGTGGCAAACCCGTCCTGTTTCATAGACTGGCAACACGGCGTTGCACTTGGCAGCAATAGCGGAGTCGTTTGCAATTTCCCGCAGTCTTCTGAAGAAGGGCATCGACGTCAAAGCACAAAACAAGGCAAGTGGAAATGTCATATTACTGCTTAACTGTCGGAGAGGCTGATCGGGCGGTGCTGGGGTGCTCTTCTTCCCTCTCTAACCTGTGGCTCGCCTTCCGGGAAACTCACAGATTACGGATGAGGGATTTGACTCCGATTTGATGCCGGCCGAACCGATGGTTGATGACCCTTTATTCCGCAACGGTAATGATAACGATAATTCTGGAAGGGGCTTTCTGTTGTTAACACTTACCTGCTCAGTGCCGAGCTGCTGTGTCATGTCGCTCTCGCTGAATGGAATAATCCACGCGCTCCAAAGAACTGACTCTCCTCCAAAGGACGAGACTGCTATCTGTGCCGCTGTAGCTCACTGGTACATACCATCCGTCTTCCCAGAGAGGTGAGACTGCACTGCTTCATTTGCCGCTCTGTCTGACCGTAATTACCCGCTATCTCCTCAGAGGGGTGAGACTGCGCTCCACCTGGCCGCCGAGACCGGTAACGAGGAGCTGTGTCGACTGCTGCTGGACCACGGCGCCTCCCTGGTAACCAAGGAACAGGTGAGACCGTGACACACTGTAACATTGTGACTGTAACATTGTGACACTGTGACCGGTAACGAGGAGCTGTGTCGACTGCTGCTGGACCACGGCGCCTCCCTGGTAACCAAGGAACAGGTGAGACCGTGACACACTGTAACATTGTGACTGTAACATTGTGACACTGTGACCGGTAACGAGGAGCTGTGTCGACTGCTGCTGGACCACGGCGCCTCCCTGGTAACCAAGGAACAGGTGAGACCGTGACACACTGTAACATTGTGACACTGTGACCGGTAACGAGGAGCTGTGTCGACTGCTGCTGGACCACGGCGCCTCCCTGGTAACCAAGGAACAGGTGAGACCGTGACACTCTAGACAGATGAGCCAACGCCAGTGGAAATACAGCAGAGGCAGCAGAGCGTTCATTTCGTGCTGCCGAGTTGAGACAAATGAGAAAAACATGATATAACTCTTTGAGACTGCCCTGCCGAGAGGCGGCTCTATGATTTCAAAGTGGTGGCTTTACGAAACCAGCGCAACATTTCAAATGTTGAATGAAATTACAAGGCGTCGAATTTCTCGTAATCCTGGCATTAAATTTAAACCGGCCTCGCCGTATGCATGGCTGAGCGCTGCTCAGTTCCGCCGGGCGCGGCCGGTCGGTGAATTATTCCCACCACGCGACGTCCGGGCGGATGCAGCTCTGTTGGACTGCTCGCTGATCTATGGGGGCTTCCGGCGCCGGCTGTCCGGGCCGGCCGGCCGGTAATAGAGCACGTGCCACTGCAGCAGCCCTTCCGCTCCTGTCGGCCGACAGCTGCGTGATGTAATCCAGACGGCGGTCTTACAGACCACGGCTGATCTCTTACATGACTCAGAGGTCAGATGGTGACCGTACAGACAGACCACGTCTTATCTGTTACATGACTGGGAGTCCAGATCGGACCGCACAGACCGCAACTGGTGTGAGGGCGTGACATGATGCAGAGTGCAGACGGGACCGTATAGACAGCGACCGGCGAATCATGATACATACCACGAATCATGATACATACCACGACCAATGTGGCGTAATAATTGATAATTGATCCACAACACGGTTCGCGCGCGCTCTATGCATGCAGGTGACGACGCTAAGAGACGAGACACGTTAACAGCGACCGTCTGCAAAATCATCGACCGACCAAAATCGCTATCTTGAGGATCGTATTATTCGTCATTCCCATAAAAGTCTCTGCGAAATGCCCACGTTTTATTTACTTTATCAGTGGATATGTTAGCCCATTACCGTGATGAAGCCGTGAGCTATTGCTATCCTTCATCACGTCTGTTCCTTTCAGGGAGGGCGGACTGCCCTGCATGTGGCGGCCCGGGGCGGGTTCGACACTCTCGTGGATATCATGATCTGCCATACGCGCTCGAAAAGAGGCCACAAGGACATCGTAAGTCTCTGATGCATATGTTTGGATCAGTTTTAACTTAATTCGTTTATTTCAATGCTTGTAGAGTCCGATATCAGGGAATGAAATATGTCGAGACATAGACCCCTTTAAACAAAGGGGTTTATGGTCGAGTATGTTTAAAGGGGTCTATGGTCGAGACGGGAAGTAAGACGTTTCTTAGTCGACAGTAATGCGAACGCTCAATCTCAATAATGTGTTCGACCTTTCAGTGAAGGTCGGGATACCACAGAGCGCGTTAGTCCCTATCAGTCCAATTGCCGTCAGATCACCCTCGACTCCCCGACCATCACCGCGCGCCTGTGTCGCAGTCTTCGACCACCTTCCTGGAGGAGGAGACGCACCTGAAGCTGCTGATGCTGCCGCCCATCATCCGCGTCACCTGGCTCAACAACAACCAGTCGGAGCGGGTGGAGGAGCTGATCCGCGCCGTGGCCAACCGCTACCTGCCGCGAGGGAAGTGGAAGGTGCTGGCGCGCCACTGGCACTTCTCAGAGGACCAGATCGAGGCCATCGAACACCAGTTCGTCGGTGGGTGGGGTGAAGCTGTCCTTTTACCACGCGGATCACGGACAGAGTTCTACTGGGAGTGAGATGAACTGATGGCTGCTGAGAAATATCGCTAGCGTTGTAGCTTCACTGCTCGCAATACGTTGTGAAAGTATCTCGTTTTCAGATGATAATTTTATCGCATTAACCCTATTCCTGGCGGGCTCCGCCGGGACAAGAAACTGGCGGGGGGGGGCCGATTCGGCCCCCCCCTTCAGATCTCAAAAACTACACATCGCAGCGACAAACGGTAAACGGCATCGGATACGCACGGTCAAGATCTACAATTTTTACTAAGGTCATTTTCAGGTCAGGTCAAAGATGACGTCACAGGGGTCGAAAAAGTCAAAATGGCGGCGCTAGATATGGAGAGTTTTTCTCGAATAACTTTCGAATTAGTCAAGATAGGAACAAACTAAGGGCATCATCGTGATCCTCTCGTCAATCCGCATCGAATTATATATATGTTGACCTCGAAAGGTCAAGGTCAAAGGTTGACCTCAGGTCACGTGACCTCGAGGTCATCATGTATATCATTCGATGCGTCTTGACGAGCTGAACACAATGAGACCATCCACGCGTCTGTATCTTGTTCCTGTACGGAGTTATTGGCCAAAAACCTTTGGTGACCTTTGATGACGTCACATGACCTCACAGCTGCCCAACAGCAAAACAGACCTCAAGGTAGTGAAGGTTGATCGTATATGAAGTCATGTATGGTATATGGGGCCATTCCGACCCGTTTTAGTGGTAAAAACAGGGAGTTGATTTTTCCCCCATTGACTTATAATGGGGAGGTCGTGAAACTGACCTGACCTTAGGTCACCGATATCAAAATTCCGAGATATACAAATTGCACATACTGGTACCCTAACTAAAGCCTGAAGAGAAGAAATTGATCGGTCAAAAACTCTAGCTCTGGCGTGATTGCAAACTTTTCTGAGGTAGGGTCACCAAACCGCCTCTGGTGACCTGACCTGAGGTCAGATCAACTCAAAATTTTCAGACATGTTGCGTAGAAGCCTTTTAGGAAAAGTCAGAAAATTTGAGCTTCCTAGCTCAACGCGTTTGGGAGAAATAACCAAAAAACCTTAGGGGGGGGGGGGGCTCCTGAGGCCCCCCCGCCAGGAATAGGGTTAATCCGACGTCTTTTGTCGTTGCCATGATGATTCTGCCTTTTTTTTAGACAAGTTGGCAATGCTAAGACCTGAATGAGCCGGTCACAATTTATGTGGTGTCGAACGATATGCGATGTATGTTACGCCAGTGCAGGTGGGCCCGCCTGCCGTCTGCCGATTTGTTGATGCGTCTGACGACACCCCGTCTGTGCCGCCCAGGACCGGAGAGCTACAAGAGCCACGGCTACCGCGTACTGCGGCTGTGGTACCGGTCGCTGGGCCACGAGACGGACCCCATCCACGTGCTGCAGGACAGCCTGGCCAGCGTGGGCGCCGACCCGGGCATCGGTGGGTCGGACCGGCGCGGAGGGATGTCTGTCTGTCTGTCTGTCTGTCCGTCTGTGTCGGACCGGTGGGCTGTCTGTCTGTCTGTCTGCCCCCCCCCCCTCTCTCTCTCTCTCTCTCTCTCTCTCTCTCTCTCTCTCTCTCTCTCTCTCTCCCACACCCCTCGGACGCGTTTCGTCTCTCCACCGGATAGTTTCACAGCGTCTCGACTCCGCTGAATACGGTTAGCCGCGTCTCTCGTCCTCGGTGCTCAGAATATCATACACTGCCCGCCAGTACCGGTATGAGCAGCGGCTGACTATCGAGCGCTTCACTCGGACTGGGAGAGTGGTGTATTTTTCACTACCGGAGACCCCCGGGGCTTGGCGAAAGTGCTCTTCATTGTAATCTCTGGGAAACACGAGCGGCCGCTCATCATCGACTTAGAGCCTGAGGGGAGGCTCGAGGGCAGAAATATGGCGAGCAGCTCACCCAGGGTGTGTTTCTTTATCGTGCGTGGCGCAACCATCGAGGTTAGCTGTAAATGGCACTTCGTGAATGGTAGCGTCACCCATCTTATTGGTCGTACGGAGAGGAGCCAACACCAGACATTGAGTCCGCGAGCCAACAACCTCCGGTGTCGTTAGCTTGCGTCAAGATAGTGATTTTAATTCAGTTTGTATTGCAGGCAGGCAAAAATAACATCGTCATCCATAGCGCCATAGCTTTTGTGCCGAGACCTCGTACACTGACACTGTGCTCTGTATTCCCAGATCTTTCAGAACTGTCGGCCAACGAAGAGGAGATGCAAAAGTTTGCCTCGCTGAAGCCGGGCGCGGTGGGGACGGACTCGCACTGCCCCGGCCGCTGCTCCTGTGCCATTTTGTAGCCGAGGGTGCTGGACGCGGGCCGTTCAATGCTTCTTACTCAGTGTTTTTCAATGGTGTGAAATGAATCATCTAGGTGTACAATCGATTTTCTATTATAAATACATGTGGATGCTACCGTTTTCACTCCCATGTTTTGAGCAACAAAAATACAACCTTCTTTACTGGGCTCTAACACGACTGAAACTGATCTGATCTGATCTGACACGACGACTGATCGGATGAAAGCAAACATTTTACTGTATCGTAAAGCATCGTATTATAGTTGAATGCAGCCCGCCACGCCACGATACAAATTGAATTGAATTAAAACGGACCCGGTAAACAAGTACTTCATAATCTATTCACATGGACATGTGCAAGCTGTGCCACACGCACTGTGCGGGGACCTGATAAATTGAAGCCGATTCGATTCGTTACCAGCGACGTGCGACTTTATAGTGCAAAATATATCACTGATTTCCGCTGTGTATTGAGATTGATGCCAACGCCTTCATCAGCCTGAGCCGCCTTCATCAAAGTAAAGGTCAAACGGTTACCAGCCGGCAGGCAGTGGAACAGTTTTAGGTAGAAGGGAACAAAATCACGTCAGAATCTGCAATCCAACAATTCGGCCTCCTTTCGGCGCACCTAGTGTTCTCACGTGTGTCATTGCAGATCGGCAACCACATCGCATCCACGAAGGCGAGGAAGCGTCCAAACGGGCCAACTATATAGGAGAAGAACTTCATTTTCGGCATAAATTGCGAGCGTAGTCCCAATATGTCCATGATGTCATCATGGTCTGTTTACGAGAAGTCAGATTAATCCTCCGTAAGAAAAATTACAAAATTGGCACCTAAGTCCTAGCCGCTATGATCTAGGGCTATATCGGCAACTCTGCCTCGTGGATTGTGAAAATCATCTGTCAAACGCACACCGACAACTGTATGGCTCTTCACAAACAAAATTGTCACTCGTCTACGAAAATATATTTGGGTTTTCAAAAACAGAATGAAATGCAGCTAAATGCATAGTCATATACATATGGATGGATACACCGATATTCAGCGGGGAGCGTAGTTCCCTCGCTCTGGAAGGAACTGGCTAGGGTGATACTGGTACGATACGAATCGGAAGCGCCGCGTGGCTGGTAAGAAGTAAGAACCACAGGAGCCATCACAGTCCACATATGGTGCTAGGAAACCACACATATTGCACTGAAACAATTATCGAACTCATCCAGTGAACGCTCATGTTGCCTAGTGTTCGTGGTCTGGTGCTTATCATGAGCAGATGATAGACATAAGGTGTGGAAAATAATGGTGTAGAGAAAATCAACTCTAAAACTTATCACTGCGCTATGAGCGGTGTGCGTTGACATTTCATAGGTATCACGATACTCTTCTACCTACCTAAAATACGACACATTTCTCGTCCAATGTCGAGCTGGACAGATAACACGCAGTTCCTGATATCGTCAATCGTCATGTCAGATCTATAATAGCATTTCGCGCTCAATCTGCGCCCTGGCAGCTAATCCAGCACCACAGAAGACGGGCTATACTTAGAGCACACGTAAAACCGCGCACTGTAGATAGTATCTCAACATCACATGATCCACAGCTCCGATCACTGAATCGACGAGCTGGGGCGGGCGCCGAGTCTCCAGTGAGCCGTAGCGGCCACGGTGGCTCAAACAGATCCCTCACAGACCGGTTTCGGTCACAGTGCTCCACCAGTGAGTCGTGTGGCGACCGCAGTGGCTCCCTCAGTTCCGTCCGGGCGGCACAGCATTCCCTACAGAACCGGTCCGGTCACAGTGCCTCTCACAACTCCGTCACAGAGCTGGGACAGCCTTATTGCCTCGCACTACTTCCCTACTGAGTCAGTCCAGCCGCAGTGGCGCCCTCAGCTCCGCCAGTGAGCAGGGACAGTCGCCAAGATCCGCCCTAGCCGGCAGGTGACGCGACCGCGGCGGACTGACGCTAGGAGCGCCCCTGTCAAGCGCAGGCGGCTCTGCGACCTACTGTTCGTGGCGGCAGGCTCGGATCGCATGACTATCGAGAGTAGAGCCGACCGGCGGCTCTGAAACTCCCGCGGCTACTCCCGATGCCGGGCGCAGTTCCCATCCTTGTCGAGTGACGGAACTGCGACCTACTGTTCGTGATGGCAGCGCACGGATCGCACGTCTGTCGACCGGCGGCTCTGCAACCTACTGCTCCTGATACCGGGCGCGGATAGCATACCTGTCGATTGCACAGGAATAGCAGGCAGGCGACTCTGCGACCTACTGTTCGTGGTGTCGGCGCGCCAGCTCCTTGATCTGCTCGTAGGTGAGCCACATGCAGATGTTCCAGCTGACCAGGCGGCAGAACGACGGCAGGAACCTGGCGGCGGGGGCGGAGGTCCGGTCAGCGGCATCGCACCGGGAGAGACAGCAGCTCGTGGAAATACTAACACACGGAGTGTGCTGATCGCCCCGATACTATTCAGCACATCAGTAGCTTGCTAGGGGAACGGCATTGACATTGAATTTCGACCCTAGAATAAATTAGCAAGGTTCAAAACATTTGCCTGCTGCGTATACATACAATTTTTTTCCTATCGAAAAATAAAAGGAAAATTGAACAATTAAAAATAGAACATTTACCAGACTAGTAATCAGCTGTACTGACCCTTTATAGAAGGCTCCGGGTCCCTCCTGCATGAACATGCGTACGGCGGCGTCCACGGCGCCCCTGTACTCGCCCGGCTGGGCGTTCATGTAGCGCGTCTTTATCACGTCCACCGGCGAGGCCACCACCGTGGCGCACAGACCTGTGAGAGTGAGAAACCACTAGTCAGAAACAGTTCTGGAAACGGCGACTCAACATATCACCGTGACACGCAGAATCTGTGAGGAAAGGATGCCAACAAGACCGAGAGCCAGCCACGGTGACTCAACAGAAAACAGAGAGCCTCGCAATGCCGGTGCGCACTTGCGATTAGGATCAGCAGAGAAACAGCGGCGTTATAGGAGCCTCCAAATGCTCACTTGTGCTCACTTTCGCCTGAAAACTTGAACCCCCAAAATATTTGAACCAGTGAATCTACCTATAGCCAACTGTTAGGAGCGGCCAGTCACATACGGAGGCGATCTCAGAGTAGGTTAGAGAGGGTTAGAGTCTGACCTGCCACGGCGGCGGCGCTGAAGTGCAGCGGGATGCCGTTCTGCAGCAGGTGGTAGTACAGCAGCGTGTCCTTGGTCACGTCGTAACACACCGTCTCCGCCACGTTCACGATCGCGTTACGCATCACGTTCGGCGTGAACCCTGCGAACAAAAGGCGGGCGTCATTGGAGAGAGAAGACGGGACTCTGGCGGTGGCGGGACTCTGTCACTTATATGCAAGATTTATAGCATGGCCATCTATTTGGAAATGTAGTCGTAGAGCCTTATGAACTGCTGTCGCGAGCCAAATATTCCAACCATTCTCTGGCAGCCGGACGACCCCGTTGATGCACTGCGTAGTTGTTTACCGACTGCTGCGTAGTTGCTCGACTAAATTGATACACTTGAGCCGTACAGAGCTTCGCACCGGTAGTACGTATCCCTCTCACATGTCCTCACCCATAAATTGGTCGCCAAGGTGGGCAAAATCAGCCATCGAGAGTCCCCAGACAGAGCAGTGTCAGCGATTCCGCCACCCTTGACCTTGACTAAGGTGCGCGTATGACCCCGCGACCGTGCCAGACCGCGTCCAGACCCCCCCCCCCCCCCCGCGTCACCGAGTGCGTTGCCAGGTGAACGGGCACGGTCGGTAAGCTGCCAAATGAACAGGCACCGGGCCAGGGCCCTCACTCCCAGCCGAGCGACCTGTCACGGATTAGCTGACAAAGCCTGCCAAACGTCCCTCGACTAGCGTGGTAACCCGTTACTAGAAGTCGGTTGGTGCTTCAGCTTGTGCTGATGTGTTAACCCATGCACTCATTAGTGGAAGATGGTCAGATGGACCCCTCCAGATTTTTCTGAATAACTCGTGAAAAAGGGGCTGGTCGTAACAAAACTTTCAGTACCTTTGGGATAAACAATTTCACACACCCTGAAAACTTCCTGACCCTTACAGAGGTGACATTTGATCTGTGACCTGTTTCCCGTCATGTCAGGCCCGTTGACGTATGTCGGCGAATCGTGTCTGGGGTCGCGTCCTTTGTAGTTATCACCACCCTTCTCATCAACTGACCTTTCCAGAGGCCTTTAGTTCCCTCTGTTTTGAAGATTGTTCGGTAGGCTTGCAACGAGCTCTTGTATCGCGGAGGGCCCTTGGACTGGCTCTGGGCTTGCATCCTGACCTGAAAAGATAATTATCCTCACATGGGGTCGACGGTTACGACTCAACCGCCATTGGAAGCCTCACAGAAAACCTCGCAATTTCAAGGAATTAGGATGTAATCACGCATACCTACTTCAATATTGGTTATCTACGATTTTTTTATCCAGCGGCAGACGTGATCCTTGTACGACACAGCAAGCTCAGTTCGTTTCGTTCGACACGTGCCATGACCCGGCCCCAGGTCCGCCGGTACGCCCCCACATACCTTGACGACGTCGGTGGGTTGCGCCACCATGACTGCCAGCGCTCCGGTGGTCATGCCGGCCATCACGCGCGTGGGGATGTTGACGTAGTTCTGGCTGGGACCTGCCAAACGGCGTCATACGTCACTGGAGCAGCCCGCGGGGCGTCGGGTGCTGGCACAAAGGGACGGCGCCTACGCAGCGGCAGAGAACAGGGTGGAGGCGGAGAGGACGGCGGGAGGCGGCTGTGGCAGAGAGACGGGTGCTCATTCTGTCTGAGATGAGCACGAAAACAGAATACGTGAAACAGAACGGTGAACTTCCAAGCCAGAATCCCAGTGTACAATAGAGATGAAATCGAACACCATTAGCGTCCGATATGCGTATCTACACAGCACGTTACTACATTTTTATTTCGTGAGGCAAACACACTTACTTCCGATGAAGGAGTGGTAGAACTCCTTGAATGTGTCGTACATGCCGAGTTTGATAGCAGAGAAGCACATTTGTCGCTGCAGTCCTGGCGCCAGACCCTTGTACAGCCCCCTGCGGCAAACAGCACAGGTCGTCAGTGGAGCTAACACGAACACATACGTAATACGAATACCCGGAACACCGTGACTCAGCAGTCACAAACACAAACCCACAGAGAACCTCGCCGACTCACCTGGGTCCCTCCTCGGTGGCGATCGTTTTGATGGTCCCCAGCATGCCCTGGTATTTGGGCGGCGCGGCGCTCGATATCACGGCCTCCTCGTAGAACAGGCTGACCCGCAGCAGGAAGCCGGACGTTTCGCCTTGCACCTGGAATGTGACAATTGGGACGAGGGTCACGAACGAGCTATTCATCCGCGAGACGGATAAAAGACTAATATAAAACGCTGAAAGACACGGACATTTGCTTATGAAATACCCGTTCAATTATTATAATCAGCTAATAGAAATCCAATACGCATATCCGCAAATACATCATTACGCATTTACTTGATGTGATATTTTGCTAATGCACTGTGCAATGGTTTCACGAGACAAAGATGGACAACGAGGCCAAATTAGCTGAATCATGTTAGAGTGAAATCAACAGCGAAGAAGTCAATCGGCCAAAGCACGACGAGGACAACAGATTCCTGCACATTCCGTTTTGGAAGTTGTGTGCTTGAGAAGTCGTACCCAACTACACAAAAGTTATACGCACTTCAACTACGAACTCATCGGCCTTTATAAGTTCAACAATGGCATCACGGCCACAGGGTGTCCAGGCAGAAACGACCAATCGTATTGATCGCGACTGGTGGGATGCGGATAGCGTGTTGCGCAGTGCCTGTGCCGCACCTCTGCACTTTACGACCGTATTTGAAGTCTGGCCCTCATAGCATAGCCTCATAGACCTCACAGCCTCGCCGCAGACCATGGTTTATGTTCCTAACATCCGTCTGCGGGCACCAGTCCGCCCGGAATGGGGTCGCGGACCGGCGCAGAACGTCGCTGCCTCCGCCGCTCTCTGGTGGCGTGTGCCCCGGAGCGGTGCGCAAACACGGATTATGAGCGGGTGCGGGCCCGCTGGTCTCTCCACCAGACCCCGGCCGGGCGCGGTCACACCAAGGTCGCCGCCAGGGCACCGCGAGGTCACACGCACCACCCCGGCTGTTTTAGTGCTGTCTACTCGGAGCGGACCGGGCGGACGTTTCCTGTTCTGGCGCCACCAGTTCAGATAAATATTGTCCGGTCACTGTGACAAAATAGTCTCCCTCTGTTTAGTTAGACCGCTTGCTACCGCGACTTTGTCGGCAGAGAGCTCAACCCGTAGCCATTGGGTCGGACGCCGAGCCGGCCAATGATATGTAAATTAACGCAGGGTAGTGATGCAAGTTCTAGCCATACGAAGATGTCGATGGGCGACATTCTGACTGGGTGGGCCGCGTAGCGCTGCCCGAGCGTAGGCTCATCAGACTAACGCAGAGCGCAGCTTCAATGTGCCAGGCTCATCTGCGTAAGAGCATTGGCGCCGATGGTGCCAGTTGCCGAATCTATCTGCTGCGTGAACGGTCATCCCAAATTTCTCCTGCATGTGAATGCATATTGAATGTGAAAATTTAGCATCGCGCAGCGTATGCCGTGGCGGGACCCTGACGGTAAGCATCGTGCTGTTCTGCGAAAACAGCATCAGTGATGCACAAAATTAGCCCGTCGAGCAGCAGAGGAAGAATTATGTGAAATGCAACGGACATGTCACCATAGCCCTGGCGTGTTACAGGCAAAACAAAAACAGATCGCGCCCTTCTCTTCAGTGTAACAAATCGTCTGATCTCGCACAGTGTCAAATGTCCGTGGTTCTGCTGAACAGGCCTGACCTTCACCGGGAAGCCACTCTGCCGTGCAAAGGCAAACACTACTATGTGAGGTCAGAGCCTGACCTCACGTAGTGCAGGTCAGGCTGTAGTTTTTGCCTTTGTATGGCAGCACTGACCTGCAGTCTGTGTCCCCAGTCTCACTGACCTGCAGTCTGACTTTGGCCGTGTCCAGCGGGAACGTCATGGCGTCTGCGATGCAGGCCGACGTGCCGGCCACCAGCAGTCGCTCCACCATGCTGTTGTGGGCGTGCGGCACGCCCGTGCGCGGGGTGCCCTGCTGAGCCATGGCTGCTGTGAAGGTAGGTACTGCTGCTGCTGCTGCTGCTGACGCTACAGCCCACCAAAGACTGTCGACCGGGCTGCTACCTGAAAGGGACGACACATGATTGAACGCCGACCCCGTGGACACGCATTACTTTGTTTTAGCAGAATACGCGGTGTTCCAAAGACAGGCGACAAAGGAACGATGAAAACTACCTCACAGTGCGAACAATAAAACGGATAAAGAAAATCAATAATCAATAGGTAAGTAAACGGGCAACTCTTAAAAAGAATACTTTCATAAAGCACACAGAGGGATGTCGATTGGAGACACTGGATACACAACAAAAGCCCACTATCGCAGCAGGTAGGGATACCTATGGGTCACTCGGCCCGCCCCTCAGTCCGTCGGTCGATCGTCCGCCACCATCACCCACACCGTGCTGCTCCGCCGCCACCCGGCGCGCCACTGCCGCCGCCGCCGCGCCGCTCCTCGTCTCCGGCTGCCAGCCGGGCAACAGCGGCGGCCCCGGCCCCCCTCTATCGACCTGGCCCACCGAACCCCGGCGCTCCGCAGCCGCTCCGGCAGGGCGGCCGTCAGGGTCGGGGTCGGTGGGTTAGACTAAGGCAATGAATGTGTGCTGTGTGGATGGTGATTCGAGGAACCGCCGTAATTCGACGTTCGAGGAACCGCCGTTATTTACCGCTGGTGAGATGCCGACTATGATGGGGGGCACGGTGCTATGAGGAGGAATTGAGCGGCAGCTTTGGGAACCAGGATATGGCGTCATAGAACGGACCGAGTCTCCAACAGCAGGCTGAGTCAGCAGTTTCCTTGCCTCTTCTTTTATCTGCCCTCCCCCGCACAGCACTGTGCAATACGCGCTGCATCGGTGCACCACCGACAACGCAATGGCAAAATAACCGTCGCCGGCCGTAAACAGGGTTAGGTATTTGTGCAAAAGTTAGCTTCAAACCGGATAATACCAGAAATAATGGTGAAGCCGGGGAATAAAAACACCGCTGGTTAACAAACGGCCCTAGGAGCCTGTTTTACACACTCAGCCTACCGAATGTCCCTAAATGGAGAACAATCACATATTAAGGTCAGCCGTATTGATATTTTCGTCGCCGTACCGCCTTGTTTACGCCACTTCACGCCATCATTTCCAGACCTCATCGATACGACGCATCTCACGCGGGTGCGAGGCCGCTCGGTCCGAAGTCCAGGCCAAACCACCTCACTTCCACGTCCCATCGTTACGGTTCCCGCTTGCGCCGGCTCCGATCAGTCCACCCGGGGACGGACTTTGTTCGCCACGGCCCCGCCGTGCGCCGGTCGCTGCCGCTCTGCGACCTGTCATGGCCGTGTCTGCTGCCAGTCCCCGGACCCTCCCAGCTTCTGACGCGCTGCTCTGGACTCGGAGAACGGGGGCACATGACCCGTCACCACCCTCCCCCCCCCCGGGTGGGGCGACCGACAGCAGTCCGGGCGGTGACATAGACAAATACAGCCCGCGGTATTTTAACAGGCCATGACGCCATATCACGCCACGATGGGCGGCGCCAGACGGCCCAGGGGTATGCACTATGGCTCTTGACTGACCGTTGGAGAGGGGGAGGGGCATATCTCTGATTGACCGACGGAGGGGGGGGGGGGGGGCGTCTGACTGACCGACGAATAGGGTATGGACTTCTGATTGAGCGGGGAGGACTGATCAGTGAAATTAGAATATGTTTTCCCAACATAAACAAGCATTACCAATAGGAGGTGCGGTGTACAGTTGGAGCCCGGTGACGGTGGACAGCCGCAGAGGTCAGGGGACGGGCGTTGATGTGTCGCGATGAGCGGCTCGATACCGGTCATACATATTCAGGAGGGAGCACCGGCCAGGGTCACACCGGGAGGACGACGCGCGCGGAGGCGACCGTCGGATTCAACCGGTTCTGCGACCCGTCGTCGTTTACAGCAAACATCCTTAAACTACCTATATAGTCATTGGTGATTGTATACCATACCAAAATAATAACAAAAGTATTAGTTTTTGAAGAGTTAGAAAATGTGGCATGGGTGAATTTCAGATAACCCCAAATCATCTTTTAGCCAAGGGCGTAGAAATCATGGTTTCCTGCCACTCAGGTCCGTTTGGCATTGGAAAGGTGTGTCCCTGCATACCTATTGATTTCACATGTCTACATTTCATACCAATTTCTAGACATATTTCCACATACAATTTAAATAAGGTAATTAATTTAAATAAGGTACTATTTGGGCACCAGCGACACTGCGGCCGCCGATTTCCCAAAACCCGTTTGTCCATAGCACGGTCATGGACTTCTCGTCTTTCACAGCTGCGTTGCATGCAGCGTGGCACTACACATCTCATTAGAGTCTAGAACGTGGCACCATGGCAGTCTAGGTATATAGCACGTCACACATCCCGTCGGTACAGCGCTGACCAGAACCTTGTCCGGTATCAGGTGCGGGTATACCTCCACCAGTCCACAGTCCGGTGATGCGAGGTACTAAGGCAGGTTTACCTTCCAGGAAAACAAAGGTATGTAATCCGCATTGCAAACATTATTAGCATGTAAAATCCTAAGCCGAATATATCAGTGCCTGAGACGAGTAGCGCCACTCGGTAGCAATTCCAAGCAGCTTCGTCACCCGTCACCCGTCGCCGTCACTGCCGTGTGATCATAAACTGTCCCTGAAAACTGTCCTCTGGGACGCCAGCTGTCGAGCCAATTTCCTAGGAAACAGCCGTGCATTTAGCAATCAACGGCCAGCAGCACCCCTTTCTTCACACCAAACCAAGGGCGGATCTAGGGGAACGTTTTGGGGGGGGTCACCAGTCGGCCGACATGCCAGGTCTGATGAATGAATTCTGACGACCGGGGGGGGGGGGGGGTAGGGAGCGAGTATGTCGAGATCCAATGACATTTGATCTTCGTCGTTTCTGAGTTGAAGTTTTATCGTAAGTCACTCGGCTCAGTAGTTTTAGTTAGTGAAACCCACCTATAGAGGAGCGTCGCCACGGATTTTTTTACTGGGGGGGGGGGGGGGGGCGGATCGACCGACTTAAAAACCCAGAAGTAGTAGATATAGTTACCTCACTTATGCATTAGTCTAATGCCCAATGCATTAGTAGCATACAGTCACGATCTCTCTTATTGACCTGTGTATGAATCGGCGGCGCGAAGCGCCGCAAAAATTTGAAAAAAGTTGTCAAAACACAGCTCTAAAACACAAATATTACAACCCTTTTAGCATGCTAGTACAAGCCGGAGTTCCTTCACAGTGCACATATGAATTCCGATTCAATTTGACACGGTTGGTGTTATTACAGTCACGATCTCTCTTATTGATTGGTGTATAAATCGGCGGCGCGAAGCGCCGAGAACATTTGCAAAAGAATGTGTCAAAACACAGCTCCGCTCCAAAACACAAATTTTACCACCCTTTTAGCATGGCAGTACAAGCCGGAGTTTCTTCACAGTACACATATGAATTCTGATTCAATTTGACACGGTTGGTTTATGTAATTACAGTCACGATTTCATATTGACCTGTACGTATGTACATGAATCGGCGGCGCGAAGCGCCGCGAAAAATTTGCAAAAACATTTGTCAAAACACAGAGGGGGTCTCCTCTCTACAGAGGACCACCGATCTCTACTGCGGGCCTCCTCTTTTCACAGGGCCTCTTAACTACAGAAGGCTTCCTCTCTACAGAGGGCTTCCTCTCTACTGAGGGTCTCTCCCTTTCAGAGGGCCTCCTTTACAGAGGACCTCCTCTCTTCAAAGAGCCAGAGGACCTCATCTCTGCAAAGGGCTTCCTCTCTTCAGAGGGCCTCTTCTCTACAGAGAGCCTCCTTTCTTCAGAGGGCCTTCTCTCTACAGCGGGTCTCCTCTCTTCAGAGGGCCTTCTGCATTCAGGCGGTCTCCTTTCCACAGAGGGTCTCCTCTACAGAGGGCCTCCTACCTACTGAGGAGTCAGAGGGGCCGACACAGACACTAGCGGTTATTCACTGGAGGCCCCAGGAAGTAAGAAGGGCCCTAGCTGTCAGGCTGGTCAGAGTGCCCTGAATGTCCTGACGTGATTTTTGGGATTCCCGTGAATTTCTTTCGCCTCCGACGTGATTTTGACCTGCCAGGGCCCAGGGGCACTAAAAATAAAACAAACAAAATAAAAAAATGGAAATAGGACATCACCAAAATTAAGTGGCCGAAATCCGTTGAGTTTTTAATTTTGCGTATAGGTAGGCCCAGCTAACAATTTGCCGTTGTTACAACGTCGTTTAAACGTTGTCAAATGGTTACCACAACGTCCCGATTTATCGTTGTGACAACGTAATTTTGTAGACTCCAGACAACGGCGTGACAACGTCATCCGACCATGCATTTGAATGTCATCACAACGTTTCTGTAACGTGGCCGTGACGTCCCAAAACTGTTCTTACAACGTCCCGCCAACGTTATGAAATGTTTTCTGTAACGTACCAACAGTGTTTCTGGAACGTTGTCACCACGTTTCCGCAACGTGACTACAAGGAGTATAGAACGCCTTGGCAACGTCTCTGCGACGTTTTTATCACGTGCGCACCACGTTGTCGCTACTTCGCATTGCCGTCCCTGCGACCCTGAGTAAACGTCCTAAACATTTTCGCAACGCCCTCTCAACGTGTTCGCAACATACTCAGAATGCGTTTCCGACGCTCTCTTCCCGTTCTCTAGACTTGTAAAAAAGGCATGTAAGAAGTGTATATTTCAATACATCATACAGGTCAATTTACAACAAACAAACAAAACGACGGCGGCGGCATCGGTGATGGGGCATGGGGCCCAGGGGCGCCCCCATGGGGGCGTGGGACGGAATTGGGTTCTACCGGCTCTGACGCTAGCCGCTAGCACGCCAGAACTGGTGGAAGTTCACTTCTTTACTAACCCTCGCTGGGAGGATCACTCGGCGGACCGTTAGGCACCGGCTCATTTGCGGCCTCGATGTCCCTAGGCAGCTGGCAGTGCCTGACTAGACGGTCTGCGCACCCCCCGTTCCGGTCGCAGCTTCCGGACAGCCACTTCGCTACCGCATTGCCGACAGTAGGCCTGCCGCAAGGCGCGCTGACGAGTTGCAGGACGTCTGCGGGAAGACATGAGGGAAAATCAGACATTCAATTCATGAAAAAATCACAAAAATACCTGCACCACTTTCCGTAACAGTGCGACAGGCTAGATCAAACTGAAACATGTCAACACCTTAGAGGCTAGAGCTACAATGAACTATAGCCTAGACCGCACGATATTACAAGGCACAATCTTGCAAATGCTACTCGTAAATGGTACTTTGACTTACCAGTCAAAACAACAATCGCATCAAACGCAGACAACTGGCGCTATCTTTCATCTTCCAGCTATCTCAGCCGCGCCCGCCGCCGGCCCTCACTGCTCGCTCGCGCCGCGTAGACTGCGGCTCGGCCGGCTGGCTCTGAACGCCGGCCGGTGACACTGACGTCACGGCCCCTCAGGCGAGGTCAGGGCGCGAGCCACCGTTCGCCTGAGTGGCGGCCCGCGTGGCTTGCTGGCAGCCGCGGATAACAGCCGCGTTTACATAGGGATAGTTGCAAGCCTCTAGCTCCGCCTGTGATGTTGCAAAACATGCCAATGACGCTTTGCAATTTACACATGTTATATATATATGTATATATATATATATATATATATATATATATATATATATATATATATATATATTAGAGAGAGATAGGGAGAGAAAGGTATCAGAATTTACTTGTAAAAACACCGCTAATTAGGTATTCAGTACCTATAATGTCAAGGTTGTGAAAAACCGTTTTAACAACGTGTTGGCGACCACCAGCTGACAACGTGAACAGTCCAAGTGTTAAAATATGTCAAATTTAACGATGAAAACTGAATATGCGCATTGAAAGTCAAAGGAAATGCATTATATGGCCATATATGTCACCATGCATTATCAAAATATAATGCTGCAAGTGCGCGGTTGCTGCAACGTACCAATAAAACGTTGTCACGACGTTTTACCACGACTTTCGGACCAAACCATGGCTTCACAACGTTCAGAACGTTGCTACAACGTAATCAAAACGTAATTTCGCAACTTACCGAAACACGACGTTGTGACAACGTTGTAGTAACGTTTCCTGTTAGCTGGGGGGGCACCACGAATTAAATTCATGACCATCCCCTTGGAGTTTTCCTGGATCATCCCCTGGTGCTCGCACGGTTGAGACAAAAATGAGTAAGATTCTGGCCTTCAATACGCCTTTTCACGCAACACGATCCAGAAAAACAAAGGTATTAGCTCAGAAGTGTTTGACATGTGATTTTGAGCATGCAAGACGGCGTCTATAGCGCATTTAGGTCTTCGGCTTTTGGGGGGGGTCAAATGACCCTCTCAGACCTTTTGGGGGGGGTCATGACCCCGTGGACCCCCCCCAGGATCCGCCACTGCACCAAACAGCAGTGTAGCCTGGAGGCACCCGACTGCCGAGAACAGGGGCGGCGGACCCACGCGGTCGGGTTGGCCGTCGTCACGGTCCGACCGGACAGAACCGGCCGACGCCGGACCGACCGACCACCGCCGGCGGCGGGCCGGTCGGCGAGCGCTCCTCTGTTCGCACACAGGGCGCCCGCTCCCCGCCCGGCCCCTGACGACAGCGACGTCACCGCCTCGACACACATCCATCTGGCAGCTCTGGCTGGCAACAACACCGGCTTACCCCTACCGGCGCCGAGAGAAGCGTCCGCTTTTTGCCGACAGCTCTGAAACGCCGCGTGGTAAAGGAGTTTGTACTGCGGGGACTCGGATACTTAACAGGCAGTGCCACAAGTCGTTTATGATGCATACCAGAAACGCGAGTTTGGAGCAGCCGCCAGAAGTACACACAAGTTTTCGAGCTAAAAGCATTTTATAAGCCGAGTCCCACATATTAAAGTGTCGATTCTTAATCCGTAACTACTCTTTCTGAATAGCCTGTCGATGGCACCAGTCCTTTCATCCTCAGGACAAATTCATTCCCATCTTTGACCAATACTTCCCTTCGGTCCTGTCCAGCGACGCTGGCCACGGCCAGCCTAGCCTCCCGATACGACCCTTTTCTGCTCAACGGCGTCCGTCCCGTTCCAAGGCAGACCACGGGGTTTTCATGCCGCTCCGCCTCAACGGCTACCCTGGCAAGCACATACCGCCGCAGCCACTGTCCAAGGTAAGCTTCTAAAGCTTATGATGGCATTATCCGTTCTCGGCAGTGCAGCGAGAACATGGCGGTCCTAGTCGCGCAGTTCGGCGACAGTACGGCGTAACACAGTCCAGTGACTTAACCCGCGCCCGGCTGGGGGTCCTGGATTTCCACGCCCTGCTGGGGGGGGGGTGTTTGAACACCCCCCCCCCCTTCTAACTCGGCTCCTGGGCCACGTAGCGATACGCGGAAGGCGGCGTTCGAAAGAGCGTCAAAAATAATGAGGAAATCACTTCGGTCAATTTTTTGGTCAGGTCAAAGGTCAGGTCACCAGAGGTCATTGAAGGCAAAATTTCGCCGATTTCCAGGTCGAATGTCGACAATTTCCAAGAAGCCAACGCATAACTCGGGAACCAATAGAGCTACAGCGCCGCGGAAAAGCGCATTCGATAGCCCTATTAACGCCCTTTCTGAGTAATTCTCTCAGATTTGACCTAACGTCAACGGTTTTGCCTGCAGGGGGCAAAAACTGCAAAAATAGCCGAATTTTTCGGAAACAGTTTTTCTGCAATAACTTTTGACCCAAGCCTTGTACGAGCTTACTTTTACCGGCATCGTGTTCCTCTCGTCAAGACGCATCGATTGAACTATAACTTGACCTTGAAAGGTCAACTTGAAAATTTGACCTCAGGTCAAGGTCATGACCTGACCGGAAATGGTCATGTTGCATATCAGTCGATCCGTATCGTCGAGCTGAACACATCTAAGGCATTTTCATCGCTCTAGCATGCCTCTATCAAAAGTTATTTGCGAAAAACTGTTAGATACCATTCGTGACCTAAGATGACCTCAGGGCATAAACAGGGGTCACGGACACCATTTTCATGTTCAGTGTGTCTAAACCACTTGTAATTTAGTGTTTGGAAGTGTTTATAATGTCTTTCGTCCAAAGGAGGCGCATTTCAATTTTCTCCCATTGACTTATAATGGGGAGGTCGCAGAATTGACCTGACCTTAGGTCATCGATATTAAAATTCTGAGATATACATTTTGTACATGCTATTGCTCTTAGCAATCGCTGAAAGTTTCAAAGCGATCGGTCACTCAGTGTAGCTATGACAGACATTGAAACTTTTTATGAGGTGAGGTCACTTCAAGTGACCTAGTGACCTGACCTTGAATGACCTTGGTCTGAAATTTTCACAACATGTGTAGAATTGATGTATGATAAGGTGTACCAAAAACGGCGGCGCTCCGCGCCGCCGTTTTTGAGATATTCGCGAAAAACCACAAGGGGGGGGGGTGTTCAAACACCCCCCCCCCAGCAGGGCGCGGGTTAAGAGGGACTGTGTCCGGTGGAGCGCATTTCCGCTGCACCGACACCTTCGACAGCTGGAGGAGGGGAGGTCCGTTACCAGTCCGGGGCCTGACTGGCCAGCAGTGGCTGGTTAGGGGCTAGGAGCACACGACCAACAGGATCACCAAGCCGTGGTGTGCAGAACGTTACGTTTCCGGGTTCTTTTTTGGAAGGCTGTTCAGTAGACGCAGCTTGTGTTAAAAAGATGCATTCATGTAAAGCACCTGCACTATACAGTATTAGTAATCTTGCTATACATACCTACAGTATCCAGAGAAAGATGCCAAGATATCGAATACCCACCAGCAATGCATCTAAGAATTAGTTCCAATGTGGAAAATGCAAGCGGCGGTTGCCGTCAGTCCTCATCTTTCGGTCGCGTTGGCTGGGTCCTTTTTTTACACCGCGTGACAGAGGCCGTTTTTAGGTACGGGTCGTGACCTGCCGACCCTGGGTCGGAGCACCTGTCGGAGCACCCCTGGCGCCGTGCCAGATGGGACAACTAGCGCTAAAGTGGTGGTTCAGGCGCAGCTCAGGTGTGCGCGACGAGTGACGAGCACAAATGGCACTTACAGCCAGTGACGGCATTTAGAGCCAGCTGCCGGCATTTAGAGCCAGCTGCCGGTGCCATGACAGTGGCGCGCCATGTCGCCTCAGCTTGTGAGTCGACATCGAGACAATTACACACATAAGCGAGATGGTAGAAAACAATGGATATGAAGTATAAGCAGTGAGCAGTGTTCAACCTCGCTCGGCCAGGAAACTAATTTGCACACCTCCAACATGGGTTGTCTAAAATAACTTTAAAAGGTTGAATATGGGGCATCTTTTATATATGTACCTTTAAAATTTCAGGTCCTTGTGACCGCAACATTATGAGCTAACTCAAGGCCAGTTCGCCAAAGGGTCGCATCAATCCTCCCCTAGCAGTTCCCGTTATAAGAAAAGGCTTGGCCGTGCAAAAGTTCATGCAATGGCGTACTTTTGCTGTACTACATCAAAATTACGTAGACTATCTGTAAATTTAAATACGGGAGTGAGAGCAGGGTTCGGAGAACCGCTAGTAGTGACGCCATGCAGGAAGGAGGGACTGCCGTGACGCCAAACACTCCGAAGCAGCGGCGAACGACATCTTCCTCGCGGAAATGACGCAGGAAGCGCGTAGATCCCGGCGCTCGGCTGGGATCCCCTCGGCGGGACAATGAGGTAATGGTGTGGTCGGGTGGTCGGGTCGGCAGTGGGAGGGGTCTGCCGCCCCGCCACCCGCCAAACAGGCCGATGTGAGCGGTGGACTCATTTCCACAGCCTCTCGGTGATGGTAAATCAAAGTCAATAATGCAGGCGGGTTATGAGGCGCTGATTTTTATGCCATCCTATGAATACAATTGTTCCTTATCATCGGAACATGTAGCCAAGCGTCGACACTGTACCTGTAAATATAATTCAATCCAGCTCTCCGACTGCATCCCCTATATATCGGACCACCAGGCGATGGGTATTTAATCACCAACCCTTCCCCGAACTGCGCCGGGCTTGGCGGCTGTCTCGGGCTCCGGATCGATATTTCCCAATCTGGCTACTCACCGCGTCTTGAGCCGGATCTGGGCGCGACGGTCGATCCTCCGATCCTCGAAGACCTCAGAGATGTCGGGCTGCGTCCACGCTGTCTGTGCGACTCCAGGCGAAGACGTTCTCTCGGAGGTGGAGGCGCGCACGCAGGGCCTGTCCCACCGACAGTGACTCCCACATACGGGTCCTTGCGTCAGCGCGGCGGCCGCTCACACCCCCGCCGGGAGCCAATCAGCGCGCCGGCCGCCGCTGACGTCACGGCCGAGCCCCTGCGCTCACCTGACGCCAAGGCCGCCCGCCGGGGTCGATCCGCCCCCCCCCCCCGCCCGGCCTCGCCGCGGGCACCGAGCAGACCACCGGAGCGAACTGCGGACACACACGACGCAGGATCCTAAGGAACAATTCTTTAACCCTCAACATCATGAACTCTGACGTCACGTCTAAAAAGCCAGTTCAATTGCAATATTCCTTTAACGCATGACAATTAACCAGCAACGTCCTAGTTGTAAACCGACATATCACAAATACTTTCAGTTACACGTCCCTACACTGCTCCACAATTCAACCAGCTTGAAGCGGCGACGTAGCCTATGAAAAAATGACTTATGACCTACACGTCGGCTATATAGGTATGCTTATGTACAGTCTGTCTTAAAAGTACCGCGCAAAGTGACGGTGGATCCATCAAGCCTGACCGAGGAAGGGCCTGCTAAATTTGAATCACCGAAGCAATTGACATCCTCGTCCATTCCCCAGGTCAATTGGTTCGGTGACTTTCAAACTATAGCAGGCCCTTCATCGGTCAGGCTTGATGGATCCACCGTCACTTTGCGCGGTACTTTTAAGACAGACTGTACGTATAGAGGTATACATATTATACAGCACGCCACACCGCCTACATCAAAATGATAATTTCAGTTTTCAAGTCAGGTAAATAACGGATAACCTGCATCAGTCCCCCGTGAAGCCGTACTCACCCCAGGACTCGGCAGGTGACGGCAGGGGCGGCGGCGTGGTCCGACCTGCTCCTCTCACGGTCAGCACAGCGGTTCAGCGCGCCCCAGGACTCGCCTTACCAGACATCCTTGAGCGGAGCCGCGCCCCTCGCCATGCGCGGTCCCGTTTACGGCCGTTGGAGCCGAGGTCAGCGGGTGCTGTCAGCTGCGCCGGGGGCTGGACGAGGCCGGCACCCAGCCGACCCCGGGGGCAGTCAGGCACGGGGAGCGGCGTGCGCCTGGGATATGCTGACGGTAAATGCCCACATTTTATTGATATGTTTATGGCAATCATAACGAGCTCCGTGCAGGAGTCTGGAGGGACCAACTTTCACGGGGTGGACTCCGTGGGGCTCGTCCCCGCCCCCGCCGTGGAGAGGGGCGGGGAAGCCAATCGGGTCCCAGCCCGCCTTTTCGGGGCCGGGCACCGGCGGCCGACACTCCACGGCGCCATCGTCTCTACACCATCTGCACGACGACCTGCACACCTGGTGCACGCTCAGCGGGCCGGTGTCGCGCGAGGACATGCCGCCTGGAGGCTGTCCGCAGCGGCGCCGGCCTGCGGTGAATGAGTGAGTCGGCGCCACCCGCCGCTAATGCCGGCGGCGGGGGTGCGGCAGCGCCCGCCGGAAGGAGCTCCCGGGGTCGAAGCAGGAGAGCCAAGAACCGTCGAATCCACACCAACCTCAAAACTCGAAGCCGCCTGCAGATCGCCTGCTGGAACGCCGAGGGACTACGTCGCAAGCTGACGGAGCTCCAAGGCTGGCTTTCGGAGTAGAAAATTGACGTCATCGCGGTTCAAGAGGCCCAGTTCAGCGCTTCATCTCTCACCGAGATCCCCGGATTCCAGACGGCGGCCGTCCGCCGAAGGGCACGGGGGCGGAAAAACTCGGGTCCGGCCAAGGGGGCGACGTAGCGATTTACGTCCGCACAGGTCTCAACTTTGACAAGCTAGAGACCGCCTCTTGGCCATGGCGGACACGACTACCGAGTGGTGCGGCATCCGCCTATACCTCAGCATTGGCAACTCCGCACTGAAGAGCAGCAGTCCTGCGCCAACCCTGGACATCCAAAATTATATCGGCCGTGTATCCGACCTGGCGAAGAAGACCAGAAGTTCGACTACTTCGACCCGTCGGCCCTCCCCACCAACCGGGACTCCCTGCCCACCATCCGGCCTGGGATCGGCACTGCGTGGAGGAGGACGAGACTGTAGGATATTGAAGCGAATGCTCCCGCTGTGTGACGGACCTGAGTGATAAAGTGAATGCTCTCGCTACCTGACGGAACGCAGTGACTTGTTCTCGAAAAGGTAAAGAACTAGGAGAACGCACTAGCCACGTGCCGCTCGATTGGCAATGCCCGACAACCCGCACTTTACTGAATAAACATAAATAGTTAGCTGGGCATTTGAATACAACAACATTGGCGACGAGGTAATTTTCATTTTGTAACGCCCATTTGCTGAGCAACGTAAAGCCTACGCCCGCAAAAAGCCGCGCAAGACATGGCTGGCCCTGCGGCCTGCGCTAGAATTGCCGCAGTTGATGTAAGAAGGCCCGATGAGTGGCCAAGATGGCTTCGAAGACTCGAAAACGTGTGCTTGGCCATGGGAGTTGAAGCCCCAGCACGCAAAAAGGCCTATCTCCTACATTTTGCAGGCCCTGCAGTTTTTGAACTGCATGAAACGCTGCTAGCCCCAGCTACCGCTGATGAGACGCCGCCACTGGATGAATATCAGCTTGCTTGCAAGCAGCTGAGTGCCTATTTTGTGCCCCAGAAGAACATCGATTATGAGTGTGATGTTTTTCGTCAAACTCTTCAGATGGAAGGTGAGTCCATTGATGCTTTCGTAGCAAGACGACTGCGTCAGCTGGCTAGCACTTGTGAATTTGCGGATTCAGCCAGATAAATCAGGCAAAAGGGAAATCAAACAGCTGATCATGGGTGTCAGAGATCCCAGAGTGCGGGAAAAAGCGCTACAGCAAAAGATGACTCTGGAGGAGTTGCACGCACTCCTTTGCGAGAGGCTTGGAGCAAGCCAGGGCCCAAGCCCGTGCCATTGAAGCACGTCATCAAAACAAGCTTGTTCTGCCACAAGCTCAAGTGCATGCCCAAAACAAAGTTGACAAGAAAGTACCTGCCCAAAACATGCAGCAGAAGAAAATGCAACACATTGTTTGTTGATTGGGGCTTTAGGGCGCGCCGACTGCTAAGGTCATTTTGCGCCCATAACGTCGTACTAATAAAAACAAGTGTGCCACAAGAAAGAACCTTCTAGATACTAAGACTAGAAAGTAAGACTCGATATAAAATAGCAAGGTAAGATAAAACAGCGCAAAGGTGTCGTCCTAGACAACTGACTAGATGAAAGGACTAGAGAGGGCTAGTTGGATTGTTTGTTTGTTTGTTGATTGGGGCTTTAGGGCGCGCCGACTGCTAAGGTCATTTTGCGCCCATAACGTCGTACTAATAAAACAAGTGTGCCACAAGAAAGAACCTTCTAGATACTAAGACTAGAAAGTAAGACTCGATATAAAATAGCAAGGTAAGATAAAACAGCGCAAAGGTGTCGTCCTAGACAACTGACTAGATGAAAGGACTAGAGAGGGCTAGTTGGATTGGGGTCAGGTCGAGTAAATCACTTGGAAGTTGATCGAACGGATAAAAGAAAAGATGCTGCCGGATAAAACCCAGGGTGACTCGTCACCCAGTAAGCGGCGGATAGTGGTACCCGGAGCGATGCGCCCGAGGTAGCGTGTCCGGTTCGGTTCAGCGAGAGGACAAGATAAAAGCACGTGAGAGACAGTGAGAGGCACGGTACACCTGCGACAGGTGGGCTGCTCTTCTCCGCGGAGGAGATGACCATGCGTGGCATACGTATGGCCGATGCGCAGCCTACATAAGACGACTTCGTTATGTCTGTTACTTTGCATGGATGACGACCAAGGCTCGAGAGTTGGCTTGATATCTCTCAGCTTACTGCTCGCGCGCGAGTCCCACTCTGCTTGCCACTGCGAGAGCATGGAAGATCGTACGACGGGATAGTAATCCCGGGCAGGCAGAGGAAATCGCCGAGTGTAGGGCGCTGCGGCGGCGCGTCTCGCGGCGGCGTCAGCAAGCTCGTTGCCTTGGATTCCAACATGACTGGGAATCCAGCAAAACCGGATAGTTTTTCCGGACTGTTCCACCGAAGTTAGCCGAGTTAAAATGTCCTGAATGATCGGGTCGTCAGGATTAAACCGTCGTAAAGCCAACAGACTGCTTAGTGAGTCTGATAAAATCAAATAGAAAAAACCGTCGGACACCTCAATAAAACACAGAGCCTTTTCGATGGCGACTAGCTCTGAGGAAAACACCGAGGCGCTGGGTGGAAGGGAAAACGAGCGGGTGTCCCGACCAGCGACAAAAGAGCAACCCGCTCCCTCGGATGTTTTTGAGCCGTCTGTGTAGACTGAAATAAAACCATCATACGAGGCTATATGCTCCAAGGCTCTGGTTTGTGCTTCATAGGACAGCAGGCTATCCTTTTTTACTTCGGAAAGCGAGAGGTCTACCTGCGGCGGGGCGTTTCTCCAGGGTGGAGAAGGCGTTCCCCAGATACGCCGAACGCCGCGCAAGTCTATATTCGATGTAGAGAATAAACCTCTCATGCGTGCTCCGAATGGATGACTCGTCCCATTACCAGATGAAGCAATGTGACGCGAAAAGACGTACGGGTACGTCGGATGCGTCGGGAATTGACGTAGTTTAAGAGCATAACGCATCCCCAGCGTCTGGCGGCGGAGAGAAAGTGGCGGCTCGTGCGCCTCAGCAAGAATGCTACTCCTGGGCGAGGTGCGGAATGCTCCGGTGGCTATTCGGAGTGCTGCATGATGGACTGTATCCAAGACCTTCTTGCTGGATTCACTCGCTGAATCATAGACAAAGGAAGCGTAATCCAGCTTCGATCGTATAATCGATCGATAGAGAAGAAGAAGGGTCCTGCGGTCCGCACCATAAGATGTGCGGGCGACACATTTTAAAACGTTCAGGGATTTAAAACATCGTTCCCGAAGCGTTCTAAAATGTTCTCTATACGTCAAACGACTGTCAAAAAAGATTCCAAGAAACTTCGCCACCGGCCGAGTAGGAATCACCTGTCCATGGAGCTTGATTCCCAAGGCTAAGTCGTCACAGCGGCGGCGGCAAAAGTGCATAGCGACGGTCTTCGTTGTTGAAAAACGAAGGCCGTTGTCGTCGCTCCACCTCTCCAGACGGGTTACAGCGAGCTGCAACTGTCTGGCAACGTGACGGGCGGTCGTAGCTGAAAACCAGATTGCGAAATCATCGACAAATAGTGATTTGCCGATAGATGGTGCGAGATTGTCGCCAATGTCATTGATCGCCACAGCGAACAGCGCCACACTGAGCACTCCGCCCTGAGGAACTCCGTTCTCCTGAATAAAACTGCTCGAAAGACGGCTGCCAACACGGACTTTGAACCGACGACCCGATAAAAAGTTCTTGATAAAGAGACCCATTCGGCCACGTATGCCGTACTTATGTACTTTGGAAAGTATTCTGTGTCGTAACACTGTATCATAGGCCGCCTCAATATCAAAGAACAGTGCTCCAAGGTGCTTCTTTTCAGTAAAACAGGTGCGTATCTCGGTGTCGAGGGCTAAAATGTGGTCAACAGGGCTGCGGTGCTTTCTAAAACCGCACTGGGCGTTTGTAAAAACACCGTGATGTTCCAGAAACCAGCTAAGACGCACATTGACCATCTTCTCCATCAGCTTTGAAAGCGATGATGTGAGAGAGATGGGCCGATAGTGGAGAGGGTCATGTCCCGACTTGCCAGCCTTCAAGATAGGAATGATAGTGGCTTCCCGCCAGGTCTCAGGGAAAGTGCCAGTCTCCCACAGCGAATTGAAAGTTGCTAGCAGCGCCTCGAGGGCAACTGCCGGGAGATGACGGAGCATGTCGTTGTGGACAGCATCCGGACCTTCTGAGACGCTGCGCAACGAGCTGATGGCAGACGTGAGTTCAGCCATAGAGAAAGGCTCGTTGTACACCAAATTTTCAGCTGTGCTGAAGTCCACGGCGGCTGGTGCAGGTCGTGAGGACGGCTCTCCTCGGCAGCGCTGATAGAGTGCACGGCCTATCGTCTCTGCGACGTCTGAAGGGTGAGATATGTCCGTGTTGTTCACTCTTAAAACCGGAAGCGGAACAGAGCTGAACCGGCCTTCAATGCGCTTCATGCGTGCCCATATTTGGGTCGTAGGAGTAAAACGGTTTAAGGAACTTACGTAAGTGCGCCATGAAACAGCCTTTGCCTCCTTTAAAACGCGTCGGGCAAAAGCCCGCGCTCTCTTAAAAGCGATGAGGTTCTCAGTAGTACTACTCCGGTCAAACTTTTTAAAAGCGCGCTTCCTGGCACGAATCGCATCTCCGCATTCCTTGGTCCACCACGGGACCGGAGGACGACGAGGCTGACTCGACGTCTTGGGTATGCACCCGTTTGCGGAGTCAATGAGTAAACATGTAAAATCCTCTGTAGACATCACAGAGGGGTCGGCTCTGGATAAAACAGAGGCCTCTACAGCGGCCTGGAATTCGCCCCAGTCGGCTTTCCGAACATTCCACCTAGGTGGTCGGTTGCCTGACACTGGGGACTCCTGGTGCTCCAGCCACACTGGGAAGTGGTCGCTCCCGAGTGGGTCGTCATGGACGGACCAGGTAAAAAGCTGAGCTAACCGTGGACTGACTAAGCTCAGGTCCAGAGCCGATGTTTGACCGGAGGGTGTTGTAAAATGGGTGCGCTGTCCTGTATTTAAAATACACAGCGCCTCATCGCGGATAAAAGATTCTAAAAGTCGACCACGAGTGCCAGTCGTGTCGCATCCCCACGCCAGGCTATGGGCATTAAAATCGCCGACTACCAGGACCGGAGGTGGAAGCTCATCGACGAGTCGATGCAGCTCAGCCACCGGGAGCGCTATACCTGGTGGAAGGTATAAAGAGCATACAGTTAGTTCCCGGTGGTTGAAATCAACTCTGGCGGCCACCGCCTGCAGGGGAGTCTGCAGCGGCACCTGGCGCGCAGGTACGCTGTGGTGAACCGCCAGAAGCACACCTCCATGGGCAATGGTCGGGGTGTCCAGGTCTCTTCTAAAAACAGAGTAGCCCTTGATGGCAAAGGTAACGTTTGGCGCTAGCTTGGTCTCCTGGAGACCTAAAACAAGGGGTGTGCGCCAACGGATAAGAGACTGTAGGTCCTGGTAGTTGGCCCGGAGGCCTCTACAGTTCCACTGTAGAATAAAAGGCGTAGTTAAAAAGGCGCAGAAAGGGCGCGTATAACATGAGGCAAAGGCGCACACAGATTCCTGACTGACCACAAAAAAGGTAAAAAGCACCGAGAGAAATGCACCTGGTAAAAAAGCGCAATAGCGCGAGAGAGATAAAAGGATAAAAGAGGAGATGACTAGACTGAAAGACTAGACTAGGTCCTCTAACTCCGAGGAGGCGCTCCCCCCGTAACGGATACGGGGATGCCCCGAGCCCTCTCGGTGTAGCCTCCCTTCAGCAGAGGCAGATCGGGCGTGGCTCGAGCCCTGCTGGGGCTTTTTCGCCCGGGGGGCGTCACCCTCCGAGGGCGACCAGCTCGGGGGCGTCTGCCGCTTGGCGAGGCGCCCTGGAGCCGCGGAAGGCTGTTGCCGCCCCGACGGGGATGTCGAGGCGGCGGCCTGTGTCCTCGACACAGGCGTCTCTGGCAGCGGCGGTGGTGGCCGCCGCTGCGGAGGTGGAGGAGGCGGCGGGGGACCCATGATGGGCCGAGTCCCCGCCTGAGGGGTCTCCGGGGTGTCAGCGGCGACAGCCGCATTGGCACTCCCGGAGGCGGAGGCGGCAACAGAGGCCTCCTTAGCCTCGATGGCCTTTTGAACGAGGCGAGCCCTCCTCGCCTCTCGTGCCCTCCTCTCCTCCTCTCCCCGCCGCAGAGCCTCCTGCACCGCCGTGGGCGGTCGGGGGCGGGGCGGGGTGGATGGCGCCTTACCCTGCGCCGGGGGGCGCCGACCACCCTGTCGGCGCTGGACGACGGTCCAATCGTCTCCTTCACCGCTCGCAGCTGGAGCGGGACTGGGTGGACCCCACACTGACTCTTGAGCAGTCTGCTCTGTGTCACTCGGCGGCGCACCAGGCGCCGAAGAGTCCGCGGAGTCACCAGTGGCTACGACAGTGAGGCCAAATCTTTTGAGAAGCTGCACGAGCTGTGCCACGCTCATCTGGGAGGCATCGGTAGCGTTTGTCACTTTCACCTTCTGGGCATACGAGGTCTTCGGGTGATTTTGGTTATATACCTCCCGGGCCTCTTTGAATGACAGATTCCTGGTAGCCTTGATGGTGTTGATCTCCTTCTCCTTGACGTATGTAGGGCAGGACCTGTCATACGCGGAGTGCGGTTTCTGCCCCTCTCCGCAGTTGACGCATCGAGGGGTCTCCGAGTCGCACGTATCGTCAGTGTGGTCCTGAGAAGCGCACTTGGAGCATGTGGGTCTACCCCGGCAGTTGTCCTTCGTGTGGCCGAACCTCTGGCACCGATAGCAGCGCATGGGTGCCGGGACGTATGGGCGCACGCGGACCTTGATGTACCCCACACGGACCTCGTTCGGCATGTCGGTGGTATCAAATGTCAGAATGATGTTATTTGTCGGGACCGTGCCTCTTCGCGTGAGGATGCGGCGGGCGGCTGTCACGCCGTACTCCGAGAGCCCGTCCGCTATGTCCTCGTCACTCACGTTCCTCAAGTCGAAGCAGTTTATAACTCCTCGAGAGGAGTTCTTGGAGCGGTGTGGCTCCACCGTCAGCGGCAAAGAAACGAGCTTCCGACCGGAGGCACGTCCTTCCGAGTACACGAATCGAGTGGCAGTTAAGGCATTCGTCGCCTCTTCGCTTTTCCGGAACTCCACCTCAAGTGCTCCGTCCCGCATGCGGTCGCAGCGGACGATGCTGCCAAACCGGTCACAACCGTCCTTTCGCTGGAAGGGCGACAAGGAGCTCAGCTCCCTGTCCGCGCTCCGGAAGATGAGGATTCTGGGATTTTTCGGTCTTTGAACGTGCAACGTTCGCCCGTCGGCCGAGGCCGGCGGGCGAGAATCGGCCGAAGCCGAGGGATTGGTGAGAGAGGGGGAGGAGGGGTTGGTCAAGGTATCCATGCGAGTCTGTTGGTCTCCGCCAGCTCGGCCGCCGACGCTCCGCAACGGCGCCGCTACAAGGCCTGGGACGGCCGAGCTGACTGTACGGGACTTGGCGGCACCTTCCGAGGGGGAGAGAGAGACTCACCACCCCCCACGGTCGGATACCGCCTCCTCCCTTGACGCCTAGCCGAGTCACCGCCAGGGGCAGCGACAGATCAGCCCCACCGACGGAGGACGAGCACAAGTGCCCGAACCCCGCCGGCGACACCTCTCCGACACCACCCCCGGCGGCATCACGACTGGGAATGGCTCCTCAAGTGCGGCGCCCCACTGAGTGTCCCGCCCTTACAGAACTCAGGGCCAAAGAGGCGTGTTGCCCAGCCACCGCGACTGGCTCCGCACGGTGGGGGGCTCAACCTCCAGGATCCCGTTGTCCTGGGGTACGGGTCGGCTCGCCTAGCCTAGTAAAACCGGCTGGTACCCGAGGGGACGCCACTCCCCTTACACTAGCCCAACTCGGCTGTGTTCCTGCGGGTGCAAAAACAACGAAAAAGGGGTAGGAAAGGAATCAGAAGGCTGTGATCGAACGAAACGCGGACATCCGGTGAGAAGCAAAGCAAAAGCAAACAAAGACCGCTCAAGAGAAACAAAACCACGAAAACCAAGAAAAGTCGGGCCGTACCATCTGTCCATCCAGCGATCAAAGCAAGTCGTAAGCAAGCACAGGTCAAGCTGGGGCCGAGGGGGCGCTACTCCCCTTGCTGGCCGAGGCCAGGGCCGCCGCGGGGCGAGGGCCCAAGGAACCCAGACCAACAGCGACCCGGGCCACTGCCAACCCCCTGCGGGGCCAATCCTGCAGACAATCCATCCAGTAAGCAAGACAAGTCCAGGTCAAACGCGCGTCAAGCTGGGGCCGAGGGGGCGCTACTCCCCTTACTGGCCGAAGTCACAGCCGCCGCACAGCCGGAGCCAGATGACCCCGGCTAAGCAGCAGCTCCGACCACGGTCAGCCCCCTGCGGGGGCTAGTTGGATTGGGGTCAGGTCGAGTAAATCACTTGGAAGTTGATCGAACGGATAAAAGAAAAGATGCTGCCGGATAAAACGCAGGGTGACTCGTCACCCAGTAAGCGGCGGATAGTGGTACCCGGAGCGATGCGCCCGAGGTAGCGTGTCCGGTTCGGTTCAGCGATAGGACAAGATAAAAGCACGTGAGAGACAGTGAGAGGCACGGTACACCTGCGACAGGTGGGCTGCTCTTCTCCGCGGAGGAGATGACCATGCGTGGCATACGTATGGCCGATGCGCAGCCTACATAAGACGACTTCGTTATGTCTGTTACTTTGCATGGATGACGACCAAGGCTCGAGAGTTGGCTTGATATCTCTCAGCTTACTGCTCGCGCGCGAGTCCCACTCTGCTTGCCACTGCGAGAGCATGGAAGATCGTACGACGGGATAGTAATCCCGGGCAGGCAGAGGAAATCGCCGAGTGTAGGGCGCTGCGGCAGCGCGTCTCGCGGCGGCGTCAGCAAGCTCGTTGCCTTGGATTCCAACATGACTGGGAATCCAGCAAAACCGGATAGTTTTTCCGGACTGTTCCACCGAAGTTAGCCGAGTTAAAATGTCCTGAATGATCGGGTCGTCAGGATTAAACCGTCGTAAAGCCAACAGACTGCTTAGTGAGTCTGATAAAATCAAATAGAAAAAACCGTCGGACACCTCAATAAAACACAGAGCCTTTTCGATGGCGACTAGCTCTGAGGAAAACACCGAGGCGCTGGGTGGAAGGGAAAACGAGCGGGTGTCCCGACCAGCGACAAAAGAGCAACCCGCTCCCTCGGATGTTTTTGAGCCGTCTGTGTAGACTGAAATAAAACCATCATACGAGGCTATATGCTCCAAGGCTCTGGTTTGTGCTTTAAAGGACAGCAGGCTATCCTTTTTTACTTCGGAAAGCGAGAGGTCTACCTGCGGCGGGGCGTTTCTCCAGGGTGGAGAAGGCGTTCCCCAGATACGCCGAACGCCGCGCAAGTCTATATTCGATGTAGAGAATAAAACTCTCATGCGTGCTCCGAATGGATGACTCGTCCCATTACCAGATGAAGCAATGTGACGCGAAAAGACGTACGGGTACGTCGGATGCGTCGGGAATTGACGTAGTTTAAGAGCATAACGCATCCCCAGCGTCTGGCGGCGGAGAGAAAGTGGCGGCTCGTGCGCCTCAGCAAGAATGCTGCTCCTGGGCGAGGTGCGGAATGCTCCGGTGGCTATTCGGAGTGCTGCATGATGGACTGTATCCAAGACCTTCTTGCTGGATTCACTCGCTGAATCATAGACAAAGGAAGCGTAATCCAGCTTCGATCGTATAATCGATCGATAGAGAAGAAGAAGGGTCCTGCGGTCCGCACCATAAGATGTGCGGGCGACACATTTTAAAACGTTCAGGGATTTAAAACATCGTTCCCGAAGCGTTCTAAAATGTTCTCTATACGTCAAACGACTGTCAAAAAAGATTCCAAGAAACTTCGCCACCGGCCGAGTAGGAATCACCTGTCCATGGAGCTTGATTCCCAAGGCTAAGTCGTCACAGCGGCGGCGGCAAAAGTGCATAGCGACGGTCTTCGTTGTTGAAAAACGAAGGCCGTTGTCGTCGCTCCACCTCTCCAGACGGGTTACAGCGAGCTGCAACTGTCTGGCAACGTGACGGGCGATCGTAGCTGAAAACCAGATTGCGAAATCATCGACAAATAGTGATTTGCCGATAGATGGTGCGAGATTGTCGCCAATGCCATTGATCGCCACAGCGAACAGCGCCACACTGAGCACTCCGCCCTGAGGAACTCCGTTCTCCTGAATAAAACTGCTCGAAAGACGGCTGCCAACACGGACTTTGAACCGACGACCCGATAAAAAGTTCTTGATAAAGAGACCCATTCGGCCACGTATGCCGTACTTATGTACAGGGTGGGGCAGAAAGATTTACCTGTTTGTTTTCAGTCCATTACTTAAAAAGTTACGAACGGATTTTGATACAATTTTGCATGCAGCTTCCCAACTGACTCATGTATCAACTTTAAAATCGTTTTTACATTTTGTAATAGTTGTTGGTGAGCTATAGCGAAGATGACTAAGTGAGCCCAAATAACGGCGCTGAAGTAGACTGGCCACAGCTCCCGAAGCGTTGCCAAACAGCTCAGCGTTGCCGTAAAAACTGTTTGCAGTGTAATTAAATGACTTAAAAAGACAGTGTTAGTGTCGTCGAAGTACATGCCAGGCAGAACAAGGGATTTCCGCTTCAAAAAGCTAGTTGATATCGTGCACAAGAAAGTGTTTCAATTCCTAGGCGAAGCATGCGCAAACTGCCAAGGGAACTCGTTGTTGAGCCCAAAACCGCCAAGAGAAGAATAAACGACTGCTTAGGCTTCATGTCATACAGGATGCAACGTCGACACCTAATTTCGGCGGCATCCAGGGAAAACCGGCTACACAGGATCCAAAAGACATTGGAGGAGATCAGCAGCGCCGGTAACAAGGCATTCTGCTGGTCCAATGACAACATGCTCATGCCTGAGCCCCAGAGACACTCCCAAAGCGTCAAAATTTTGGTAGATGGTCCATCCAGCATTGATCCTGCTATTCGCACCATTTTTTGTTGCTTGAAGCCTGCTGGTGTCATGGTTTGGGCTGCCGTCGCATCCGACGGCTCAAAAGGAGCCTTATTCTTCATCAATGAGGCTGTGAAAGTGAATTCAGAGGTTCAAGTCCATCTGCTGGAGGAACATGCTTTGTCTTGGGTCACTCAGTCGTTCTGAGACGGATACGTCTTCGTCCAGGACGGTGCGCCGCCGCAAACGGCCAACATCGCTCAACCGTGGTGGAAGACCCACATGCCTGGGTTCTGGGACAAAGACATTCGGCCATCATCAAGTCCAGACCTGAACCCGATGGACTTCGCAATCTGGGCCATCTTAGAGAGGAGGGTGTGTGCAGTGCCACACAGCAGAATCGCCGCCCTGAAGCTGGCCCTCGAGACGGCACCGTCGAATCTTGGTGGGGACACAGTGCGGCGCTCGTGCCCTCCGCAGAGGGACGTTTCGAAGCAGTGGTGAAGGACAAAGGTGACCATATTGAGTCATTATGCCGTCGCTGAGATGTGTACATGTTACTGCATATATGTGCCAGAAATCAATTTGATATCTTTGTTCGGGGCCGAAATATTTAAGAAAATCAAGAGGTAAATCTTTCTGCCCCACCCTGTACTTTGGAAAGTATTCTGTGTCGTAACACTGTATCATAGGCCGCCTCAATATCAAAGAACAGTGCTCCAAGGTGCTTCTTTTCAGTAAAACAGGTGCGTATCTCGGTGTCGAGGGCTAAAATGTGGTCAACAGGGCTGCGGTGCTTTCTAAAACCGCACTGGGCGTTTGTAAAAACACCGTGATGTTCCAGAAACCAGCTAAGACGCACATTGACCATCTTCTCCATCAGCTTTGAAAGCGATGATGTGAGAGAAATGGGCCGATAGTGGAGAGGGTCATGTCCCGACTTGCCAGCCTTCAAGATAGGAATGATAGTGGCTTCCCGCCAGGTCTCAGGGAAAGTGCCAGTCTCCCACAGCGAATTGAAAGTTGCTAGCAGCGCCTCGAGGGCAACTGCCGGGAGATGACGGAGCATGTCGTTGTGGACAGCATCCGGACCTTCTGAGACGCTGCGCAACGAGCTGATGGCAGACGTGAGTTCAGCCATAGAGAAAGGCTCGTTGTACACCAAATTTTCAGCTGTGCTGAAGTCCACGGCGGCTGGTGCAGGTCGTGAGGACGGCTCTCCTCGGACGCGCTGATAGAGTGCACGGCCTATCGTCTCTGCGACGTCTAAAGGATGGGATATGTCCGTGTTGTTCACTCTTAAAACCGGAAGCGGAACAGAGCTGAACCGGCCTTCAATGCGCTTCATGCGTGCCCATATTTGGGTCGTAGGAGTAAAACGGTTTAAGGAACTTACGTAAGTGCGCCATGAGACAGCCTTTGCCTCCTTTAAAACGCGTCGGGCAAAAGCCCGCGCTCTCTTAAAAGCGATGAGGTTCTCAGTAGTACTACTCCGGTCAAACTTTTTAAAAGCGCGCTTCCTGGCACGAATCGCATCTCCGCATTCCTTGGTCCACCACGGGACCGGAGGACGACGAGGCTGACTCGACGTCTTGGGTATGCACCCGTTTGCGGAGTCAATGAGTAAACATGTAAAATCCTCTGTAGACATCACAGAGGGGTCGGCTCTGGATAAAACAGAGGCCTCTACAGCGGCCTGGAATTCGCCCCAGTCGGCTTTCCGAACATTCCACCTAGGTGGTCGGTTGCCTGACACTGGGGACTCCTGGTGCTCCAGCCACACTGGGAAGTGGTCGCTCCCGAGTGGGTCGTCATGGACGGACCAGGTAAAAAGCTGAGCTAGCCGTGGACTGACTAAGCTCAGGTCCAGAGCCGATGTTTGACCGGAGGGTGTTGTAAAATGGGTGCGCTGTCCTGTATTTAAAATACACAGCGCCTCATCGCGGATAAAAGATTCTAAAAGTCGACCACGAGTGCCAGTCGTGTCGCATCCCCACGCCAGGCTATGGGCATTAAAATCGCCGACTACCAGGACCGGAGGTGGAAGCTCATCGACGAGTCGATGCAGCTCAGCCACCGGGAGCGCTATACCTGGTGGAAGGTATAAAGAGCATACAGTTAGTTCCCGGTGGTTGAAATCAACTCTGGCGGCCACCGCCTGCAGGGGAGTCTGCAGCGGCACCTGGCGCGCAGGTACGCTGTGGTGAACCGCCAGAAGCACACCTCCATGGGCAATGGTCGGGGTGTCCAGGTCTCTTCTAAAAACAGAGTAGCCCTTGATGGCAAAGGTAACGTTTGGCGCTAGCTTGGTCTCCTGGAGACCTAAAACAAGGGGTGTGCGCCAACGGATAAGAGACTGTAGGTCCTGGTAGTTGGCCCGGAGGCCTCTACAGTTCCACTGTAGAATAAAAGGCGTAGTTAAAAAGGCGCAGAAAGGGCGCGTATAACATGAGGCAAAGGCGCACACAGATACCTGACTGACCACAAAAAAGGTAAAAAGCACCGAGAGAAATGCACCTGGTAAAAAAGCGCAATAGCGCGAGAGAGATAAAAGGATAAAAGAGGAGATGACTAGACTGAAAGACTAGACTAGGTCCTCTAACTCCGAGGAGGCGCTCCCCCCGTAACGGATACGGGGATGCCCCGAGCCCTCTCGGTGTAGCCTCCCTTCAGCAGAGGCAGATCGGGCGTGGCTCGAGCCCTGCTGGGGCTTTTTCGCCCGGGGGGCGTCACCCTCCGAGGGCGACCAGCTCGGGGGCGTCTGCCGCTTGGCGAGGCGCCCTGGAGCCGCGGAAGGCTGTTGCCGCCCCGACGGGGATGTCGAGGCGGCGGCCTGTGTCCTCGACACAGGCGTCTCTGGCAGCGGCGGTGGTGGCCGCCGCTGCGGAGGTGGAGGAGGCGGCGGGGGACCCATGATGGGCCGAGTCCCCGCCTGAGGGGTCTCCGGGGTGTCAGCGGCGACAGCCGCATTGGCACTCCCGGAGGCGGAGGCGGCAACAGAGGCCTCCTTAGCCTCGATGGCCTTTTGAACGAGGCGAGCCCTCCTCGCCTCTCGTGCCCTCCTCTCCTCTTCTCCCCGCCGCAGAGCCTCCTGCACCGCCGTGGGCGGTCGGGGGCGGGGCGGGGTGGATGGCGCCTTACCCTGCGCCGGGGGGCGCCGACCACCCTGTCGGCGCTGGACGACGGTCCAATCGTCTCCTTCACCGCTCGCAGCTGGAGCGGGACTGGGTGGACCCCACACTGACTCTTGAGCAGTCTGCTCTGTGTCACTCGGCGGCGCACCAGGCGCCGAAGAGTCCGCGGAGTCACCAGTGGCTACGACAGTGAGGCCAAATCTTTTGAGAAGCTGCACGAGCTGTGCCACGCTCATCTGGGAGGCATCGGTAGCGTTTGTCACTTTCACCTTCTGGGCATACGAGGTCTTCGGGTGATTTTGGTTATATACCTCCCGGGCCTCTTTGAATGACAGATTCCTGGTAGCCTTGATGGTGTTGATCTCCTTCTCCTTGACGTATGTAGGGCAGGACCTGTCATACGCGGAGTGCGGTTTCTGCCCCTCTCCGCAGTTGACGCATCGAGGGGTCTCCGAGTCGCACGTATCGTCAGTGTGGTCCTGAGAAGCGCACTTGGAGCATGTGGGTCTACCCCGGCAGTTGTCCTTCGTGTGGCCGAACCTCTGGCACCGATAGCAGCGCATGGGTGCCGGGACGTATGGGCGCACGCGGACCTTGATGTACCCCACACGGACCTCGTTCGGCATGTCGGTGGTGTCAAATGTCAGAATGATGTTATTTGTCGGGACCGTGCCTCTTCGCGTGAGGATGCGGCGGGCGGCTGTCACGCCGTACTCCGAGAGCCCGTCCGCTATGTCCTCGTCACTCACGTTCCTCAAGTCGAAGCAGTTTATAACTCCTCGAGAGGAGTTCTTGGAGCGGTGTGGCTCCACCGTCAGCGGCAAGGAAACGAGCTTCCGACCGGAGGCACGTCCTTCCGAGTACACGAATCGAGTGGCAGTTAAGGCATTCGTCGCCTCTTCGCTTTTCCGGAACTCCACCTCAAGTGCTCCGTCCCGCATGCGGTCGCAGCGGACGATGCTGCCAAACCGGTCACAACCGTCCTTTCGCTGGAAGGGCGACAAGGAGCTCAGCTCCCTGTCTGCGCTCCGGAAGATGAGGATTCTGGGATTTTTCGGTCTTTGAACGTGCAACGTTCGCCCGTCGGCCGAGGCCGGCGGGCGAGAATCGGCCGAAGCCGAGGGATTGGTGAGAGAGGGGGAGGAGGGGTTGGTCAAGGTATCCATGCGAGTCTGTTGGTCTCCGCCAGCTCGGCCGCCGACGCTCCGCAACGGCGCCGCTACAAGGCCTGGGACGGCCGAGCTGACTGTACGGGACTTGGCGGCACCTTCCGAGGGGGAGAGAGAGACTCACCACCCCCCACGGTCGGATACCGCCTCCTCCCTTGACGCCTAGCCGAGTCACCGCCAGGGGCAGCGACAGATCAGCCCCACCGACGGAGGACGAGCACAAGTGCCCGAACCCCGCCGGCGACACCTCTCCGACACCACCCCCGGCGGCATCACGACTGGGAATGGCTCCTCAAGTGCGGCGCCCCACTGAGTGTCCCGCCCTTACAGAACTCAGGGCCAAAGAGGCGTGTTGCCCAGCCACCGCGACTGGCTCCGCACGGTGGGGGGCTCAACCTCCAGGATCCCGTTGTCCTGGGGTACGGGTCGGCTCGCCTAGCCTAGTAAAACCGGCTGGTACCCGAGGGGACGCCACTCCCCTTACACTAGCCCAAATCGGCTGTGTTCCTGCGGGTGCAAAAAACAACGAAAAAAAAGGGGAAAGGAACCAGAAAGCTGTGATCGAGCGAAACGCGGACATCCGGTGAGAAGCAAAGCAAAAGCAAACAAAGACCGCTCAAGAGAAACAAAACCACGGAAACCAAGAAAAGTCGGGCCGTACCATCTGTCCATCCAGTGATCAAGAGCAAATCGTAAGCAAGCGTGGGTCAAGCTGGGGCCGAGGGGGCGCTACTCCCCTTGCTGGCCGAGGCCAGGGCCGACGCGGGGCGAGGGCCCAAGGAGCCCAGTCCAACAGCGACCCAGGCCACTGCCAACCCCCTGCGGGGCCAATCCAGCAGGCAATCCATCCGGCAACCAAAGCAAGTCCAGGTCAAACGCGCGTCAAGCTGGGGCCGAGGGGGCGCTACTCCCCTTACTGGCCGAAGTCACAGCCGCCGCAAAGCCGGGGCCAGATGACCTCGGCTAAGCAGCAGCTCTGACCACGGTCAGCCCCCTGCGGGGAAAATGCAACACAGCCCTCAAGCCAGTGCCTCACATGCAGAATTGCAGACAGATGCCGCATGTGCAACAGCCCCCGTCATCCACAGTGGGAATGCCCATTCAAAAGCCAGGAATGCTATCACTGTGGAAAGAAGGGGCACACACAGTCAGTTTGCCGTGACAAGCCATCCAGACAGAGTGCATGGCCCGCCATGGCCAGCCTCGGACCAACAAAGTGAAGCAAATGGATCTCGAGCCAGATCAATCCTCACCTGCTGAAGATGAGTACTCCACTGAAGCACATGTCTTGAAATTCATCACACTGCTGACAAGCCGGCAGTGAATGAAAACCATCCGATCGAGATCACAATAGAGGTGGATGGTGCACCAGTGAGATTTGAAGTAGATACTGGTGCTGCAGTGTCTGAGATGCCAAAGCAGCTCTTCCGTAAGCTGTGGCCGAAGAGGAAAATTGGGAAAACCAATCAGAAGCTGAAAACGTACACAGGAGAACAAATCAGAGTGGAAGGAGAAGTCTCAGTGTCAGTGCATGAAAAGGAACACGCTGTTCAGTTGCCCCTAATCATAGTGCAAAGTTCCAGCAAGCCGTTGCTGGGTCGTTACTGGCTATCTAAAGTGCGACCCAACTGGCATCAGATCTTCCAAGTGAGAGCTTCTTTGGAGGAAATGGCACAAGAAATGCTGAAGAAGTTCCCCAACCTGACCAAAGAAGAGTTGGGAAAAGCTGAGTTCAGGTTGCCCTTGCACTTGTAGCCTGTCTATCTAGGAGGGAGGAGTGTAGGATATTGAAGTGAATGCTCCCGCTGTTAGTGACTTGTTCTCGAAAAGGTAAAGAACTAGAACGCACTAGCCACGTGCCGCTCGATTGGCAATGCCTGACAACCCACACTTTACTGAATAAACATAAATAGTTAGCTGGGCATTTGAATACAACAGAGACGAGGCGACGTCTGGCGGATCGGATGGCACAAATCGGAGCCACCGCCCTCAACGACGGCTCCCACACCAGGATCAGCTACAGGTGACAACCCAGCACACCAGACGCCGTCTTCTGCCACCGTGACCTGGCCCGCCGCTGCACGTGGGCGGTGGGCGCGGACATCGGCAGCGACCACCTGCCGATGGTCACTTCCGTCACGATGAGCTTGAGCGGTCACCGCCCAAGACGGATACGCAAGACGCGCTGGGCCTTCCACAAGGCAAACTAGACAGATTTCGAGGACGACTGCAAGACAACACTCGCAGGGCTCCCGGAGGACGTCACGATAGAGCGACTCAACGAGCTTTTCAGTGCTGCGCTGCTGAAGTGCAGCGTGCTGCGTGTCCACCGTGGGGCCAGGTCCGACCCCAAGCCCTGGGCCATGGACCCTGAGCTGGAGGAGGCTGTGCGTGACCGCCGTAGCGCGAGGGCAGCACTGGACGCCGCTCCCGGCTCGGCAGATGCCAGAGACCGCAGGGTGGAGGAGTCCAAAGAAATGGCACTGTTAGCGAGCAAATACGCTTTTCTGGATATCTTGTCGAAGACGGCCGGCGCTCGGAGCGCGGCGGTCGGTCCGCCGCGCCCCGCACATATGTGTCATCCGGCCCCTGTCCTGGTTCTCATGCCCACGTGTTGTGCGTACCACGAGGGCTGAGACGGGACGGGGGCCCGACAGTCTTCAACGGGACTCCGCCGGTGCGACACGGCGCCGGTGTATACGACGTGGCCGACGTGGCCTGACGATTACGAGTCTGACTCCACCGGTGCGCGACGGCCCGGTGCGCGACGTGGCCTGACGAGACGACGAATCGAACTGCATCTGTGACCGCCGTCTTTTACCCGTTTCGCTATCAACCAAGAATAGACCTTTACAAATATGACCAAAACTTTATGGTCCTCCGGTTAATGAAACGATACGATCAGATACGCAATTCTTAGTGAACTTGACGATTACACGAACACTTTGGTCTGCCGTGCTGGATCAGAGTGAAGCACACGAACAGCTGCACCGAACTTGTTAACCAGGCTTTGATTGACTTTTCAACCAATGACTGGCTCACTTTTTTCAAAAAAAAAACTAGTAGATCAACTATCCTTAATCTGGTGGCCTGCAAGGTGACGCCTATGCGAAATGGCACCAAACTTGTAAACAAACCAGCAACTTGTAGATGAGGCGCAGCACGCTGATGTCTCGTGAATAAGCTCTCCGAAACAAACACCAAAAGGACGTGGAACGGTGGTCAGAACACACGCGACGCTTGCATCCTATTCAAGTGGGTGACAGGGTCCGACTACAGAATCAAGCCGGCCCTTTCCCCACCAAGTGGGATAATACTGGAGTGGTCGTCGAGGTCAAACAGTTCGACCAATATGTCGTACCTGTCGATGGGTCGGGCCGAGTTAGTCTCAGCAACCGCCGCTTCCTGCGGAAGTACGTGCCGGTGGAAACGCCGCCTCCCCGCCTTGGTATCGACTGTGACGAACTGCGTGCTGGAGCGGCCTGACGTATGTACAGGGCTAGTGCTGGTATCCGATCCAGCGCGCAACCCACAAGCGTTTCGACGAGGTGACGTGCCATGCGCTGCTGCTCCAGTGTTCCTTGCGAGCTGTGCGCCTTCCCGTGTGTGGTGACACTTTCCGGTCTGCCGTACCTCTGCATTGCCTCGCAGACAGACGGGCCCTGGGCTGCGAGCTGGGGACCGAGTTCGGCGATGGCCAGTGCTACCAGAGGCGCTGCAGCTGCCCGACGAACGGCCAGCGGCAACTTAGCGAGCGACGTCGAACGCTTGGACGACGTAACGTGCCACAGTCCGCTACTGCAGCATTAAGAGTTATGAGCATTAGGAGTTATGAACATTATGAACATTATGAAGCCGTTGTGCACCGTAATGGCATATTGCCGTTGACGTGCCGCTGCTCATGACACTGCACAGAGCACATGTCCACACTGAGCCCGCCGGTGACCTAGTGCGGCGAGCTGCAGGTGGTGCTGGCGGGCTGCGTCGGCCCGCGGCTCGACGGCACGCTTGCCGACCGGCCCGGCTCCTACCGGACGCTGCTGGCTGCCTCCCAACTGCCCTGCGCCGTCGCCTACCCGTCATTATGCCTTATGTTTTACCGTGTGTCAGATTCTGGTGTTCATGCTCGATCCTATGTCGTTCGTGCCAGATTATCGTGCCGTTCGTTCCTGATGTTGTACCATCGCGCAATATTCTGGAATTGCTCGTGCTTGATGCCGTTAACGTTTGCAGTTCAGAATGGTGCCGTTCATACCAGCTTCTGGTGTCGGGTCTATACTTTACCGTTCGTGTCAGATTCTGGTGGTCATGCTTGATTGTTCTGTAGTTCGAGCCTAAGATGCTTCACCATTTGTGCCAGATTAAGATGCCGAGCCTGATCCTGATGCAGTTCGTTCCGGGTTTGGATGAATACTATGTTTGGATTGGATGTCAGGTTTGGATGAATACCAAGCACACTGCGCCAGCCTCTACGGATGTGAGCTCTGGACCATGTACCGAGATCAGAAAGCAGCTCGCAAGCTTAGCATTGCGTACCATAACTGCATGAAGAGACTTCCATGAAGGCTCCCAGCTGGGCCCGTAATCATGAGCTATGCCATGGTCTTACAATGTTGACATGTCAAATGCAAATAGCGTATAGACAGATTCTGTTCTGGCGCCGCCTTTCACTCTCCCCCAATGCTCTGATTGCTACCGTGTTGAATAGTCCAGCTGGCCAGGTGGGTCTGGCAGCGCAGCAGCACTTGCGACTGCGTCAGCTGTATGAGCTCAATGACTTGGTGGCAGTCGCCGGGACTTTTTAGGATCAGTGTTTGAATGTTTGTGAGCTCGTGGTTTTTGTGCGCATTTGGCTTGAGATGACCAGTTGATTTTGTGAGTGTTATGTGGAGGCGAGGGTCGAATGCGAGACACATTTGTTCTTGGATGTTAGAGATATGCTGTGTATGTTTGGTTTCAGGAGCGTGTACGATAATGCACTCGGATTGCCTTGCTGGTTGTGTTGATTCTTGAGAATCAGGGGAAGGTGTAGTGTGAGCATTGAGTGTAGTGTAGGAGACTGTTGCCTCGGCGCCGCGGGGAGCGTCGGCCGGCCGGCCGCCGTCTGCCCCGTCCCCTCCGGCCTCCTGTGTGGACGAAGGGCTTAGGGCACATCTGGCGTCGGAGCGGTCCCCGCGGCCGTTTGTCCCAGTTTCGGGGCCATGCCGGCGCGTCGGACGGCACGGAGGGGGAGTCATGTCAGAGCCATGGGACTGCACGGTGGCGTATGAGGGCGATCAACAAATACAAGGCAATTTGGCGAAGACAACGCTTTACACAAAGAGTGCCCGCTCTTTTACTAAAATGTTACGAAACTGTTAGTGGTGGTTGACATCTATACGACTACGGATCGCCGACATGGCGCCTTCTGGTTGATCTGATCTCTGACCTGACCTACGCCAAATGCATAAAGACATCATCTTCAATCAAAACTAACATGAAATGCGTCATCAGGACTCCGAAAAAGCACAACCTCGTTATTTCACAACAACGTCAAAAAAAGGACACGAGTGTCTATCAGTGCCTGTCAGCCAGTCATACATCTACCTGGGCCCAAGACGGCGTGTATTATAACTGCCCGTCTGTAACTCACGATGATCTAACTCTGGTGTCCGGGGTGCCACCAGCAGCGAACTGTGCCTCAGGAGTCCACCCAGCTGAGACGGTTCTCGGAGCGCCCCTGGTGTCCGCGGTGGCACCAGGAGCGAGCTGTGTCGACGGCCCGAGTCATCCGCGGTCTTCTGGCACCAACGGCCAAGTCAAGCAGGCAGGGGGCAGGGTGCTCGTGGCGCCGAGAAGCTTGACGCTGCCATAACGTCCAAAGAAAGCGTGGTAAGCAGCCTCCGTAACCCAGACCTGCTATTTGGCCAGCTGGTGGGGTTCGAGATGGAGCGCGTGAAGGATTACAAGAAAGCGGATGCGAAGCTGGAGATGCTTACCGTCTTGAAAAGGGCGCAGTCTGATTAAAAGCATGTGATAACCTTCGCACGTATAGGGAGTGGGGGGGGGGGGGGGGTGTCTTTGCCACACATATTTGATACACAATGACCAGAATGAGTCAAAACGATCTTATAGCGAGCTGTATAATGCTTTTTCGGCGTCTCTCAACTCTCAAGCTTTCTTTAATTCTGAGATAATGTGGTGTGGCTAAATGCGTCCGTCTCCAGCCTCCACCATGGCGAACTTTGCTGAGACCGAGGCATATTCTGTGTAGTGTGTATTTCCGCTGTCCTGATCCCTATAGCGGCCCTTTTGCAAGTTTCATTTCGATATTCCCAACGGTTTAGAAGCTATCGGGAAAGACGAGATGGAACATATGCCTGCCCTTGCCCCCCCCCCCCGCGCGTGTCGTGTCAATCGATGTAGCCTTCTCTCCGAATTGCCTGTATTTTTTTGTCATTTTGCAGAAAACGCATGTAGGGACCTAGAGAACGCGCTGGGATCCGCAGGCAAGGTGTTCGGGAAGTCATCGAGCCGGGCCATCCTCATATCCAGGCGAAAGACGGCGCCTATATCCTGGTGGCCGAATCTAAGCAAATCGTAACGCTCCATGACCAAGACACCGCTTTGTTGGCATATGCACAGCATCTTCAACCTCAAACACGGCAGGGACGCGAGTAGGCCGTCCTATGGCCTATCCTATCAACGACGGCCAGAAGCTGTCCGCCAAAGTGAAACAGTTCATGCGATCTGCGGCTGATGACGCGTGAACTGGGTGTGCGTCCCGCGTGACGGGGTGGGGCTGTGCCAGGATAGACTGTCCGTACTGCTCAAATGACCAAAGATTTTGACCAAATGACCAAAGAGATCGCGCGAACGGCTTAAATGCGACAAAATGCTATCAACCACGGCATGGGGTGTATTAGGAAACCGCAAACTTCTTTCGTGGGTTGTAAAAACACTTATACTAACAAACAGTATCATACAGAGGTTAGCAGCCGGATGAGGCGCCTGGTGGCCTGACATGGAGGCACAGCCAGAAGCGAGCTGATGCTGTCAACCAGTCCGCTCTGAGTGACAGGTGCATGGACACGCTCTCTTTCAAATACGCCACCAGCATAATGCATAACTGCGTCAAATTCGGCATTGCACAACGCATAAACATGGTACAAGAATGAGCCAGCGACAACGCTCGGATCAATGGCAAGTTGTGCCAGTGCCGCTATGCACGCCTGGCATAGCCGGTGGGACGAGCGAAAGGCCGCACCGAAACACCGTAAGGTCGAGTCTCGGAGCATCTCGTGAATGGGAGGGACTTGCAACGCAATAAGCAGCGCTGTATGATGTGAAGTTATCTATTTTTACTTTCTTTTTTCATTTTTAATTTATTTAATACTTTCCGGAGCATAGTATGCACAGGTGATGCCATACTGCGCGGGTCCAGGGTGTTTAAATGGGTCGGGGAGGTGGTGTGGAGCGGCCCGCCAGGGGGTGAAGTGGTTTCGGTTCCCGATTCCCGAAGGACCAAGCCATGAGCAGATTGTGGTGACAAAAAAAAATCAAAAGGGATGCACAAATGCATGATGTGAAGTATCCACGTTGTGTTCGGAATACTTCACAGATGAGGACTATGAAAGGGACATCAAGTTTGAACTGATGAACCCAGGCTCATCCTTGCCTCTGTCCAGAGCCAAACTGTCTCCGACGGCCTGCCTATCCAAAAAGATACCATCCATTGATCCTTCAATGTAGGTATTATTGTGTAATGCCAATTCAACTTTATTTTGTGTTTTGATGCTCATTCTGCCTCATTCTGTTGTAATCAAGGGTAAGAGAGGCAGGGGTGTGCCAATTCTCCTCACTCCTGAAGTTAGAGATGGCATGGAGTTACTGGTGAGCACACAGGAGCTCGTGGGAGTCGGTGATTCACCATACGTTTTCGTCAATGTCGCGTCGCCGCGCCTCCATCCACCCAGAGGTAGTGACTGGCTCTGGCTTAGGAAGACGCAGAGAACAGCAGTGTGCAGAGGCCAGGCGCAATAACCTCCACAGCCCTGCGTCAGCATGTCGCCACGGTTTCGCAAGTCCTGAACCTAAAGGATCGTTAGATGGACATGCTCGCCAACTCCATGGGGCACGACATCCGGATACACAAATACTTTTATCGGCTGCCAGACCCATGCACCCAGGTCGCAAAGATCAGCAAGCTGTTGAGGGCGGCAGAGACAGGGTTGGTCAGGCGAAACCGGGGGAAAACGCTGGAAGGACTGGATCTGGGAGATTCCCAGTTTCCCGAACCTCAGTCGCAGCTTCCTGCACCGCAGCTGCAGCTCCCTGCACCGCATCAGGACGAGAATTCGGACAAGGGACGCACCCGCGTCTTGGGTACTGAACCGATAAAGAAGAGGCTGCCCTGGACGGAAAGTGAGAACGAAGCTGTTAAAAAAAAAAACACCTTAGTGTGTTCATCGACCGCCAAGAACTGCCAGGGAGGAGTGAGTGCGTGCGACTCAAGGAGGCGCAAGAAGTCCTGAAGCAGTGATAATGGACTGATACAAAAGATTGGATGGGAAATACAACTGTCTCTGAACGGAGGACACTACAGCAGCGGTTGCTACTTGCTACTGCTCTGATGCGGCGTAGCTTCCGGCTGGTGCGGTACGACCCACCGGCTGACGGGCACTGGCGCCGCGGCTCCCGACTGGTGCGGTGTGACCCACCGGCTGACGTCTGACGGGCACTGGCGCCGCGGCTCCCGACTGGCGAGGTGTCGTCGGCTAAAGCTTGTGTGGCATGTGCTATGTAGGTACGGTAGGTCTACAAAATAAGTCCTCTCCGTATGCGGGCAGGTGGCGCCCGAGTAGCGCTCAGGCGTTAAATGCCCACTGGTGACCCGCATACGGCGGGGACTTATTTTGTAGACCTACTGTACATAATTACTCACCTACTCATCCTCAGTACTCGGTACTGTGAAAAGTGTTCATACACACAGCTGGTCTCGGTACTCGTACTCATGCCAAGTACTCATACACACTGTTATCGGATATCACATATGTTCTCGGTTGTACCAACTCTCCTTGTGCGCCATCATTCCCAATCATCATAAGTAAACTGATGTCAAACTATGCATTCCAGGCAAACCAAATGCGAGCCCGCGGCCTCCTGGACGATGTAACCGACACAGACATCGCCGAGATGCGCTGTCAATCGACTCCCGTCGTCGAGAAAGTCTACCGGGGTATGAAGACGTCGGAGCGTAAGGCCCACACTCGGCTCCGCCTTCGCCAACTCATGGAGGTAAGTTGTTAATGGTGTTTGTATATCGATTGCGTGACGTGCAATTCGAGTAGGTAAAACTGCGGTGACATCGTCAATGGCGTGGCAAGGGTCAGTCCATGTTAATTTTACCTGCACCGTGCTTACAACGTGCTCCGGACTTATTGTAAGACGTTTTCAACTAGCGAGATAAATTTCACTGGGCTGGCTCAAATATAATGAGATAACGATTGTTCACAGACGAGGTTGGCGAGGACATCCTTCCCAAGCTCGACGTATAAGAGACAGGGGCACTGGGCTCGAGGCGTCCCAAATGGTTGTCGGAGGCGCTGGCCTCCAAGATCCATGGCAACAGAATACGGATACACTCGGCCGTCTGGGCACGTGCTAAGTGAGACCCCATGTGACTTGTCGGTTAACCCACTAAGCCTGTCCTAACAGCGTACAAACTTTGAGCTTAATCGGTTTATGTGTAAACGGCTCTTGCACGTACACGTGCGGTGTAGCACCGTGACGCATGGAGATGAAGAGGCCTCGGCCGGTGGGTGCCCCACGTATATGTATGTATGTATGTATGTATGTATGTATGTATGTATGCATGCTGTATATATATTAGGGAGAGAGAGAGAGAGAGAGAGAGAGAGAGAGAGAGAGAGAGAGAGAGAGAGAGAGAGAGAGAGAGAGAGAGAGAGAGAGAGAGAGAGAGAGAGAGAGAGGGAGAGAGAGAGAGAGAGAGAGTTGCCAAGTAGCTTACTAATCAGACATCTATCCATACGTAAACTGAATCTGATGTCAAACTATGCATTCCAGGCAAACGAGATGCGAGCCCGCGGTCTCCTGGAAGACATAACCGAGATGGACATCGCCGAGATGCGGTGTCAATCGACCCCGGTGGTAGAAAAGGTGTACCGCGACATGAGAAGTCAGAGCGGAAAGCTTATACAAAGCTCCGCCTTCGCCAACTCATAAGTAAGTTGTTAATGGTGTTTATATATCGATTGCGTGATGTGCGATTCTAGTGGGTAAAACTGGCTCACCGCGGCTGAGACAGTCCTGTTGAGACTGTCGTGCCCCGTTTGGATATTCAACTCAGGCGCTCAACGGGAGAGACATGCTCTCACTGGAACTCACCGGTTGCATGGGTGGGATGACCACCGGTTCAGACAAGCTGGTGGTACGATTGAGGATGATGGGAGGATGGTTCCTTGGATGAGACAGACGGATATAATCAAGCTCGATACGATGGAGGTGAACATTCCGCGTGATGCAGCTTGCCTTGTGAGGAGATTCATTTCTTTTCATGCACTGCCACTTCCATTATTGGCGTAATATCTTGTCCTTTTTTAGGGCAAACTGGACATTTGGAACGGACCATGGTCTAGTGCCCCCCCCCCCCCCGGAACCGTTACTGGAATGCAGAATGTCGCGTGAAATTATCCAGTCTTGTACAGCCATTGTCACCAATAGCTGCACTTTCTGGATTATTTTGGTGGATATCCTGAATAGATTTGAGCGGGATTAGTTACTTGATAGGGAATGCAGGATGTTAAAAAAACATAAATTGTGTGAACCGGCCAAACCACAAGCGCAAAACATCGATTAACCGCAACATCTGTCGGGCGTTCATGCCTATGCACAGCCCAGCGGGCGGTACGCTAGGGTATCGTGACGTCACTGCTGCTTCGTCGGTTGCCGAGCCAAGTTCCAAGATGGCGGCGCCCACGCATGTCCACTTTTGAGGGCGGAGCGGCCTACCTTATATATATATAGCCTTGGGCGTCCCTTTCGTGGTTTGGCTGCTGCCGAGGACGCTACGCTCCCGCACTGCGAAGTTAAAAGCTAAGTCGTTTCACGACTGGTTTGCTGTTACCGCTTTGTCGTTTCGCGTTTGTTTAAATATCACGTCTCTGTTTAATCGTTTGTCACTTAAATATAGTAAAAAAATTAAATATTTTTGCTTTAATCGTAAGTCGTTTCACGATGTCCCAACCCCCGACACTCGCTTCTTCCGATCCCGGAGAGGGCGTTCCAGAAGTGGAGTCCCACACCGAGGCTGAGAGCAGCGACTCCCTGGATTCGCTTCATCGGGACGCCTTTTTCCCGAGTCCCTGTACTCTCAGCGACTCCTCCCTGGATTCGAGTCAATTCGACCTTTTCCTGAGTGATTCCAAAAGTGACGAAGAGGCGGCGGAGACCCTGGGAGATGGTGTCGGCGACTCGGCAGTTGCCTCCAGCCCGGCTGCTGCCAGGTCAGAGCTGGCAGCTTCTTGTTCTTATGACTCTCTCGCCGCTGATCCGGATGTGACCGGCCTCCTGGCCTACAGACGGCATTCCACACAGGTCGCCGAACGGGTGTACGGACAGCGATTTCGGCACCAGGTAGACAGCACCTCCCAGAGGCAGCTGTTCGCTCGGATTGAGGAGTACATGGCTTCCGCGCTGGAGGAGTCGCCAGCCGCGGAGGAGATGGTGGAGCCCGACCGGGTCCCCTCCCGACCTGCCACCGAGGACGACGAGTCTAGCGAGGACTAGCGTATCCCAGTGTTCGGCGATGCAGTAGTGTTTGTTTTTCGTGCGGTTTCGCGTCGCGGGGAAGTTTAGTTTTTGTTTCTGGTGCGGCTTTGCGTCGTCGGGGCGGCGCATTCTTAGTGTTTGTTCTTCGGTTTGTGTTTGTTGCTCGTGCAGCTACGCGTCGCGGGGAAGGTTAGTGTTTGTTTCTGGTGCGGCTTCGCGTCGTCGGGGCGGCGCATTGTTCCAGGGGTGCCAGCCCCTCTGAAGGCCGGCGGTGTCCCCCGTACCCCCCCCCCCCCGCCAGGCCGGTAGGGGGGTAGGGTGTTCCCAGGCACCGCTGGCACGCGCTCGGCCTCAGCTGGCTGGTCGCCCCCCGGTCGGCAGGTGTCTGACGGGGGCGAGCTGAGGAGACCCCAACATAGGCGTAGGAACGTTTTCGAAAGTGGGGGGGCCAAGGTCCCAGAGGTCCAAAACCTAACCTACCCCCTAAATCCGATTTCTCCTCGGATTTCGGCCACTTTGTTTTCGCAAACATGATCAGAGATAAAAAAATCGAGACAAAAACAAAAATGAAATTGGTTAAAATTTCAGGGAGACTGCCGTCCATAAACTCAAACTGATGGACGCGTTCCCCTGTCCTCCGCAGCCGTTGGCACCCATGCAAGAGCGCTGGGCTGGTTTACTGCTGAAGAGCTCATAACTTACCACCGAGTTATAGTCATTCACCGACTGTTAGACTACCATGTGCCGTCAACCATAGCTCAGACTATCTGCCCTCCCGCTCACCATCGGCACGATCACAATACACGGACTGCGGGTCTCCTCTCTGTGCCGCGCATCCGCACCGAGTCAGGGCGCAGTCGTTTGTGCTACAGTGCTGTGAAGGCGTACAACGACGTACCGAGACCACCCGGAATGTCTTTTAAAACCGCTACCAAGCGGCATCTGTTTAGCCGCCGCGATTGACGCCTATGTACTCGTATCGTTCGCAGACGTTATTCGGGCATGAGTGGTGTGTCGTGTCTGATTTGCAGTGAGCTGTGAGACTGTGAACGAGTGCCCCCCATCAACGATGTTTGTTTACTTCTGTGACGTGCAATGACGAAAAGCCACTGATTGCAGTGGACTCGTTGTGAATAAATAAGTTTCAAGTTTCAAGTTTCAAATTCCAGAGGCATCCAGCAACTTTTTCATTACGAGCAAGCGTGAAACGTGCAAAGCTAGTCTTTTCAATATACCTATAAAAATCAGCATGAACGGCCCAGCTAGGCTCAGCCAGACCTATAACGTTTTTAAAGGGACCCTCCCACCTTCAAAAAAGTTAATGAATTGGCATGAAAGTGATGTCGCTCGGTTCAGAAAGAGCAAAAACGAATATCTACCAAATTTCATCGAAAAATATTCACCGATTTTCAAGATATTAGACTTTTACTTTTGTTTACTTTTTGGGATCTCCGCTGTTCATAGCGACTTTATTTGAAAGTGCGGCATTTGTTGCGCGCAAAGCAGCATATACCACCGCATGCTACAAAACGTTTTAGTCAAACATTTAAAAATCGTTAGATATCTGCGCTGACGTCACACATTCAGAGGGGTATTCCTATGCATTAGCCCCTCTGAATCAAAATGCTGCAATTTTGAAATTTAATATTTCCGATTTAAGGCATTTCTCGATGTTGTGAGTGCCGAAACCGGTAATTGTGAGCCAGGGACCCCATTTTGGCTATCTCAACTCAAATCTAATGTTAAGGTGGGAGGGTCCCTTTAAGAGGTTTTATATCAGCGACCACTGCAACTGGGCTGATTGACTATCAGAGGCCGGTGTGGGACTTTTAGAGGTCAGTCTGGGCCGCAGAGGCCAGTTTAACCCTGGCCGGACCGGACCTATAGGTTTTATACATACGCGCCGGCCGAGGGGGGGGGGGGGGGGGTACGACCCCCCTCGCCGTTGCGCCCCAGGTTGAACTAGCGCGTCGCGGAAAAACGAGCGTGTGCGCCGTTACAAGACGCAGAGATCGATACCCGATTTTAAGGTTCTAGGTCAACCGGTGACCTCTGAGGTCAGGTCAAGTGCCTCAAGGCACGGTTCCGTTTTTGGTGAATAACTTCGCAAAAAAACGGCCGCAGAGCCGCGATTTTGCCAGCATCCTGTTCGCCTCTCTCAGGCGCGTCGAATGATGTACGAGTACTTTTTGTTTGGGTGAGGTAAACTGAGGGTGTTGACCACGGGTCACGGTCAGGTCAGCACCCCCAGGTCACGAAATTGGTCTAAGGAGGTCATGTCGCATATCATTCGATTCGGCAGGTCTTCCTGAGTCCATTGATGGCTTCCTCGACTCGCTAGCTCAATTTGATCGGTAGTTGTTGACGACAAACTTATATGACCCTTATAACTTCATAAATGACGTCGCGCAAGGTCAACATTGCAAAAGTGACGCATCGAACCTTGCAAGGAGTGCATGAGAGATTCAGTGTGCTTGAGATAGTTGAAGATCGTTTACGGCGCCAGAAAAAGTTTTCAGTTTATCCCCATTGACTTATACCTAATGGTGAGGTCACGAAAATGACCTTAGGAAAAATCCGAGATGTACAAGTTGTGAGACTCCTAATGGATACTAGGTCCTCCAAGGTTCATTTCCCTGTGAAATCTCCTCCGGCAGTGAGGGCATTGCGAAGTTGCGACATCTGAAGACCGTGCAGAGGTTCACTTATGACCTCATGGGTCAGTGACCTGATCTGACCCGAAAATGCGGTTGGTGTCAAAAGATCCGGCTTGATTCAAAGGTCAGGTATGCAAAGCTTCAGCTCTGTATCACCGGCGTGTTCGGAGCTATCGCGAAAAAAAAAACTATGGAGGGGCGGCACCCGTTCCCCCCCCCCCATCGGCCGGTGAGGTTTGAGGCCCTCAGAGACCAGTACAGGGCCTGCAAAGGGCAGGATGAGACATTTAGATGCCGACTTGGGCCATCAGAGGCTAATGTGGGCCCTTACAGGCCAGCATGGGCCCTCAGAGGTCAATGTGGGACCCTAAAATACCAGCATGGGCCGGTGTTGGACCCCAGAGACCAGCAGAAGACCCTCAAAAACAAAGATGGCCGGCATCAGATCTTCAGAATCCCGTACAATGTCCTCATAGGCTAATGACGGGTCCTTACAGGCCAGCATGGGCCCTTAGAGGTCAGTGTGGGGCCCTAAAAGACCGGCATGGGCCGGCGTTGGACCTCTAAGGCCAAGATGGACCCTCAGAGGCCGATGCGGACCTTAGAGGCCGGCGTCGGGTCTTCAGAAATCAGAATTCAGTGCAGGACCCTCAGAGGCACCTAAAGGTTAGTCTTGGGACCCCAGAGACAGAAATGAGGCCACCAGAGGCCGGTATGAGGCTCTCAGACGCCGACGGGGCCCTTGAGGCCGGTTTAGGGGCCCTCAAATGAGGTCAATGTGGGTTCTCAGCGGTCAATGTCGGCGCTTGACCGCCACTGAAGTGCCCTCCAAGATCAGTGTAGGACCCTCAAAGACTGGCTTGGGAGCTGTTAATAGCTAGCGTGGGATTATTGAGCCTCGTGACAATCGAATAAGGGCCAGAGCCCCATACGCCCATGGGGGCCCATTGGTTGTTTGGGGGGGGGGATGGGCAAATGATATGATGGCCCCCTGATTAGCCTTTGGAGGGGGGAAGGGCATGGCCCTGATCCCCCGCTGCGACCGCCACTGCACTGAAAGTGGAAGGGAAGGGGCAGATACAGACATTGCTGCCCCCCAGCCTGTTTGAGCCGAGGCGGGGGCATGGTCACCCTGGCCCCCAGCTAGTACGCCTTTGACGAACTATGCCGACCCCAAGCAGATCCGGTCAAGCGTTGGTCGTTTGTATACGCATTCTCCTGCACCGTGCTAGTATTGTCTTATACCTTTTCAGTGCTCGCTGTCCCGTGCCTCGTATTCAACAAAATGCTGTCACCAGGACCCACAGTCTTGTCTCTGATATGGTTTCCTTCATTGAGTGAAGGAAATTGCGGTCAATAACGCTGTAGAAACAAAAGGGAATCTTCATTAAAGGGCAAGCTGAATTGTTGTCAAGTTACCGGGTGGTAGCACTGGTACCTAGGTACAGACAGACACTTAAGTCAGCAAAAAGTGGGGGGGCCAGTTAACATTGCTGGCCCCCCCACCTCCGAAAGTGGGGGGCCATGGCCCCCCCGGCCCCCCCTGTTCCTACGCCTATGGACCCCAAGACCCGGCTGGGGGTCGCGGGGCCACTTGGACGTGGAGGGAGCCGTCACCCTCCCTTTGCGGCACTTTGCCGTCTGGACACAGGGAAGGGGCTGGTCACCCCGACCCTCCGTGATGTTAAAACAAAGGAGGCTAGCTCGAAGGCCTCGCACGCTGACAAAAAGCTACCGATCATATGCACACCATAAATACCTTTTTTATTTTAAACTGCTCAGTGATTTACCCATGCATGTACCGCCGCTTTATTTAGTTATACATTTATTTAGTTCACGTCCCAACTAGACCCGTTCCACTCAAGTGTGGCTATTCCAGAGTCAGGCTAAATATATCAAAGTAGAAACAGCTCACTGTTGGTCACTTATGCTAAAGTACAGGCACACGCATCAATTCACGCCCATTCCCACTCCGCCATAGACGGAGTGGGATGCCATATGCCACCCACATGCTGCACACCGAGGTGTTTATGAAACCTCGTAAACCGCGACAAACGCGTCTTCTCATGTGTCATTCCTGATCTTTTGTCGATGAGTTTTTTCTTCTTTTCAGCGCGTCGATGCAGCCTTCGACCTACTGAACAGCCGCAGTAAGTTCGGGAAGGGTTTCTCGGCACCGCTGACTGCCGAGAACTGCGATGAGCGGCGCTCGACGGTCAACGACCTCTGCGCGTTCTTCCTGAGTCTCAAGATGACTGATGGAACCCCCATCTCTAGCTCAAGAAGGTAATATAGTCGACATAAAATTATATTATACTTAAGTTTACATTTTACACAAAATATTATTTTAAGCATAACTAGCTACAGATAGCAAGTAACCGAAAATTTGTTAACAGTAAAAGCAGTATGGCCAAATGGACAGCAGCTGTATTTCTCTAGCGGAAACATTGGTCGTTGAGTTTTCAATTCTTATAAATGTGATTCATGCTGAATGTATTTCGGATAGCATCGGATAGCCTTAACATTGGATTATCGGATGGCCTTAATATGCCTTACTATGGGCCTTAACGGACACGCTTCGTTAGTACGTGCCATTGCACAAAAATGTGTTTTATGACAGTGTATTCCTGACTTGTTTGCCACTGTCAGGCGGCATTCGTACTGTCGAGTTAGAAGTGCATAATATCTCCCATGCGCTTCTGCTTCCTGGAAAAGAAATAACTAGTGCAGACTCCCGCAGATGTTATGTCTAGTATGATTCTATGCGATTGTTTTGCAGGGAAGTAGTGAACGTCATGTCGGATTTCATTTAGCATGATAAACAGGTGTTTGCCTTAAAACATGACGGCTTTTTTATTTGCAGGCACATGTGCGTCGTGGGCATGGTCACAGCTCTCCGAAGCGTGTCGGAGCTCGCGCCGGCTCTGCTTGAGGACCAGTCGTACGTGCTAACCTACAAGCTAAGCCAAGATCATCTAGAGCTTTTCTTCAATGCAGTGCGCAGAGCCGGTAATTCCATTTTGTGTTCGACTTGTATGACTGGGGCAAGAAGCACGACACTACACGCAGGCAGATACATCTCACCATATAAAGTTAAAGGGACTACTCCAGGTCCTCAGGGGTTTGAAGTAAGCTAAGTGTTTTAGCTGCTGAGACCGTTAAATCAAGCATTCGCAATCAGAGTAGGGGAGAGTGGGGCAATGGCGGACGGTGGGTAATGCCGGCCACCCATCTCTAGTGAGTACTTTGTCCATCACTAATCAGCTGATGTTGTTTACATTTCAGTTGAGCGCCATTCTAGCGCGTGGTGCAAGTTTGTCACGGTAGCTCCATTATTTTCATTTTTATAGCGTTAAATGTGTTTTTCGTATCTGATTTTTAATTTTTGTTGCATCTATTTGCTGACTGTGAAATGTGTTAACGCATTTTCAGAAGTGCTGCTTTGCAATGACTTTCAATTAAGCCTTTCTTAGGCGACTGCTGGATGTGAGGCGTTTGCGGCGCAATGCCTTTGACTGCTGCCTGCTTTCTTAAAATAATGCTGACCTCGGGGTAATACCGGACACGTGTCCGAAATGACTCCACGCGGTTTTGTTTGCGACTTCTGTCGTTAGAGCTCAACGTTTCGGGTTGCTGTGTTTACGACTGTGTTAGTTTGCTTGCTGTTTACGGTTGTGTTAGTTTGCTGCTCTGTTGGCGCCGCGCTGTTGTGTTGCAGCGAGTGCAGTGTTGTGTTGCAGTACAGTGTACTGTTAACTGTTGAATACAGTTGTCGTTTCTTAATTCTCACTTAAATTTCCATCGAAAGAACGGTTTAAGGATGAATACCAGTGACGATATTTCGACTTTTGTGCTATTGCACTTAGTGGCCGGCATTACCCCTCGCTTTTTTGCACCTCCATTTTTCACCACATTTTCGCGTAGGCTCTGAATCTGTCATCAGTGATCTGAGATACTAAAACTGGGTGCTATCTGAAAGCCTATTCCTTTGGCTATAACCACAGTCAAAATCACCATAAAATAGCTTCAAATAGCTAAGCTATTGAGCAAAATGCTTATGGTGTCGCCATTGCCCCACTCTCCCCTACAATAAGTACCCTTTGGTGGATAATTGAAATTTGTTATTTGTTAATTTTCAGAACATTACCGATTTATTTGTTCACCTGTAATACTGGCAATTTTAGTCAACTATGACTATCCATGACCAGTTTGCTGCTGAAGAAAACAATAGTTCTAGTAACTGAGTTACAGTCACATTCGTTATCTATGGATTGTATAATTTGACTTGAAATTGAATTTGTGACCGATTGCTATCTTCTCAGGAGGTTGGAACCAGACTTGTAAGCGATTCAACTCTGATTGAATCGATTCTCATGAATCGCTTGAAGATGCCGACTCACTGTGATTGAGTCGGTTGAATCACCTCTTGTCACCATATGAGTTGTGATTGAATCGGTCACACATGGCAACTACAAGTGATTGAGTCGGCAACTCATGTATTCAAGTTGATTGAATCAACAAAATGATTCAATCAGCATGTACTGGAAATTGAAGCTATGACCATATTTAGTACTACATTATGTAGAAATATATGTGGCATTTGCATCATAGACACACATAATGCACTGCAACATTTTTAGGTATTTTGTCAGTATTATAAATGCGCACCGCTATCATAATTGAAAAACCATAAAAATTCTGTTTAAAGTTTTTAATCAAACTGTAAACACAAAATTATACATATATGTCAATGCATGAAGATGAAAAAATGCATGTAAAGTTTCTTTCCATTGCCCTAAAATCAGTATAGTAATCAAGTTAACAATAGCAGTACCTAAGCAGGCGCACATTGCTCAACACACATGTTTAAGATATTATGTTAATCTTTATATTTTTAATACCCTGTTTCATCAGGACATTTGTGAGCAGGCAAAGCATATTGATGAATACACAATTTATGTTCACATTATAATTTGGTAGGTAACCTTAGTTACTGATTTGATTTTGGGCTAAGGGTCATAAATTGCTTGATCTAACCCATGGTCTTCTAACTCACCTTACATTTCCCAGCAGAATCAGCGTTTACCTATCAACATAAATAATTGGAATACCTTGGCTTACGAGCATTAATAGATGTCACATATTGCCGTGGCTCTCAATTACACAAAAGTAAAGATACAATGGCGAAAAGTAGATACATACCCTACTAGGTATTAAAAACTCAACCACCTTCACTTCACCTCCACTATCACCCAAAAACTATTGTTTTCATAGCTCAACAAACAATCTTTATCCGTTTGATGTTCTTCGCTTTCTAATTTTGAGGACCGCTAACAGTTTTGCATTCGATGCTAAATTTGGATGAGATTTGCCAGACTGCTCGCAATATTTGCCACATGCAAACCACGCAGAATATGCTTTTATGTCGCAGCTGCGTCAATATACGCTACAACTACCTAGTGCTGGGCTGAATACATATTGCCAAGCCAATTTATATTTTTACTGTTCGATAATTTTTTTTCTTAAATAAATTGGACAGAATAAAAAAATGTTTTACACTTACACGCATACAAAAATATGCTTAATTGAATCTAAAAATATAAACTATGCATTTTGTATTGGTCTCAGTCTTTTTTTTTTTTTTTGCTCCGCCAGCCTAAAGCCAGTTTGGAGCCGGGGGTCATTACATCTGGCAATTTTGGCCAGGAACAAAGGTCTCAGTCTGCTGCTGAATAAAAGATGGCTGCCCACTTAGCGCATGCGTATAAAGGCCTAGCTACACTATGCGTTTTCTGCGTGGGTTTTTGGCGAGTTTGCGTGTTTTGCGTATATTATATAAAACTTAATAAAGCCTTTATGATAATTAAAAGTTTTTTTTTATAAAAAATACAACAAAAACGAAGTATCGTTTCTTTCTAGAACCATATAACGCAAATCACGCAAACTCGCACAGGCAAAAAACGCACGCAGAAAACGCATAGTGTAGCCAGGCCATTACAAAGCTCCGCCTCGTATGAAGTTTGGTGTCGTGGGGGGCTTGGAATTGTTTTTTGTCCTTGAAGATATGATGGTTGAGGTAGTTTTATCATGAGAGCATTCAAATTTATATTATGTAACTATTGAATAGCTTCGTAAGTGTCCATAATCCGTAGTCTTGATGCCTAGTAAACAAAACTTGTAGCGAGCCGAAAATGTCTAGTCCTGTGTAATACTTTACCTGCTTTACCACTGCTTCATAAAGTATCAATCAATATTTTTTATATGGCTGATCACCAGCTATTTTAGTTTGGGTGTCACAATTGATTTGCAAATTTCGGTCCTTTTCGAAGATGCTGATAATAATATGTGGTAGTGTTCTGTGAAATTTTGCATATGTTTCCTTTTGCAAGCGTCAGGCAGATGAATAAATTTATAAGTCCTCTGGTAGCTTCATTTGTAACAGAACTTGTGTATTCTGTACTTAAATTATCATCTTTACACCATATTTATATGAATACCTACCATTTTGTTGAGTTCGGTATAGACTTAGTACTTTTCTATGTTTTTTGGTATTCTCCCAGTGTATTTGGTTGGTATCAGTTTGGTATCAGTTTCCAAAAATTTCTTAAATTGATATCACATATGTATATATTATAAATAACATGTTGATTGAATCGCGTTGAGTTGAATCATGAGTTGAGTCATTCCCTGAATCACTGATAATGGGACGAGTCGCGATTGAGTTGAACCACAAGGTCCATGAGTCGTGATTGAATCGCTTGGAAAATCAGGACTGTTTGATTGAGTTATGATTGAATCGGTCATTTCATCAAGTGAGTCGTGATTGAATTGATTGAATTTTTTTGAATCGCTTACAAGTCTGGTTGGAACAACAACCCCACGGCCGCACAGTTCACGGCGATGTTCCGCCACCTGCTGCACCGCTGCGGTGTCTTGGCCGGCAGCACCGGGAACGCCGTGGTCCCTGGACCCGACGTCCCTGCTGGCGGTAGGCCACCCGGCCCACCAACGACTGTGAGCAAGCTCAAAGGGAATGAGCGTAAGTTCATTTCAATAGTAGGGCAATATCTACAGTAAATGTAACACGAAATTGTTTTTTCGTTGCAGTGAGCTAGACCACTGGAGAAGACTGCCCCGACGCTGGCCCCCAACTCACCAGCGACACACAACATCAAGGAGCCGCAGATCCACCGAGACAGTGTCCATTTAGGACACACAGGTGAGTATTCTGTCATGTAGTGGCTTGCAGTGTTTACCTTTGCAGTGTTTACCATGGTTTACCTTTGCAGTGTTTTAGCGTGCTCGCAAACGCTGTGTTTTAGTACGCAGACATGCTTGTGCAGAATGCGCCGCGCCAGGTTGGCAGGCAGTTGTGAAATACAGACTCACGTGGCAGATCGGGGATTGTGATGGTCCTGCAGGGATTACGATAGAACATATTCGTTCAGTCATATGACATACCATGCATGGTCAGTTTGCTGATAATGCACCAAGTGATGTCCCTGCTGCTTTCGACAAAATCAGGATGAGCGTGGAGTCTGCCAGAATAGCGTGCCATTGCCTACGATGGGCTCCACGCAGTGAAAAAGTGAAAGGGCTTCCACGGTGACAGCATCTCTGAACACATATGACCAAAATAGAAATCCTGACTGGGAGAAGAAGCTGAGATCCCTAGATCAGGCTGAGAAGTTCGGTGGTAACTCTGCTACCCGACATGGCCATAGGTCTGAGGCAGCCGCCCTAGAAATGTATAGAGCACTGGCAGTGACGGAGGATAGTCACCACCTGCTGCGATGCGGACTGATTGTGCCTCCCAGCTGCCCATGGCTTGGCTGCTACTCTGACGGGATCCTTATGAAAGATGGGTGGCCTGTTGAGCTTGTAGAAGTCAAAAGTCCTTTTTGTGGTGAGAAGCTCTCAGCGCATGAGATCCTCTAATCATAAGCTGTGGACTCCCTGCTATATAGCCAGGACGGTGAGTGCCAGCTGAAAAGGCGGCACCGCTACTCTTCACAGGTTCAGCTTAATATGGCTATATTGGCTGTTGAGCTGTGTGACCTGGTCATCTATGGAAAGGATAGTATCGCAGTGCTGGGTGTTCCTCGCGAGCAGCTGTATGTACAATGACACCCTCATTCGGTCCCTGCACAGAACTTATTTGGCAATGGTGCTATGATGCTCCCTGGCCAGCTATCTTCGGCCCGGGAGCTGGCGAAGAAGCTATCCCTAAAAGCAAAAAAGCGTCGGAATGACAGATGCCACAATTTTGCAACTTCATTACCCGCCCCACCGCGCAGCCATCAATTGTCCAACCACAACTACCCACCATTTGGTTTAGGCTGAATTGGGCCCGCAAATGTAGGTGTCGGACACTCGACCAAGACGTGTCGAACCGAAAGACGGTCACCATAACTCGCACAAACAGACCTAGAACCAACACCAATAAGGTATACATTGGGTCTGAGACATGTCAGTAAGAATGAGAAGTACTGGCGAGCGGTGCACAGGACAAGAACGGAGGAATCACGACCGAGGTAACTGAAAGAACTGCAGAGACTGCATGTTTCGCTAAATGGTATCTCATCAGCGCTCGATGAATGCAGCTCGCGTCAGACGGCCGCCTGACAACCCACAGCCTGCGCATCGGCTCCGCAACAGCCGTGGCCGTGGCCGGCATCTCTGAGAGCGTCATCCGCATCTCCGGCATTCACATCAAACGTGACAATTTCTGACGGCACGAGTGCGGTGCAGAGTGCAGTATTCAGCCAGTTGCACTCGGCCAGAGAGCAGGTTCCAAGCAAGATTCTGTGCAGGATCCTGGTAACAATTTTACATAATCTCTTGTAACAATTTCTTACATAATCCTGCAAGAATAGTCCTGCATGACAGTCATCCAGGATAGCTTCACTATGGGGCTGAAGCTTTTGACCTCTCAATGGAGCTTCCCCCTTAAATAACCACTGATATGGGACTGTAACGAAGAGACTCGGACTTCATGGTGCGTGGTATAACTAGCAATGGAAGCAGAGTGTGGGTTACTTCCGTCAAACGGACTGTGAAAGCGGTGAGCTTAAGGAGTCTCCTCTTAACTGTGTCACAGAGCTAAAAAAAAAAAACTGGTATGAAGGTGGTAGCCAGTGTCTGTGGCATGGGCGCTACCGATCAGCAGGCATACAGGATGCTGGGTGTGGCAGACGGGAGCCACAGCTTTCTGCGCGACGGTGTGCGGGTGGTGACTACCTTAGACGTGACACACCTGCTCAAGTGTCTAAGGAACACGATGCTCACTAATAACATTGCGATGAACAGTAAAACGGCAAAATGGAGCAACATCGAGGCTCTCTTCGAAGCCAACCGCGACAGATCCCTGACAACTGTGCTGAAACTGAAATCGGTGCATCTGCGGCGCTGAAGAAGATGTCAGTCATCATTGGACCTCAGGTGCTACCTACCTGGCCGCTCAACTCCTTGCTTGTTGTGAACCGGAGCTCCAGTCCGTCTTAATCCGAGAGGACTCCACGATTTCTGATAAGAGTGAGGCGGAGATCCTGACTGCCATGAAGCGGCTAGTCGTGATAACCCACGGAAAAATTTAGTGATTTTTGGAAAATCTAGGCAATTTTTTTTAATTTTGAGATTTTTCGAAAAATCCCTAGATCTATTGATTTTTCCCGGGTCAATCGAGGTCATATATGATGACGTCATCATTAATGACGTCATCAGTGCTTAACATCAACCACCCTTCCTATACAGTGTTCCTATACAACTAACCGGATGTTGCGCGTTAGTAAACCGGAAGCTGCGTTCTGCGCATGCTTTCTGGAAGCTTCGGCAGGCGAGGTTTTATAAGGGGTTGCAGCAGAGCGGCGTCCTCTTTCGGCTCCGAAACATCCGCGAGGTACGTGCTCCCTGTCGTGTCTTGCTGTATAGTGCTTGCTGTCTGTGTGCGTGTGTTGTTTCGTCAGTATCTCTGTTGTTTGTGCTCCGATTTTGTTGATAAAAAAAACAGAATGTAGCTGAAAAAAATTGTCTGTGCTTCTGTGTCTTTTCCGTGTTTGAGTTTTGTGAGTGGGTTGCGTGAGTGAGTTCTGAGTTTTGTCTTGTGTTTTGTGTGGTGTATCACTATGTCTGAAAACTCGCCCCGAGCCCCTATCTTGGATATGGAGAGCTCCGAGCTAGGGAGCGCTGCTGGAGAGATGACCCCGGACTTTGATCCAAACAAACCGTCGACGTCAGGGCTCCCTCCGCCGGAGACCCGCCCGTCCTCTGATAGCGAGTCTGACGACGATGTCCCAGAATATGATATCCCACGAGCGCTGGGACCACCAAGTGACCACCAGCTTAAAGAAAAATACGATTGGTTCGTCTATGATGACATCTTTGCCGACCCATCTTTTGACATCCAGGCCGCTGAGTCGAGTGAGTCCGGCACCGAGTCGGATAGTGAGGCCAGTCCAACGAAAAAGGTGCCTCGTACTGAGTCGAGTGAGTCCGGCACCGAGTCGGATGGTGAGGCCAGTCCAACGAAAAAGGTGCGTCGTGCGGTTGTGCGCCGAACTCCCTCTCGCGCACCTCCCAGTCAGGACGGGGCGGGGGAACTGATTGACTGGGTGCCCCCGTCCGGGTGGGCGATCAAACGAGGCTTCCTGTGGTGCCCGAAGGCGTGCCGGATGATCACGAGGCGCGCTCTGGTACTGCACGTGCGGTGGTGTCACAGCTGCCCCCTAAAGGTGGAGCGCAACGGGCTTGCCGACATTCAAACTTGGTGTGCGCCAAACGCCGAGGAGTCAGTAACTTGCTCCTGCGAGGCGAGCATTTATCGAACAGAAAAGTACGGGGTCCGCACAGCGACACATCAAAAAAGCAAAAGCTCACAAAGGTCATGACGTCACAACAAAGATAAAAAGTCATGAACACCATTTTCATGACAGTCTCAACCTCGAAGCGCGCCGCGAAGGCTACTGGGCTACCTCGAGTAGTGCCCAAGGGAGCCGCCGACGAACACGCCGACGAGTGCGAAAGCGAGGCGTCGGCGCCATCGACGCCGTCCCGGTCGGCTCCCACCGCTCGTGGCGACCCTCCGGGCGATGACGATCTTGACGATCTTGGCGACCCAAGCGGCGGTGCCGCCCCCAGCGATGAGGGGCGGGGACCTCAGAGGAGCAAAGTGCCTCGCGTCGCCACCTCCAAAGCGACAACAAAAAAGTACTCGAGTCATGCGGAACGGGTCCTGGCCCGCACCGTATCGCGCATAGGACCTTACAGCCGCCACATGACGGCAGAAATCATGTCCGAAAACATGCCGGATGCCACTCGGCGTAATTACATGTACCACTTGCGAACTCTTCTCATGCGCGCGGGCCTCTTGTTCAAAAACGACGGACTTGAGGCCTTCGACTTCAGGCACCTCCTAGGTTCGCCTCAGAACGTCGAAAAGGTCAGGAACGTCCTGGGAACGGTGTTCAAACGCCACACGTCGACCGGGTACCTGATGCTAAACGCAATCAAACATGTCCTGGCCATCATCCCGCGTCGGGTCTTCTTCCTGGGGGACGACCTAGCGATGCAATGGACGAACCTGGTTCCAGGTTCCAGGTTCCAGGTGGAACCAGGTTCGTCCGTCCGCTCACTTGCACAGCGTTTGAGCTATATTGAAGACGGTGATATCGGACAGCAAAGTCGTCGAGTGGCAGGACTAGTGCTCGGCAAAGCCAGAGGAGTTGGAGATGCAGTTCAGGGAGATGCAGGAGCTTGCAGCTATGGCCGCCAAGTTCAGCGTGGGCTCCATCAAGGACATAAAGCCGGAGGAGTTCATCGGCTTCGGGATGAAAGACTCTCACGTCTATCGGGAGATGTTCATGGAGGCCACGAAGACGATGGACGCCAACAGCCGGACCTGGGTCATCATCTTGGCAACCACCGTCAAGAACCGGGAGAGGATCCTGGTGGAGCTGAACACCAAGTTCCTGACGGCCCCGTGGCGGAACACCGTCCAGAACTTCTTCATGACGAAGACGGTGACCAAGAACAGCGACAACGTCGGGCCGGAGAAGCTGATGCCCGTCGTCAGCATCCCGGCCTACATCCCCCCCATAACGGCCCTGGTGTGGAAGCAGATGAAGGTGCCGACCGAGAGGACGTACGAGAACTTCGTCCGGAACCAGTGGGTGGCCCAGCTGTACGTCTTGGACGACGTCCTCGCAGACCAGAGGAGGTTCGAGGAGGACCTCTGGGAGAACCAGATCACCAAGGGGGGCAGGACGTACGAGAGGGGCTTCCAGGAGAAGTACTGGCTGACCAAGTCGAAGGACCGGTACCCCCTCCTGATGTGGAACATGACCAGGTACCTGCCCAACAAGGAGGACCCGTACACCAAGGTCGACATCGAAGCCTGGCTGAAGCTGACGGGGGAAGACCAGGCGGGGGAGGACTAGGCCCTGACCCCCCCCGCGATGATGGAGACGATCCCGATGAAGAGGGAGGTCGAGAGCAGGGCCAACATCAGGGCCACGGAGGGGCAGGTCCTGGAGCACCTGGTGATGCTGGTGTCGCAGACGTCGACAGCGACGACGACAGCGACGTGCCCGGGGGGGGGAGGTGAGCACCGAGTGCCCGTCCGACGAGGAGATGCAGGCCGAGGAGAGGACCGAGGCCACGGTGCTCACGAAGGTGACGGAGCAGAGGGCGGAGAAGGGCACGATAGTGTACATCGACGCCAGGGCGGACGTCCTCTCCGAAGCCGAGGCGGAGTTGGAGGGCTTCAAGAGGAATTTGGCCATCGTGAGGGAGAAGGCCAAGGGGGCCGAGAGCCTGACCCCCATCCCGTTCAACAACGAGTCGATGATCGAGATCAGCTCCCCCATCGCCGACAAGAGCTGGATGGGCAAGGTGAACCCGATGGAGACCTCGAACGAGGTGTCCCTGGTGAGCGAGGAGGGGGCGGAGGGGGGCCTCGGGCTTGGCCAAGAACCTCCACTCGACCCCGGCGAGCTCCCAGTGGACGGTCGCGAGCACCAACACTAACGAGTCCAACCCCTCCAGCCAGGCAACGGACCCGACCTGGGACGCCTGCCTCACCCGGCCGGGTCCGAGCTGACGGTAGCCAGCACCGGCTCGGCCGGGTCATGGATGAGAGATTACCATGGATGAGAGAGAGTAGAGGTAGTCTGCATACACGACGTGCCGCACCTCATCAAGTGTCTGAGGAACACCCTCATGAAGCATGACATCCTCGTAGATGACAAGAGGGCCTCTTGGTCTCACGTGACCGAGTTCTTCGAAAAGGACTCTCAAAGGACGCTGAGAAGCGCTCCGAAGCTCACCCGGAAACACGTCGCTCCCAACAACTTTCAGAAAATGAAAGTTCGGTACGCCGCCCAAGTGCTCAGCCGCTCCGTAGCTGTTGGCATCTCGCTGTACAGCGCATGCGGTAAAAGGCGGTTCCTGACTGTAAACTTTAGTAGGCCAAACTCAAAACTAAAATAATTGGTGACTGGAATTAGCTCGTTAAATCAAACACCACTGAAATATTGTGAAACTTACCATATTTTCATAGACTTAATGCTCCGTTATTTAATGTCCACCGAAGCACATACTCACCTAACGGTCATTTGGCAATGGACTGGTTGCCTGTCAGTATAACAGGTGAATATTTAATTATTCTTAGTAACTATTTTTCGAATACTTCCGTCGTGAAGTGATTATAACATTTATGCTGGTAATATAGTTATTATTATGTGTTGGCAGGCATGTTGGGGAGTGGGACCGGATCGGAGACCAGGACTGCTGATCCTGAGGACACGGCGGTATTCCTACAGCGCCTCAACGACACTTTTGATGTGCTCAACTCCAGCACCTTCAAAGCTGCTAACCCGATGAAGGAAGCCATCAGTGGGAGAAACATCGAGGACAGGAGACGCTTCCTCCAAGATACATCCGCGTGGCTCGGAAGCTGGAATGTGCAGGTAAAGACTGACGTTCGGCGCGATGTTCGGCTCCGCATTGTCAATAACATTTATTCACAGCACACGTCTTCCAATTCGTAACATTTTTATTCGCGTGTCTGCTTCATAAGTCCTCGAACGAGATCAAAGACAGCTATTTTAGGTACATCTTGAGATCAAAGACCTGCTGATGTGACACCGTCGTTTCGAAATTTTCACAATTTTCGCCAAATCAGTTTTACTGCATGGATTTTGATAAGTCGTTTTGTTAGGATTTTATCGCCTTGATTATGAGGCCGTATTGAACCGTTATTATCATAAGTGGTTTGTATGCAGTAACTTTTTTATTGTAATTGTGATCATTTGTGCCTTCAGGTACCGTCGGTGCGTGGTCTGCAGCTCACCATCGCTGGCGTTCTATCGCTGTGGGACACCTATGGTGGACGGGTCCTGCAGTTCATGCTGACTCGGCGCCTCAACCAGGATGCCTGTGAGAATCTCTTCTCAGTCATTCGGTCGAGAAATGGACAAAATGATCTGCCGAGTGCCGGATGCCAGTAAGTTTCGAATGGCCCTCCGTAAGACGGTGGCAACGAACATTCTTGCGCCACCGACCGCGAACTGCGAGCCAGATGGCGACACGCTCCTCACCGTTGTGACGTCAGTGTCCCGCAGGGTGAGGTGCAACCTCACGCAAGTGAAAGTGTCCTTAGCGAACTCCGAGCCAGTTGACGTTTCACTTGCACCGATCGATGCTACGATGTCGAACATTTTGACGTACGTCGGCGGCTGGGTGTTGCGACGTGGTGCGGAGAAACATGCCTGTGTTCAGTGCTCTGCTGTGCTCGCAAAACCCGATCCTTTGGTGTGTTTTGAACGGGAGATGATGTGTGGACTGAAAAGCTTTACCGGTGCATCAGAAGTAGACGCCGGAAGCCTGGTAAAGCCCACACAGGGCTTTTACGAGATTGTCTCGTACGCTTACCGCGCTACCCAAGTCCTGTGGCCGGCTCTATTCACAAAGTCGGGAATGCTGTCGGTAATCTTAAACCGTGTCATGACTTCGCAGCCGGCGCTAGATCTATTGGCCTTGCTGTGCGATAAGAATGCATTGGTTTTCATGATCACCCTTTTCATTCGCCTGAACCTGTACAGGCTCTGCGAACAGGGATCCTCTGGGCGAGCGCCTGCGCAGAAACAAAACAGGAAGCTGCTCAAAGTCACATCTCGAGCGTAGTCAGATAGTGGGGTGACGAGCAGGGCTGTGCCATCCTTTTCAATGATCTCATTTTCATTTCACTAGGCTGAACAGTCGCTCTTGCAGTGATGGTTGTGCAAGCTCGATGTCGAAAGTTTTTTTGCATGTGTCTAAATGTGTGTATACTATATAGCGTGACGGCAGGCTGACACGTGTGCGCGCGCGTGTATGCTTGTGTATATGTAGATGCGAGTGTACTGAGGGTGTCGCTGGCGGTTCGACCTCCGCTGTCAGTCCCCACGTGTGTGGTGTGTCATGGGATGATTTCTGACGTCATCGGTCGGGGTGCGGCGTCTTGGGCTGATGTGCGGCGTAATGGGGTGATGCGCGCTGCTGTCGAGAGTCGCCGTGTGCGGGCGAGATGACAGTGATTAGAGATGAAACGGGAGCCAGCCGCTCCCGTTTCCCTGTGCTGCACCGCTCCCGTGTTGCTGGGCTGCACTGCGGCGCCTCGCGGCTCCAGTGGCTGTATTCGGGACTCCGCCAGGCCCCAGCGACGGTCTCGCGAACCATCTGCAACCGAGTGGCACGATCGTGGACCGGTATGGACTCCACACTGGATCGGGCGTCCGCCGTCCTGCGCGTGGGCTGAGCTCGGGCCGTTTGTGTCTGTGTGTGGGTGCGTGAGGCGCGCTCTCCGCGGACGGAGAGACGAATCTCGTGTCCAAATGACTGGGCTGACTGGCGTATCGTAAGTGTATTATCGTCAAAGGATACAATGAACAAACTAATTGATCAATGATCATGATCAATCACTGAACGTCTTTTCGGGCTTTCTGTGCCCACTGCAGATTTTGAGTGGCGGGTGAGGGGGAGCATGCAAGCCAAGCCCATCCAATTCCTCTTCCGACTCCCGTCCGTATTATACTGGGACTTGGTTTGTAAATGATCAGAAAACAGATATGGGCATCACTTGTGCCATGTTGTAACATTTTTCAACCCAAAACGCCTAAAAATATTCGCGGAACATATCCCCGTCATTACGCTTTACACTGCGGCCCACCGCGCGTCGTGGCTAGGTTTAGTTCATCTGTTGGCCGCTAGGTGGCCGCGCTGGTCGCTGACATCAAAGGGGCCGACGCCGAGACTCGCATCCATATATCTCTCATCCATGGCCAGGCTCTCCAGCGGCCGCCAGCCAGCCGCCAGCCAGCCCAGCCAGCCCAGCCGCCAGCCAGCCCAGCTGGTGCTGCTGTGGGAGGTTAGTAGTGCATATAGGTACTTGTATCTGTCCACTGTAATCTATATAGCGCATCATCGAATGTGTAGAAGGTGATGTAAGCTATTGATGATATCTTGACAGTCGTTATTTCTTCCAGCTCTTTTGCGAACTTTGAGAGCGAGAGTTACAAGTGCAAGTGGGCTGACGGCGATGGCTTTCAATTACTATGCGAGCACCTCACCTAATGCACTGAATACTCATGACTGATAGAGATCGGTACCAGGCATACTTTAAGCCTGGAACACAGCTTTCAAGTATTGAAGACGCGTCATTTTACCTCAGGTTTGAAACCATGGCATATGCTCTGTTCCGAACACGCAGCAGCATAAATTATTGGAAGCAGATAATTGCCATGAATTCTAATGCTAGGTGCGCCGTGCAGACGCGTTTTGCATGCTTGAAAGCTGTGTTTCAGCATGACATGGGCACTATTCTGTGACAGGGTAGTCGATGAGTAATAACAGGCTGCGTTTATTTCACCCCCAGGTGCTCATTGATGCCGACGGCGGCAGAGTCGGTTTGATGCGGCAACCAGCGTTGCACAACGCTGCTGGAGGTGAATCGTATTATTAACGTGTTATTGTTATTTTTATATTCGACTGCAAAGGAATAATTTTCAATACCAACAAGTAGTGTAAGCGATCCTATGTGGCTTGACTATCCAATGAACTGGAATCGATTTTGACAGCGTGCGCCTGATTATCTACTCTTAACTGTAATAAGAGATTCCTTACTCTCATTTGATACATTAATAACTATTGGCTGCCAAGAAATGTTTTAATGCTCGGACACGGACACTGTTTCGGAAAGCTGTCAACGGATGCGTGGTCTGTGATGATTAAACAAATCATACTTTCTCACAGGAGTTCCACGTCGTCGTCAACGACCCAGTTATGCTGGAGCTTGGCCGGCTCCAGCATAATGAGCGCTGGGGCGAGCCGGCTCCAGCTGCCGGCGACGTGGAGCTCCTCCACAAGCAGCTCCGGTACCAGGCGTACCGGCAGTACGCTTTGTGGTGGTAAGTGATGGCACCATTATATATAACTACTGAGGTTGCATTCGAACATTCGATTTGTTTTTGTCTGGTATATCTGCAATTGATTGTTTTGTGCATGACATTTGAAGCAATTATGCGGTAGTTTCATTTCGTCCTGCCGTCTATCATGGCAATTACTATGAGCTAACCACAACCAATTGTAATGTAGGTACGTTTGATATGATATTCATACACTAAAATACAGATTTACACCTTGTACATAGTGTAGGAGGGCTCCTTCTCCTGTGCCGCCGCCTATTGCTCGGGCTATATGTAGGCAATGAATGAACTGCCGCCAATGAATGGACTGCCGCTCCGAGACCGACTGAGTCAGAGTCGGAAGTGGAACTCTGCCGCTGCGAGCGCCCGCGGCTACAGCTCACGCGCCGTGGGCTATTTGCCGTGCTCTGCGGCGACGGCTGTGGCAGTGATGGCGGCTGCTGATTGGCTGGCGCTGCGACGCCAGGGCAGCCGCCGATTGGGTTTTCTCCTGGAACCTTCTCGGACGAAAGGTCGTCTGAAGGTCATTGTCATTGACGGGGGATTCGGTCTGGAGCGGGGGGCTACGCTGGGAATTGAGACTTGAACTGGACTTTGACTTTGGTTTCGAACTGGTCTTGCTTGCCAATACAATGTGACTAATGTTTTGCATAAAATCTATCACGGCCATGTCTACAATAGTATATCTCAATTCATCGCGTAAATGTGCGCGCCTAACCAGTAGACGGTAAGCGAAGTGTTCGTGCCGGCGCATGTGTTCAGGCATAAACATACAAACTGTTCTCGTTTCCAGGTGGGGCACGCTGGGCCGGTCCCAGCGCCGGGTGATTCCCGCCTGCGTGGTCTGCGCCGTTCGGCGCGCCCACCCCAGCCCGCAGGGCTTCTACGTGGGGTTCAATGCCATCCCGATGTAAGTCTAGTCCATAGTCCATTGTGGCTGTGAATTGTGATTTTGTAATCCAGAGGAAACGTTTCGTGTCGTGTTAGGCCGACTACTTTACGAGTTATCTCAGGAGCTCTCATCATTCCATATCAATGTGATACCGAATATCTTACGAGTTGTCTCACTAGTCAGCACAGTTGGTTACTATGCGTCGACCACGCGTCGGATACAAGCTGCGTTACTCATGTCGCTGCAAACATTGTGCCTGTGAATTGTCTCCCGGAGACAATTCACAACGCCCTCTCCCGGAGAGGGCGCTCCAGAAGTGGAGTCCCACACCGAGGCTGAGAGCAGCGACTCCCTGGATTCGCTTCATCGGGACGCCTTTTTCCCGAGTCCCTGTACTCTCAGCGACTCCCCCCTGGATTCAAGTCAATTCGACCTTTTCCTGAGTGATTCCAAAAGTGACGAAGATGACTCTCTCTCGCCGCTGATCCGGATGTGACCGGCCTCCTGGCCTACAGACGGCATTCCACACAGGTCGCCGAACGGGTGTACGGACAGCGATTTCGGCACCAGGTAGACAGCACCTCCCAGAGGCAGCTGTTCGCTCGGATTGAGGAGTACATGGCTTCCGCGCTGGAGGAGTCGCCAGCCGCGGAGGAGCTGGTGGAGCCCGACCGGGTCCCCTCCCGACCTGCCACCGAGGACGACGAGTCTAGCGAGGACTAGCGTATCCCAGTGTTCGGCGATGCAGTAGTGTTTGTTTTTTTGTGTTCGACTTGTATGACTGGGGCAAGAAGCACGACACTACACGCAGGCAGATACATGTCACCATATAAAGTTAAAGGGACTACTCCAGGTCCTCAGGGGTTTGAAGTAAGCTAAGTGTTTTAGCTGCTGAGACCGTTAAATCAAGCATTCGCAATCAGAGTACAATAAGTACCCTTTGGTAGATAATGGAATTTTGTTATTTTAATTAAGTTAATTTTCAGAACATTACCGATTTATTTGTTTACCTGTAATGCTGGCAATTTTAGTCAACTATGACTATCCATGACCACTGGTCATGGATAGTCATAGTTGACCAGTTTGCTGCTGAAGAAAACAATAGTTCTAGTAACTGAGTTACAGTCACATTCGTTATCTATGGATTGTATAATTTGACTTGAAATTGAATTTGTGACCGATTGCTATCTTCTCCGGAGGTTGGAACAACAACCCCACGGCCGCACAGTTCACGGCGATGTTCCGCCACCTGCTGCACCGCTGCGGTGTCTTGGCCGGCAGCATCGGGAACGCCGTGGTCCCTGGACCCGACGTCCCTGCTGGCGGTAGGCCACCCGGCCCACCAACGACTGTGAGCAAGCTCAAAGGGAATGAGCGTAAGTTCATTTCAATAGTAGGGCAATATCTACAGTAAATGTAACACGAAATTGGTTTTTCGTTGCAGTGAGCTAGACCACTGGAGAAGACTGCCCCGACGCTGGCCCCCAACTCACCAGCGGCACACAACATCAAGGAGCCGCAGATCCACCGAGACAGTGTCCATTTAGGACACACAGGTGAGTATTCTGTCATGTAGTGGCTTGCAGTGTTTACCTTTGCAGTGTTTACCTTTGCAGTGTTTTAGCGTGCTCGCAAACGCTGTGTTTTAGTACGCAGACATGCTTGTGCAGAATGCGCCGCGCCAGGTTGGCAGGCAGATGTGAAATACAGACTCACGTGGCAGATCGGGGATTGTGATGGTCCTGCAGGGATTACGATAGAACATATTCGTTCAGTCATATGACATACCATGCATGGTCAGTTTGCTGATAATGCACCAAGTGATGTCCCTGCTGCTTTCGACAAAATCAGGATGAGCGTATAGGAGTCTGCCAGAATAGCGTGCCATTGCCTACGATGGGCTCCACGCAGTGAAAGAGTGAAAGGGCTTCCACGGTGACAGCATCTCTGAACACATATGACCAAAATAGAAATCCTGACTGGGAGAAGAAGCTGAGATCCCTAGATCAGGCTGAGAAGTTCGGTGGTAAGGTAACTCTGCTACCCGACATGGTCATAGGTCTGAGGCAGCCGCCCTAGAAATGTATAGAGCACTGGCAGTGACGGAGGAGAGTCACCACCTGCAGCGATGTGGACTGATTGTGCCTCCCAGCTGCCCATGGCTTAGCTGCTACTCTGACGGGATCCTTATGAAAGATGGGTGGCCTGTTGAGCTTGTAGATGTCAAAAGTCCTTTTTGTGGTGAGAAGCTCTCAGCGCATGAGATCCTCTAATCATAAGCTGTGGACTCCCTGCTATATAGCCAGGACGGTGAGTGCCAGCTGAAAAGGCGGCACCGCTACTCTTCACAGGTTCAGCTTAATATGGCTATATTGCCTGTTGAGCTGTGTGACCTGGTCATCTATGGAAAGGATAGTATCGCAGTGCTGGGTGTTCCTCGCGAGCAGCTGTACAATGACACCCTCATTCGGTCCCCGCACAAAACTTATTTGGCAATGGTGCTATGATGCTCCCTGGCCTGGCCAGCTATCTTCGGCCCGGGAGCTGGCGAAGAAGCTATCCCTAAAAAACAAAAAAAAAAAGCGTCGGAAGTACAGATGCCACATTTTTGCAACTACATTACCCGCCCCACCCCGCAGCCATCAATTGTCCAACCACAACTATCCACCATTTGGTTTAGGCTGAATTGGGCCCGCAAATGGAGGTGTCGGACACTCGACCAAGACGTGTCGAACCGAAAGACGGTCACCATTACTCGCACAAACAGACCTGGAACCAACACCAATAAGGTATCCATTGGGTCTGAGACATGTCAGTAAGAATGAGAAGTAGTGGCGAGCGGCACTGCACAGGACAAGAACGGAGGAATCAAGACCGAGGCAACTGAAAGAACTGCAGAGACTGCATGTTTCGCTAAATGGTATCTCATCAGCGCTCGATGAATGCAGCTCGCGTCAGACGGCCGCCTGACAATCCACAGCCTGCGCATCGGCTCTGCAACAGCCGTGGCCGTGGCCGGCGTCTCTGAGAGCGTCATCCGCATCTCCGGCCTGCACATCAAACGTGACAATTTCTGACGGCACGAGTGCAGTGCAGAGTGCAGTATTCAGCCAGTTGCACTCGGCCAGAGAGCAGGTTCCAAGCAAGATTCTGTGCAGGATCCTGGTAACAATTTCTTACATAATCCTCTCGGTAACAATTTCTTGCATAATCCTGCAAGAATAGTCCTGCATGACAGTTATCCAGGATAGCTTCACTATGGGGCTGAAGCTTTTGACCTCTCAATGGAGCTTCCCCCTTAAATAACCACTGATATGGGACTGTAACGAAGAGACTCGGACTTCATGGTGCGTGGTATAACTAGCAATGGAAGCAGAGTGTGGGTTACTTCCGTCAAACGGACTGTGAAAGCGGTGAGCTTAAGAAGTCTCCTTAAGCTCACTGAAACTGAAATCGGTGCATCTGCGGCGCTGAAGAAGATGTCAGTCATCATTGGACCTCAGGTGCTAAATGGTCGCTCAACTCCTTGCTTGTTGTGAACCGGAGCTCCAGTCCGTCTTAATCCGAGAAGACTCCACGATTTCTGATAGAGTGAGGCGGAGATCCGGACTTGTTTGTTTGTTTATTGGGGCTTTAGGGCGCGTCGACTGCAAAGGTCATTTTGCGCCCATAACGTCGCGCTAGTAAAACAAGTGTTTCAAAAGAAGAAACTTTCTAGATATCAAGACTAGAAAGTAGAAGACTTTATAAAAAAGACAGGGTAAAATAAAACAACGCAAAAGCGTCGTAATAGACAACTGACTAGACAAGGAGACTAGAGAGGATTTGGGTCAGGTCGAGTAAATCACTTGGAATTTGACTGCACGGATAAAGGAAAAGATGTTGCCAGATAAAACCCAGGGTGACTCGTCACCCAGCAGGTGGCGGACAGTGGTACCCGGAGCGATGCGGCCGAGGTAGCGCGTCCGGTCTGGTTCTAAAAGTGGACAAGATAAGAGCACGTGAGCGACGGTAAGAGGCGCGGAACAACCGTTGCAAATGGCCTGCTCGTCTCCGCGGAGGAGGTGGCCATGCGTGGCATATGTATGGCCGATTCGGAGCCTGCACAAGATCACCTCGTTGGACCGGTTGTCTTGCAAGCAAGACCTCCATGGCTCCAAAGTCGGCTTCACCTCACGGAGCTTTCCGCCTCCACGTAGGCTCCACTCTGCCTGCCACTCAGAGAGAATGAAAGATCGCACAGCCGAATAAAGGTCACGCGCCGGCAATGGCAGACGTCGAGTGCAGGAGGCTGCGGCCGCGCGCCTCGCGGCCGCATCTGCCAGCTCGTTGCCGTGTATGCCGACGTGGCTGGGAATCCAGCAGAACTGAACAAATTTTCCCGATTGTTCCACTGACTGAAGTCGAGCTAAAATGTCTTGAACGATCGGGTCAACTGGATTAAAACTCCGTAACGCCAAAAGGCTACTTAGGGAGTCCGATAAAATCAAGTAAGAAAGGCCGTCCGACACCTCGATAAAACACAGAGCCTTCTCGATGGCGACTAGCTCAGATGAAAACACCGAGGCAAAAGAAGGTAGAGAGAATGAGCGGGTATCGCGACCTGCGATAAAAGCACATCCCACTCCCTCAGGTGTTTTTGATCCGTCTGTAAAAACGGTGTTAAAACCATCGTACGAGACGATGTGTTGCAAGGCCCTGACTCGCGCCTCACAAGGCAGCAAGTCATCCTTCTTAACTTCGGAGAGTGAGAGATCTACTTGAGGTTTTGCGTGTTTCCAAGGCGGAGAGGACGTACCCCAGCTACGTCGTACGACACGTAAACCTATGTTGGCTGCGGAGAAGAGACCTCTCATGCGCGCTCCAAAGCAGAGCGATTGTCGCGCTCTGTCAAGTCGAGTGTAGTAGGTGGAGAAGACGTACGGATACGTCGGATGCGTCGGGAACTGACGCAGTTTCAGCGCATAGCGCATCCCAAGCATCTGGCGGCGTAGGGATAGAGGCGGCTCGTGCGCCTCAGCAAGAAGGCTGCTGCTGGGCGAGGTGCGGAATGCTCCGGTGGCGACACGGATTGCAGCATGATGGACTGCGTCGAGGACCTTTTTGCTGGATTGGCTCGCTGAATCGTAGACAAAAGAAGCGTAGTCAAGCTTCGACCGAACTATCGATCGGTACAGGAGAAGAAGGGTCCTGCGGTCCGCACCATAAGATGTGCGAGCAACACATTTTAAAACGTTCAGGGATTTAAAACACCGTTCCCGAAGCGTTCTAAAATGTTCCTTATACGTCAAGCGACTGTCAAAATAAATCCCAAGAAACTTCGCCACCGGCCGAGTGGGAATCACCTGTCCGTAGAGCTTGATTCCCAAAGCTAGGTCGTCACAACGTCGGCGGCAAAAGTGCATTGCCACGGTCTTCGCTGTGGAAAAACGAAGACCATTCTTACCGCTCCACCTCTCCAAACGTGTTACGGCGAGCTGCAGCTGTCTAGCCGCGTGTCGAGCGCTTGAAGCAGCAAACCAGATGGCAAAATCGTCGACAAAAAGCGATCTCCCGATGGAAACCGGGAGGTCGTCGACGATGTCATTGATTGCCACCGCGAACAACGCCACACTGAGCACCCCACCCTGGGGAACTCCGTTCTCCTGGGTAAAACTGCTCGAGAAATCACTGCCAACTCGGACTTTAAACCGACGACCCGATAAAAAATTCTTGATAAAGAGGCCCATCCGGCCGCGTATGCCGTACTTATATACTTTGGAAAGTATGCTGTGTCGTAAGACTGTATCATAGGCCGCCTCAATATCAAAGAACAGTGCTCCAAGGTGCTTCTTTTCAGTAAAACAGGTGCGTATCTCGGAATCAAGGGCTAAAATGTGGTCAACAGGGCTGCGGTGCTTTCTAAAACCGCACTGGGCGTTTGTAAAAACACCATGATGTTCCAGAAACCAGCTAAAACGCACATTGACCATCTTCTCCATCAGCTTTGAAAGCGATGATGTGAGAGAGATGGGCCGATAATGGAGAGGGTCATGTCCCGACTTGCCAGCCTTCAAGATAGGAATGATAATGGCTTCCCGCCAGGTCTCAGGGAAGGTGCCAGTCTCCCAAAGCGAATTGAAGGTTGCTAGCAGCGCCTCGAGGGCAACTGTGGGGAGATGACGGAGCATGTCGTTGTGGACAGCATCCGGACCTTCTGAGACGCTGCGCAACGAGCTGATGGCAGACGTGAGCTCAGCCATAGAGAAAGGCTCGTTGTACACCAAATTTTCAGCTGTGCTGAAGTCCACGGCGGCTGGTGCAGGTCGTGAGGACGGCTCTCCTCGGCAGCGCTGATAGAGTGCACGGCCTATCGTCTCTGCGACGTCTGAAGGGTGAGATATGTCCGTGTTGTTCACTCTTAAAACCGGAAGCGGAACAGAGCTGAACCGGCCTTCAATGCGCTTCATGCGTGCCCATATTTGGGTCGTAGGAGTAAAACGGTTTAAGGAACTTACGTAAGTGCGCCATGAAACAGCCTTTGCCTCCTTTAAAACGCGTCGGGCAAAAGCCCGCGCTCTCTTAAAAGCGATGAGGTTCTCAGTAGTACTACTCCGGTCAAACTTTCTAAAAGCGCGCTTCCTGGCACGAATCGCATCTCCGCATTCCTTGGTCCACCACGGGACCGGAGGACGACGAGGCTGACTCGACGTCTTGGGTATGCACCCGTTTGCGGAGTCAATGAGTAAACATGTAAAATCCTCTGTAGACATCACAGAGGGGTCGGCTCTGGATAAAACAGAAGCCTCTACAGCGGCCTGGAATTCGCCCCAGTCGGCTTTCCGAACATTCCACCTAGGTGGACGGTTGCCTGACACTGGGGACTCCTGGTGCTCCAGCCACACTGGGAAGTGGTCGCTCCCGAGTGGGTCGTCATGGACGGACCAGGTAAAAAGCTGAGCTAGCCGCGGACTGACTAAGCTCAGGTCCAGAGCCGATGTTTGACCGGAGGGTGTTGTAAAATGGGTGCGCTGTCCTGTATTTAAAATACACAGCGCCTCATCGCGGATAAAAGATTCTAAAAGTCGACCACGAGTGCCAGTCGTGTCGCATCCCCACGCCAGGCTATGGGCATTAAAATCGCCGACTACCAGGACCGGAGGTGGAAGCTCATCGACAAGTCGATGCAGCTCAACCACCGGGAGCGCTATACCTGGTGGAAGGTATAAAGAACAAACTGTCAGCTCCCGGTGGTTGAAATCAACTCTAGCGGCTACCGCCTGCAGAGGAGTCTGCAGCGGAACCTGACGTGTGGGCACACTGTGGTGCACTGCCAAAAGTACACCTCCATGGGCAATGGTCGGGGTGTCTAAGTCTCTTCTAAAAACAGAGTAACCCTTGATGGCAAAGTTAACGTTTGGCGCTAGCTTGGTCTCCTGGAGACCTAAAACAAGGGGTGTGCGCCAACGGATAAGAGACTGTAGGTCCTGGTAGTTGGCCCGGAGGCCTCTACAGTTCCACTGTAGAATGAAAGGCGTGGTTAAAAAGGCGCAAAAAGGGCGCGTATAACATGAGGCAAAGGCGCACACAGATACCTGACTGACCACAAAAAAGGTAAAAAGCACCGAGAGAAATGCACCTGGTAAAAAAGCGCAATAGCGCGAAAAAGATAAAAGGATAAAAGAGGAAATGACTAGACTGAAGGACTAGACTAGGTCCTCTAACTCCGAGGAGGCGCTCCCCCCGTAGCGGATACGGGGGTGCCCTGAGCCCTCTCGGTGAAGCCTCCCTTCAGCAGAGGCAGATCGGGCATGGCTCGGGCCCGGCTGGGGCCTTTTCGACCGGGGGGCGTCGCCCTCCGAAGGTGACCAGCTCGGGGGCGTCTGCCGCTTGGCGAGGCGCCCTGGAGCCGCGGAGGGCTGTTGCCGCCCCGACGGGGATGTCGAGGCGGCGGCCTGTGTCCTCGACACAGGCGTCTCTGGCAGCGGCGGTGGTGGCCGCCGCTGCGGAGGTGGAGGAGGCGGCGGGGGACCCATGATGGGCCGAGTCCCCGCCTGAGGTGTCTCCGGGGTGTCAGCGGCAACAGCCGCATTGGCACTCCCGGAGGCGGAGTCGGCAGACGAGGCTTCCTTAGCCTCGAGGGCCTTCTGGACGAGGCGAGCCCTCCTCGCCTCGCGTGCCTTCCTCTCCTCCTCTCCCCGCCGCAGCGCCTCCTGCACCGCCGTGGGCGGTCGGGGGCGGGGCGGGGTGGGTGGCGCCTTACCCTGCGCCGGGGGGCGCCGACCACCCTGTCGGCGCTGGACGACGGCCCAGCCGTCTCCATCACCGTTCGCGGCTGGAGCGGGACTGGGTGGACCCCACACTGACTCTAGAGCAGCCTGCTCTGTGTTGCTCGGCGGCGCACGAGGCGCCGTGGTGTCCGCTGAGTCACCAGTGGCTACGACGGTGAGGCCGAATCGTTTGAGAAGCTGCACGAGCTGCGCTACACTCATCTGGGAGGCATCGGTGGAGTTTGTGACTCTCACCTTCTGGGCATACGAGGTCTTCGGGTGACTCTGGTTGTACACCTCCCGGGCCTCTTTGAAAGACAAATTTTTGGTAGCCTTGATGGTCATGATCTCTTTCTCCTTGACGTATGCAGGGCAAGACCTATCATACGCGGAGTGCGGCGTCTGCCCCTCTCCGCAGTTGACGCATCGGGGGGTCTCCGAGTCACAGGTTTCGTCAGTGTGGTCCTGCGAAGCACACTTGGAGCACGTGGGTCTTCCTCGGCAGTTGTCCTTTGTGTGGCCGAAACGTTGGCAGCGGAAGCAGCGCATGGGCGCTGGGACGAAAGGCCGCACGCGAACCTTCACGTAGCCCACACGAATCTCACTCGGCAAGTCAGTGGAGTCAAACGTCAGAATGATGTTGTTGGTCGAGACCGTGCCTCTCTTCGTTATGATGCGGCGAGCCGCTGTCACGCCGAAATCGGCGAGCCCGTCCGCAATGTCCTCGTCGCTCACTCCCCTCAGATCGAAACAGTTAATGACCCCTCGTGAGGAGTTCTTAGATCGGTGAGGTTCCACTGTAAGCGGGATGGAGACGAGCCTCCGGCCGGATGCCCGTCCCTCGGAGAACACGAAGCGAGTAGCGTCCAACGCTTTCGCCGCCTCCTCGCTTTTCCTGAACTCGACCTCCAGCGCGCCATCACGCATCCGGTCGCAACGAACGATTGAACCAAACCGGTCGCAGCCATCCTTCCGCTGGAAGGGCGACAGAGAGCTCAGCTCCCTGTCTGCGCTCCGGAAGATAAGGATCTTAGGAGATCGTGGACCTTTGTCGAGCACCGTTCGCCTGTCGGCCGAGGCCAACGGGCGAGGATCGGCCGAGGCCGAGGGATTGGACTGGGGGGAAGGGGGATCGGTCAAGTTATCCATGTGAAAGAGTTGGTCTCCGCCAGCTCGGCCGCCGACGCTCCGCAACGGCGCCGCTACAAGGCCTAGGACGGCCGAGCTGACTGTACGGGACTTGGCGGCACCTTCCGCGGGGGAGAGAGAGACTCACCACCCCCCACGGTCGGATACCGCCTCCTCCCTTGACGCCTAGCCGAGTCACCGCCAGGGGCAGCGACAGATCAGTCCCACCGACGGAGGACGAGCACAAGTGCCCGAACCCCGCCGGCGACACCTCTCCGACACCACCCCCGGCGGCGTCACGACTGGGAATGGCTCCTCAAGTGCGGCGCCCCACTGAGTGTCCCGCCCTTACAGAACTCAGGGCCAAAGAGGCGTGTTGCCCAGCCACCGCGACTGGCTCCGCACGGTGGGGGGCTCAACCTCCAGGATCCCGCTGTCCTGGGGTACGGGTCGGCTCGCCTAGCCTAGTAAAACCGGCTGGTACCCGAGGGGACGCCACTCCCCTTACACTAGCCCAACTCGGCTGTGTTCCTGCGGGTGCAAAAAACAACGAAAAAAGGGGGGAAAGGAATCAGAAAGCTGTGATCGAACGAAACGCGGACATCCGGTGAGAAGCAAAGCAAAAGCAAACAAAGACCGCTCAAGAGAAACAAAACCACGGAAACCAAGAAAAGTCGGGCCGTACCATCTGCCCATCCAGTGATCAAAAGCAAATCGTAAGCAAGCATGGGTCAAGCTGGGGCCGAGGGGGCGCTACTCCCCTTGCTGGCCGAGGCCAGGGCCGACGCGGGGCGAGGGCCCAAGGAGCCCAGTCCAACAGCGACCCAGGCCACTGCCAACCCCCTGCGGGGCCAATCCAGCAGGCAATCCATCCGGCAACCAAAGCAAGTCCAGGTCAAACGCGCGTCAAGCTGGGGCCGAGGGGGCGCTACTCCCCTTACTGGCCGAAGTCACAGCCGCCGCAAAGCCGGGGCCAGGTTACCCCGGCTAAGCAGCAGCTCTGACCACGGTCAGCCCCCTGCGGGGCGGAGATCCGGACTGCCGTGAAGCGGCTAGCCGTGATAACCCACGAAAGTGAGGCCATTAAAATGTTTGAAGCTGATAACCATGTCAATGTCCAGCCATCTGGTAGGTATATGACTACACAATGCGACCCTCCAGCCAAGGGCTCTGAGACAATGCCTTTACCAGCATCGGCCCCGCCACCTTCCCGCTCCATCGGTCCGGAATCGGATCCTAGCGGCGTGTCTTCTGGTGTTACTGCTAGTACTGTTGTGTGGGTAACTGAGGATGGCCGCGTTCTTACGTGCGCACGGGTGGAAGGGCTCTAAATGGCTGGTAGTATCATATCGAGCCAATGATTAGCTGTATCCTGGAGCTGCTTTCAGCGCGTTATTCGTTATCCAAGGCTCTTTATGATGATGGCGGCATTGTTTTCAGTCTCTGTTCTGGGATACATATCCCAACGATAGCAAAGCTAGCCGTCCCCACCGGGCCTGTCAGCTGGCACCGCGTCACCGTGCGTAACGCGAAGATCCATGGAGACATGGTGCATGGTAGATCGGCAGCAGAGGCTGTGTTGCCTGGGGCTCTTCGCCGCGTATGTTGATGCCATGTAAAGAAGAGCGCTGATTCACATTAGGAAAGACCTTACTAAGACATTAGAAGGACAGCAATGAGGAGTGTGCGCATTAAGCACATCGGCGTCCAAAGTTGACAGAGAGCGGGGAGCAGTTCAAGAAAGCAAACGCTGCGATGCTAGTGAAGTGGGAACGGGGTGACCTGAATCGGAGTTTCTCGCGTACTATCAGCGCCAGTGACTTAAAAAAAAAACTTTCTGGTAAGTGGGCTTTGATAGGAAATCGCCATCTACGAATAACGGACTCGAGTCACTCTAGCTGAAGAAGATGCCGCCGATGTCACTAATGCAGGTCCCGAGTGGGACCGGCGGCCTGTCGACAGTCAGCCGTCGAGGTTGGAGCGGCCATCGGCTACTGGCTAGACTGCAGCAGCCCTCGCCAACTCCGGGATCCAGTGGCGAGTCTGAGGCTGAAGCCGAAGCGGCACTGCGCGTTCGTCGGCCAGGGCCGAGCCTGTCCACCCCGCGGCGGCCTCAGCCGTTCAACAGAACGCCTGCTGACGCAGGAGCCAGCCAGCAGTCCTAGCAAAGAGACCTTGTGGACTGCTTGTTTGTTTGTTTATTGGGGCTTAAGGGCGCGCCGACTACAAGGTCATTTTGCGCCCATAACTATATACAAGTAAAGCAAGTGTGTCACAAGAAAACCGACGTAATAAAAGGCTTAAAAAAGCCTAAAAGCTGGTTAAAAAGAGCAAAGAAGGGTAAAATACTCCAAGCGTATCGTAAAAGACAGCTGACTAGGCGTAAGGACTAGATTAGAATAGACGCATGGACTAGTTGGTTTGGTATCAGATCGAGTAGATTACTTGGAATTTGATTGAACGGATAAAGGAAAAGATGTTGCCAGATAAAACCCAGGGTGACTCGTCACCCAGCAAGTGGCGGACGGTGATATCCGGAGCGATGCGGCCCAGGTAGCGAGTCCGGTCCGGTTCCAAGCGTCGACAAGATAAAAGCACGTGGGCGACGGTGAGAGGCACGGCGCACCCGCCGCAAACGGGCTGCTCATCTCCGCGGAGAAGGTGGCCATGCGTCGCATACGTATGACCGATGCGGAGCCTGCATAAAATCACTTCGTTTGACCTGTTGTCTTGCGAGCAAGACCTCCAATGCTCCAGAGTCGGCTTCACCTCTCGGAGCTTCCTGCCTCCACGCAGGCGCCACTCTGCCTGCCACTCCGTTAGAATAAAAGATCGTACAGCAGGGTAAAAATCACGCGCCGGCAATGGCAACCGACGAGTGCAGGGTGCTGCAGCAGCACGCCTTGCAGCCGCGTCTGCCAGCTCATTGCCATGAACGCCAACGTGACTGGGAATCCAGCAGAACTGAACAGATTTACCCGATTGTTCTACTGACTGAAGCCGAGCTAAAATGTCTTGAACGATCGGGTCGGCTGGATTAAAACTCCGTAGGGCCAACAGGCTGCTTAGGGAGTCCGATAAAATCAAGTAAAAAGGTCCGTCCGATACCTCAATAAAACACAAAGCCTTCTCGATGGCAACAAGTTCCGATGAAAACACCGAGGCGAAAGATGGCAACGAAAATGAACGGGTATCGTCGCCAGCGACGAAAGAACAGCCCGCTCCCTCAGGTGTTTTAGAGCCGTCTGTGAATACAGGAATAAAACCATCGTAAGAGGCAAGGTGTTCCAAGGCTCGGACTCGTGCCTCTGCAGGCAGCAACTTGCCCTTTGGAACTGCAGAAAGCGAAAGATCCACCTGTGGACTGACACTTTTCCACGGTGGAGGGGGCGCAGCCCAGGTACGACGAACGTTACGCAATGCTATGTCAGCTATTGAAAACAGTTCTTTCATGCGCACTCCGAACGAGGGTCGTAACCTTCCGTTACATCGGGTGGCATGCCGTGAAAAAACGTATGGGTACGTCGGGTGCATAGGAAATTGGCGCAGTTTCAGCGCGTACCGCATACCCAACATCTGACGGCGGAGTGAAAGTGGCGGTTCATGCGCCTCAGCAAGAATGCTGCTCCTGGGCGAGGTGCGGAATGCTCCGGTGGCTACTCGGAGTGCTGCATGATGGACTGTATCCAGGACCCTCTTGCTAGATTCACTCGCTGAATCGTAGACAAAAGAAGCGTAATCTAGCTTCGATCGTACAATAGATCGATATAGAAGAAGAAGGGTCCTGCGGTCCGCACCATAAGATGTGCGGGCGACACATTTTAAAACGTTCAGGGATTTAAAACATCGTTCCCGAAGCGTTCTAAAATGTTCTTTATACGTTAAACGACTGTCAAAAAAGATCCCAAGAAACTTCGCCACCGGACGAGTAGGAATCATCTGTCCATAGAGCTGGATTCCCAAGGGAAGGTCGCCGCAGCGGCGGCGGCAAAAGTGCATAGCGACGGTCTTCGTTGTTGAAAAACGAAGACCGTTGTCTCGACTCCATCTCTCCAACCGCGTCACTGCAAGCTGCAGCTGTCTGGCCATATGCCGAGCGCTTGAAGCGGCAAACCAAATGGCAAAATCATCCACGAAGAGCGATCTACCGATCGAGACCGGCAGATCATCAGCGATGTCATTGATCGCCACTGCAAAGAGCGCCACACTAAGCACCCCGCCCTGGGGAACTCCGTTATCTTGGGTAAAACTGCTCGAAAGACTACTGCCAACTCGGACTTTGAACCGACGACCCGATAAAAAGTTCTTAATAAAGAGGCCCATCCGGCCGCGTATGCCGTACTTGTGTACTTTGGAAAGTATTCTGTGTCGTAACACTGTATCATAGGCCGCCTCAATATCAAAGAACAGTGCTCCAAGGTGCTTCTTTTCAGTAAAACAGGTGCGTATCTCGGTGTCGAGGGCTAAAATGTGGTCAACAGGGCTGCGGTGCTTTCTAAAGCCGCACTGGGCGTTTGTAAAAACACCGTGATGTTCCAAAAACCAGCTAAGACGCACATTGACCATCTTCTCCATCAGCTTTGAAAGCGATGATGTGAGAGAGATGGGCCGATAGTGGAGAGGGTCATGTCCCGACTTGCCAGCCTTCAAGATAGGAATGATAGTGGCTTCCCGCCAGGTCTCAGGGAAAGTGCTAGTCTCCCAAAGCGAATTGAAAGTTGCTAGCAGCGCCTCGAGGGCAACTGCTGGGAGATGACGGAGCATGTCGTTGTGGACAGCATCCGGACCTTCTGAGACGCTGCGCAACGAGCTGATGGCAGACGTGAGCTCAGCCATAGAGAAAGGCTCATTGTACATCAAATTTTCAGCTGTGCTGAAGTCCACGGCGGCTGGTGCAGGTCGTGAGGACGGCTCTCCTCGGCAGCGCTGATAGAGTGCACGGCCTATCGTCTCTGCGACGTCTAAAGGGTGGGATATGTCCGTGTTGTTCACTCTTAAAACCGGAAGCGGAACAGAGCTGAACCGGCCTTCAATGCGCTTCATGCGTGCCCATATCTGGGTCGTAGGAGTAAAACGGTTTAAGGAACTCACGTACGTGCGCCATGAAACAGCCTTTGCCTCTTTTAAAACGCGACGGGCAAAAGCCCGCGCTTTCTTAAAAGCGATGAGGTTCTCAGTAGTACTACTCCGGTCAAACTTTCTAAAAGCGCGCTTCCTGGCACGAATCGCATCTCCGCATTCCTTGGTCCACCACGGGACCGGAGGACGACGAGGCTGACTCGACGTCTTGGGTATGCACCCGTTTGCGGAGTCAATGAGTAAACATGTAAAATCCTCTGTAGACATCACAGAGGGGTCGGCTCTGGATAAAACCGTGGCCTCTACGGCGGCCTGGAATTCGCCCCAGTCGGCCTTCCGAACATTCCACCTAGGTGGACGGTTGCCTGACACTGGGGACTCCTGGTGCTCCAGCCACACTGGGAAGTGGTCGCTCCCGAGTGGGTCGTCATGGACGGACCAGGTAAAAAGCTGAGCTAGCCGCGGACTGACTAAGCTCAGGTCCAGAGCCGATGTTTGACCGGAGGGTGTTGTAAAATGGGTGCGCTGTCTTGTATTTAAAATACACAGCGCCTCATCGCGGATAAAGGATTCTAAAAGTCGACCACGAGTGCCAGTCGTGTCGCATCCCCACGCCAGGCTATGGGCATTAAAATCGCCGACTACCAGGACCGGAGGTGGAAGCTCATCGACGAGTCGATGCAGCTCAGCCACCGGGAGCGCTATACCTGGTGGAAGGTATAAAGAGCATACAGTTAGTTCCCGGTGGTTGAAATCAACTCTGGCGGCCACCGCCTGCAGGGGAGTCTGCAGCGGCACCTGGCGCGCAGGTACGCTGTGGTGAACCGCCAGAAGCACACCTCCATGGGCAATGGTCGGGGTGTCCAGGTCTCTTCTAAAAACAGAGTAGCCCTTGATGGCAAAGGTAACGTTTGGCGCTAGCTTGGTCTCCTGGAGACCTAAAACAAGGGGTGTGCGCCAACGGATAAGAGACTGTAGGTCCTGGTAGTTGGCCCGGAGGCCTCTACAGTTCCACTGTAGAATAAAAGGCGTAGTTAAAAAGGCGCAGAAAGGGCGCGTATAACATGAGGCAAAGGCGCACACAGATACCTGACTGACCACAAAAAAGGTAAAAAGCACCGAGAGAAATGCACCTGGTAAAAAAGCGCAATAGCGCGAAAAAGATAAAAGGATAAAAGAGGAAATGACTAGACTGAAAGACTAGACTAGGTCCTCTAACTCCGAGGAGGCGCTCCCCCCGTAACGGATACGGGGATGCCCCGAGCCCTCTCGGTGTAGCCTCCCTTCAGCAGAGGCAGATCGGGCGTGGCTCGAGCCCTGCTGGGGCTTTTTCGCCCGGGGGGCGTCACCCTCCGAGGGCGACCAGCTCGGGGGCGTCTGCCGCTTGGCGAGGCGCCCTGGAGCCGCGGAAGGCTGTTGCCGCCCCGACGGGGATGTCGAGGCGGCGGCCTGTGTCCTCGACACAGGCGTCTCTGGCAGCGGCGGTGGTGGCCGCCGCTGCGGAGGTGGAGGAGGCGGCGGGGGACCCATGATGGGCCGAGTCTCCGCCTGAGGGGTCTCCGGGGTGTCAGCGGCGACAGCCGCATTGGCACTCCCGGAGGCGGAGGCGGCAACAGAGGCCTCCTTAGCCTCGATGGCCTTTTGAACGAGGCGAGCCCTCCTCGCCTCTCGTGCCCTCCTCTCCTCCTCCCCCCGCCGCAGAGCCTCCTGCACCGCCGTGGGCGGTCGGGGGCGGGGCGGGGTGGATGGCGCCTTACCCTGCGCCGGGGGGCGCCGACCACCCTGTCGGCGCTGGACGACGGTCCAATCGTCTCCTTCACCGCTCGCAGCTGGAGCGGGACTGGGTGGACCCCACACTGACTCTTGAGCAGTCTGCTCTGTGTCACTCGGCGGCGCACCAGGCGCCGAAGAGTCCGCGGAGTCACCAGTGGCTACGACAGTGAGGCCAAATCTTTTGAGAAGCTGCACGAGCTGTGCCACGCTCATCTGGGAGGCATCGGTACCGGTAGCGTTTGTCACTTTCACCTTCTGGGCATACGAGGTCTTCGGGTGATTTTGGTTATATACCTCCCGGGCCTCTTTGAATGACAGATTCCTGGTAGCCTTGATGGTGTTGATCTCCTTCTCCTTGACGTATGTAGGGCAGGACCTGTCATACGCGGAGTGCGGTTTCTGCCCCTCTCCGCAGTTGACGCATCGAGGGGTCTCCGAGTCGCACGTATCGTCAGTGTGGTCCTGAGAAGCGCACTTGGAGCATGTGGGTCTACCCCGGCAGTTGTCCTTCGTGTGGCCGAACCTCTGGCACCGATAGCAGCGCATGGGTGCCGGGACGTATGGGCGCACGCGGACCTTGATGTACCCCACACGGACCTCGTTCGGCATGTCGGTGGTGTCAAATGTCAGAATGATGTTATTTGTCGGGACCGTGCCTCTTCGCGTGAGGATGCGGCAGGCGGCTGTCACGCCGTACTCCGAGAGCCCGTCCGCTATGTCCTCGTCACTCACGTTCCTCAAGTCGAAGCAGTTTATAACTCCTCGAGAGGAGTTCTTGGAGCGGTGTGGCTCCACCGTCAGCGGCAAAGAAACGAGCTTCCGACTGGAGGCACGTCCTTCCGAGTACACGAATCGAGTGGCAGTTAAGGCATTCGTCGCCTCTTCGCTTTTCCGGAACTCCACCTCAAGTGCTCCGTCCCGCATGCGGTCGCAGCGGACGATGCTGCCAAACCGGTCACAGCCGTCCTTTCGCTGGAAGGGCGACAAGGAGCTCAGCTCCCTGTCTGCGCTCCGGAAGATGAGGATTCTGGGATTTTTCGGTCTTTGAACGTGCAACGTTCGCCCGTCAGCCGAGGCCGGCGGGCGAGAATCGGCCGAAGCCGAGGGATTGGTGAGAGAGGGGGAGGAGGGGTTGGTCAAGGTATCCATGCGAGTCTGTTGGTCTCCGCCAGCTCGGCCGCCGACGCTCCGCAACGGCGCCGCTACAAGGCCTGGGACGGCCGAGCTGACTGTACGGGACTTGGCGGCACCTTCCGAGGGGGAGAGAGAGACTCACCACCCCCCACGGTCGGATACCGCCTCCTCCCTTGACGCCTAGCCGAGTCACCGCCAGGGGCAGCGACAGATCAGCCCCACCGACGGAGGACGAGCACAAGTGCCCGAACCCCGCCGGCGACACCTCTCCGACACCACCCCCAGCGGCATCACGACTGGGAATGGCTCCTCAAGTGCGGCGCCCCACTGAGTGTCCCGCCCTTACAGAACTCAGGGCCAAAGAGGCGTGTTGCCCAGCCACCGCGACTGGCTCCGCACGGTGGGGGGCTCAACCTCCAGGATCCCGTTGTCCTGGGGTACGGGTCGGCTCGCCTAGCCTAGTAAAACCGGCTGGTACCCGAGGGGACGCCACTCCCCTTACACTAGCCCAAATCGGCTGTGTTCCTGCGGGTGCAAAAAACAATGAAAAAAAAGGGGGAAAGGAACCAGAAAGCTGTGATCGAGCGAAACGCGGACATCCGGTGAGAAGCAAAGCAAAAGCAAACAAAGACCGCTCAAGAGAAACAAAACCACGGAAACCAAGAAAAGTCGGGCCGTACCATCTGTCCATCCAGTGATCAAGAGCAAATCGTAAGCAAGCGTGGGTCAAGCTGGGGCCGAGGGGGCGCTACTCCCCTTGCTGGCCGAGGCCAGGGCCGACGCGGGGCGAGGGCCCAAGGAGCCCAGTCCAACAGCGACCCAGGCCACTGCCAACCCCCTGCGGGGCCAATCCAGCAGGCAATCCATCCGGCAACCAAAGCAAGTCCAGGTCAAACGCGCGTCAAGCTGGGGCCGAGGGGGCGCTACTCCCCTTACTGGCCGAAGTCACAGCCGCCGCAAAGCCGGGGCCAGATGACCTCGGCTAAGCAGCAGCTCTGACCACGGTCAGCCCCCTGCGGGCTTGTGGACTGCTGAAAACAGGCAACAGCCACCGAAAAAGACAGGGTGTCCTGCTTCGAGTACCTCGGTACTCTTATTAGACATCTGGCACCTGATAAGCTCGATGACATCGAGGATAAAGTACAGCGTGTTGTGCGAAGCTTCCGGTAAGCAGTCTAGCTGTCCGATCAGTGTTCCCATCCGGGCGTTATCAACCTGTCAGCTTTTGCTCAAAGGTGTTATGTTAATCAGGAGCTTAGTTGGCGTTGTATCCAGGGTTGCCCGCGTCCTTTTGGCGTTGCGGTGCCGGGTGTAGCAGAGTAGCGGTGCTGCAGCGCATCGGTGGCGAGGATATCCTCTTTCTAAGACGGCATGTACTCCGCTTCCAGTATGGTCTGAACTCTGAACAACCACCAAGCGGCCTCAACCGCCTCCTGGTCAGTCCCCACCACAAGATGCGTCACCAACACCAGGGTGTAGCAGAGTATGAGTATGTTTGCATAATGCAGTTAATAGCAACAGCATCGTAGCTTGTACTTGGTTTCGTTACTCAGCCGCTTTCCGGCAGCAACTCGGTGCAGCAGGTGAAGTAAGCCATGATTTAATAACAGAGCATGCGCCGCGTGGAATAGTAACTGGGGCGTGAATAGTAATCACGTGGTCTTTGATAGAGAATCGCCATCTACGGATAACGGTCTCGAGTCGCTGAACAACGTGATCAAAAGCTTCACATTCAGGGAGCGACTGACGGTGGGTCAGCTTCTCAACACTTGTGATGCTATGATGAGGGAGTGCAAAGTAGTCCAGTGACACTTGGGACAGACGGTCATTCCGTCTCCAACAATGCACATATGGTTCAATGCACGATTTAGCAAACCTCCGTGGCCGATCATCGGCGAAAAGGCTAACAAAACTGGTGTTCTCGCTGGCATCAATTTACTGCAGTGGTTTAGGCGACAGCCAGCGTGGCCCGCGTGAGCCCTGTTTTTTGCCGCATTTGCGCAAGAAATGTTATTGTTTTGAATGAAAAGCGAACCAGTGGACATGGGACGGAGTAAGTAATGTATTTTCTTTAATATTTTGGTATGTATGCTTTGGTTTATGATTAGATGATGTTTTGCCTACGTTTGTTATGCTGAAGTGAGAACAAAGCCATTCTAGTCAGGTATTATAGTCAGTTATCAGTTGGTTGCGAATGTGGCGCAGGAATGTTGAGGAAACGAGGGTTATTAATATTCGTGTTGTATCTTTCCAGTTTTTTTTTACGTGGCATTGCCGAACTGGATGAATATACCGAATTAAAAGGAAAACTGATGTCCTATCCACATGCTGCTACAACTGGGCCCGATGGTCAGACGGCCTCGACGCCTGAAAAGATGAAAAAATGTACGCAGATTGCTTCTGAATTGTATGTTATCTTTACAGTGGAAATATGCAGCAAATAACCGCTTTCCTGAAGTAAATGCATACCAATGTTTGCTTTTCAGATTGCATTTACAGATGAGGTGACCTATTTACGGAAAATGAGGACAAAGTGTCAAAAACATTGTCAAGCATATCCTCTCTGCAATCAATTGACGTAGGGGATGGATGAGGAAAGGGTGCTGTGAAGCGCAAATGGTTTCAGAGCGCGGTGCTGCAGCGCATCGGTGGCGAGGATATCCTCTTTCTAGGACGGCATGTACTCCGCTTCCAGTATGGTCTGAACTCTGAACAACCACCAAGCGGCCTCAACCGCCTCCTGGTCAGTCCCCACCACAAGATGCGTCCCCAACACCAGGCTAGACTCCACACCGCACGGCTGCCGGATAGCCTTCAACAGTGCCTCGACAAAGCCGTGCTTTTCAAGGTTTTTAGTATCTGCGTCAAAGTGGCAACTTAAACATAGAAAAAGGCAACTTTATACATAAGTCACGTGTCACTTCAGGTGCAACGACCGTTCCAATCGGCTATCCCGAAACGACACAACCTTTACATGGGCGGTTTGTCTGCCCAGCAGAAAAGGGCTGGCGCTCCTACAGCGTCAGCTGGCGCCGGTTCGTTCAAACACAAGGTCCATACACAATACACATAATACACATGTTATGTGTATAAGCCTTGCGGCAACTTCATAACGTGACAAAACTGTCCCTGTTCTGATACCACCGGAGGAGAGTCATCGACACGCTGGTGTCGTGTCAATCCTGTGTGGGGCTGAGCAGAGAAGACTGATATCGGTCGGTTTATTATATTGCCGATTCAGTGGATGCTGAGAAACCGCATGCAAGACATTCATATGATACCATGTTTCCAGGACGAACAGCTCGCTGCTTTGAAAGAACAGCTGACTAATGCGTCGAAAAGTGACAAAATGGTGGTGATTTCGTTTGATGAAATCCAGCTGCCGCCGAGGCTCACCTACCACCCTATACAGGACTTTGTGGAGGGCACAGCCATAATTCTGACACCATGGGCCGACTACATCACGTGTGCCGTGATCCTTCAGACCGATGTGTCACCGCCCCCAAAGCAGTGGACGACGATGACCGGCTACGTTTAGCCAGTGCAGTGCACGGGGAGGGACATGAGCCAACACCCCAGTGATCTTTCCATGTCTGCGGAACTATAACATTCCACCACTCTAAAAAACTGAGCTACCAGGGAGTTGAGACAGCACTCCAAGGGCGGTAAATAGCCACGCACAACTTTATTCATGTTGTTCCTACTCAACAGGTCAAGATACTACCTCCAGTTTTGAAATACCTGTTTCTATGTGTTCGCCTTTGCGTTACTGCAGGTAATTCTGCAAAGAAATAGAGTTAACGCGTTTTCATCCGGAAATTTTGTTGTTGTTTATTGGGGCTTAAGGGCGCGCCGACTACAATTCATCCGGAAATTATCGTGAAGGTCAAGTTCATGTCGGGAAGGGCTCCGTGCATGAGCACCGTGCTGTGGTCATTGTTCATGTGATTGATGATGTATAGTTGTGGTCTATCTGGATCTGGATTGTATCGCCACAAATGCAACGTCGACAGCGACAGGGGTGCTAGAGTGCAGGTTCGAGGGCGCGCTTTGCTTCCCAGCGAGCATGACGCGGCGGCGGGATTGGAGCGCATACTGTACCGTCTTAACGATGATGATGTGGGCAATGCTGTGCGGGAAGATGACTTGATACTGGAGTACGGAAAGCGGTTGTACTCGCGACTGAGGCATGAACCTCACATGCACGCTCACATTCGAGAAAAGATGCGGGAGCTGGGCCGACTTCTCTTGCATCTCAAGAAAGACAACCAGGGTGCTAAGCTCAGAGACTTCGTGCAGCCCTCCAAGTTCAGAGAAGTGACTGATGCTGTCCGAGCGATGGGAGGGCTGAAGGATGGGAGGTATGCCATTCCCTCTATCGCTCTGAAGGTGGGTCACGCCCTTGTACAGTGCGCCGGCATCCTGAAGTCTGAAGGGCTGATGGAGGGAAACATCACTCTACAGCAGACTGCGGCGGACTTCGTCGAACTCTACAAATCTGACTGGAACGTGATGGTTTCCAGCCGCGCGCTGGGAACCTTGCATGAGAGGCGGTGGAATAAGGTTGAAAAGCTGCCAAAAAACGACGACATACTGCGTATGCAGACAGAGTTGGACAGAGCAATGGAAGAGGCCAAGGTGAACCTACGGGAGGAACCTAATCTCGTCAACTACGTCAGTCTGGCCCAAGCAACGCTAGCCTCGCTGATTCTGTTTAATCGACGGAGACCAGGTGAAACGGAACGCCTGACTGTCCAGTCTTACCAAGAGAAAAGCCGCGACGTCAACGAAGATGTTACTCAACATCTTTCGCCACTTGAACGCGAGCTCTGCAAGAACCTGAGTCACATTAAGGTACGGGGGAAGCGGGGTCGAGGAGTCCCGATGCTGCTTACGGGCAAGCTGACTGAGGTTCTTGATCTGCTGGTTGCCTCGAGAGCCTGTGGGTATCGAGGAAAACAATCAGTACATGTTCACGAGCAGTGCAGGTGAAGACACGGCACCACTGAATGGAAGCAGATGCATCCGTCAGTTCGCTGAACGTGCGGAAGTTCAGAGTGTGACCGCCACCGCCATGCGAAAACACGTGGCGACGATGATACAGCTCTTGCAGCTAAGTGAGACAGAAATGGACGTTGTGGCCCGCTTCATGGGCCACGATATCCGTACACATAGGAAGTATTACCGCCTCCCCGAGCGAACTCTGTACGCTGCAAAAGTCAGCAAGCTTTTGGTAGCCATGAACAAGGGGAGCGACTACGTCGGCAAAACGTTGGACGAACTAGGCACCTGTGAGGGCCAAAGTGAGGACGAGGATGACGCCGAGGAGTCAGTAACTTGCTCCTGCGAGGCGAGCATTTATCGAACAGAAAAGTACGGGGTCCGCAAATGCGTACAGCGACACATCAAAAAGCAAAAGCTCACAAAGGTCATGACGCCACAACCGAGACAAAAAAGTCATGAACACCATTCTCATGACAGTCTCAACCTCGAAGCGCGCCGCGAAGGCTACTGGGCTACCTCGAGTAGTGCCCAAGGGAGCCGCCGACGAACACGCCGACGAGTGCGAAGCGAGGCATCTATGGCGTCGGCGCCATCGACGCCGTCCCGGTCGGCTCCCACCGCTCGTGGCGACCCTCCGGGCGATGACGATCTTGACGATCTTGGCGACCCAAGCGGCGGTGCCGCCCCCAGCGATGAGGGGCGGGGACCTCAGAGGAGCAAAGCGCCTCGCGTCGCCACCTCCAAAGCGACAACAAAAAAGTACTCGAGTCATGCGGAACGGGTCCTGGCCCACTCCGTATCGCGCATAGGACCTTACAGCCGCCACATGACGGCAGAAATCATGTCCGAAAACATGCCGGATGCCACTCGGCGTAATTACAGGTATCACTTCCGAACTCTTCTCATGCGCGCGGGCCTCTTGTCCAAAAACGACGGGCTTGAGGCCTTCGACTTCAGGCACCTCCTAAGTTCGCCTCAGAACGTCGAAAAGGTCAGGAACGTCCTGGAAACGGTGTTCAAACGCCACACGTCGACCGGGTACCTGATGCTAAACGCAATCAAACATGTCCTGGCCATCATCCCGCGTCGGGTCTTCCTCCTGGGGGACGACCTAGCGATGCAATGGACGAACCTGGTAACCATCATCAAAGAAGCGCTCAAAGGCGAGGAAATCAGCGCTCGCCCCGAGAAGCGCACCCGCCGCGTCGAAAAAGTCGCAGAGCGACAGGCGGAGCTCGCCAACGACATCGGGTCCGAAAGACGGCTTGCAGCGCGGCGAGCGGCGCACTCATGGATGAGCGAGAAAATGATGTCCTTCGCGAACTTTGACGAGGACTCTGATCTAGACCTCGCGAGCGATGCAGTTACTTTCCGGCAGGTTCTCTTTTGACTGACACAAGACAGGGTGCTACAGGACTTCAACTTAGAAACGCTACCCTACTATCGCTTCCCCCGATTAGACTCACATCCTTCCACCGATCCTTTATCCCAGCAACTATCAGGCAGTGGAATCTTCTTCCTGCTGCTATGCGTGCCATTCAATCCCGCTCTGATTTCTCTCGTGAAGTCTGGCAGCGATTTGGGACAGCAGAACCTCCACTGTCACATTCAGTCGGCACAAAGATAGCAAACACACACCACACTAGACTGCGCATCGGACAAACATTACTGAACGCACATCAATTCCGAACGCAACACCCAAACGTCCTTACTCCAGCGTGCACTTGCGGTCACCCAAATGAAACAACCACTCACTACATAATGGACTGTCCTCTGTACCAAACAGCTCGATCGCAACTGTTCGGTGTCATGCAGGCTATCGTTCCAAACTTTGATAATCTCTCAGGAAAAAGTAAGCTTGACATCCTTTTATTTAATAGAAACGTCACAAGCATGGTGGTTGTACATGTGGCTCACCACTTACAAACATACATTCAAAACACCAGGCGATTTACTAACACAACGTAACATTGACATAAGTACGAGTATACACACTCACAGTCACACACCACCTTCCAGCACACACACTCACATCACTCATCTGAGCCGGCGGTGGCCGCCCTGTGCACGGGACCGAGCGGGCTTTCCCTATTCCAGTTGGATGCTTCGTGGGTAGTTGGCGGGGTCGGCGTGGTTCTGTCCCCTGCTGGCTGTGTTAGTGGATCCATGATTTATTATCTTGTTAAATTATGTTGCAATTGTTTAGCTTTGGAGAGGCGCCTCGACTTAAGCGTTAGCTTTTGCGCCGATCCGCCATGTAAACGTGTTTGCATTTGTCAATGAGACAATAAAATACTTGTGTGTGTGTGTGTGTGTAAGTGTCGCTCTCATGCATGGTCAGCGTGCACCAGTGTACGCAGAACTGACTGTGGACGAGTTCAAAAATGCCGAACGCTACCCTAACGGGAGCCTGGCCGCCGTTCGGCTTGCAGGCAAAGAGGCCGCAATGTCCGGCCCCGCGACCGCGATGTTCCCGCCTTCTGAGGCAAAATTCGCCCAGTTCTATCTCAGTCATGTGCGGAAACACCTAAAGGGCGCCAGGAGCAGCAACGCCTTCTTCCCTGGGCTGCTCAGGTATCCCTCCCTGCAGTCAGAAGAGGTGTCGCGCATCTTTGGGGAACCTGTAGCGCAGCTAATGGGTGCCCACTGCCCAGCTGCGGCGCTGGCACGTGACTACGGTCGAGCGGCTTTACAGAGAGGGCAAAATCACCAGCCAAGTAAGGTATGACCTCTGCTCGTTCTGCCGTCACTCCCCAAAGACGTCGATGGTTCACTATGAACTGGTGACCCGTAGGGAGCGCGACATGCTGGCGTCGCAGACGTTTTACGACTTTGTCGGCGTCACGACCGAGGCTGACTCCGGAGCCCAAGGCTCCCAGGTTCCCTCCACCCTGGGCGCGGCGGCCACCGGGACCTCAAAGGGGTCAGCTGCCGCGGCCGCGGTCGCATGCAGCGAAAACATTTCGGGCGTTCAAGAACAACACGAATGCTATATAAGTTGTCTTGGGGGTAAGACTGGCGACAGGCAACAGTCAAAGTGCAGTGCCGCTGCGGCACATCGCACGCCACGGAAGACTCTGGCCTGGAGCTCAGTTCCACTCCTGACCACACACGGGTGAGTATTCGTTCAGTCATAGAACAGACCATGCATGGTCAGTTTGCTGATAATGCACCAAGTGATATTCCTTCTGCTTTCAACAAATCAGGATGAGCGTATAGGAGTCTACGAGAGCCGAGAATAGCATGCCATTGCCTACCGATGGGCTCCCCGCAGTGGAAGAGTGAAAGGGGTCCCAGGGTGACAGCATCTCTGTCCCGTGAGCTGAACACATATGACCAAAATAGAAATCCTGACTGGGAGAAGAAGCTGAGATCCCTAGATCAGGCTGAGAAGTTCGGTGGTAACTCTGCTACCCGACATGGCCATAGGTCTGAGGCAGCCGCCCTAGAAATGTATAGAGCACTGGCAGTGACGGAGGAGAGTCACCACCTGCTGCGATGTGGACTGATTGTGCCTCCCAGCTGCCCATGGCTTGGCTGCTACTCTGACGGGATCCTTATGAAAGATGGGTGGCCTGTTAAACTTGTAGAGGTCAAAATTTATTTGTGTGGTGAGAAGCTCTCAGCGCATGAGATCCTCTAATCATAAGCTGTGGACTCCCTGCTACATAGCCAGGACGGTGAGTGCCAGCTGAAAAGGCGACACCGCTACTCTTCACAGGTTCAGCTTAATATGGCTATATTGGCTGTTTAGCTGTGTGACCTGGTCATCTATGGAAAGGATAGTATCGCAGTGCTGGGTGTTCCTCGCGAGCAGCTGTACAATGACACCCTCATTCGGTCCCTGCACAGAAGTTATTTGGCAATGGTGCTATGATGCTCCCTGGCCAGCTATCTTCGGCACGAGAGCTGGCGAAGACAGGTTCAGCTTAATATGGCTATATTGGCTGTTGAGCTGTGTGACCTGGTCATCTATGGAAATGATAGTATTGTAGTGCTGGGTGTTCCTCGCGAGCAGCTGTACAATGACACCCTCATTCGGTCCCTGCACAGAACTTATTTGGCAATTGTGCTATGATGCTCCCTGGCCAGCTATCTTCGGCCCGGGAGCTGGCGAAGAAGCCATCCCTAAAAAGCAAAAAAAGCGTCGGAATTACAGATGCCACATTTTTGCAACTTCAATACCCACTCCACCCCGCAGCCACCAATTGTCCAACCACAACTACCCACCATCTGGTTTAGGCTGAATTGGGCCCGCAAATGTAGGTGTCGGACACTCGACCAAGACGTGTCGAACCGAAAGACGGTCACCATTACTCGCACAAACAGACCTGGAACCAACACCAATAAGGTATCCATTGGGTCTGAGACATGTCAGTAAGAATGAGAAGTAGTGGCGAGCGGCACTGCACAGGACAAGAACGGAGGAATCACGACCGAGGTAACTGAAAGAACTGCAGAGACTGCATGTTTCGCTAAATGGTATCTTATCAGCGCTCGATGAATGCAGCTCGCGTCAGACGGCCGTCTGACAATCCACAGCCTGCGCATCGGCTCTGCAACAGCCGTGGCCGGCATCTCTGAGAGCGTCATCCGCATCTCCGGCATTCACATCAAACGTGACAATTTCTGACGGCACGAGTGCGGTGCAGAGTGCAGTATTCAGCCAGTTGCACTCGGCCAGAGAGCAGGTTCCAAGCAAGATTCTGTGCAGGATCCTGGTAACAATTTTACATAATCTCTTGTAACAATTTCTTACATAATCCTGCAAGAATAGTCCTGCATGACAGTCATCCAGGATAGCTTCACTATGGGGCTGAAGCTTTTGACCTCTCAATGGAGCTTCCCCCTTAAATAACCACTGATATGGGACTGTAACGAAGAGACTCGGACTTAATGGTGCGTGGTATAACTAGCAATGGAAGCAGAGTGTGGGTTACTTCCGTCAAACGGACTGTGAAAGCGGTGAGCTTAAGGAGTCTCCTCTTAACTGTGTCACAGAGCTAAAAAAAAAAAAACTGGTATGAAGGTGGTAGCCAGTGTCTGTGGCATGGGCGCTACCGATCAGCAGGCATACAGGATGCTGGGTGTGGCAGACGGGAGCCACAGCTTTCTGCGCGACGGTGTGCGGGTGGTGACTACCTTAGACGTGACACACCTGCTCAAGTGTCTAAGGAACACGATGCTCACTAATAACATTGCGATGAACAGTAAAACGGCAAAATCGAGCAACATCGAGGCTCTCTTCGAAGCCAACCGCGACAGATCCCTGACAACTGTGCTGAAACTGAAATCGGTGCATCTGCGGCGCTGAAGAAGATGTCAGTCATCATTGGACCTCAGGTGCTACCTACCTGGCCGCTCAACTCCTTGCTTGTTGTGAACCGGAGCTCCAGTCCGTCTTAATCCGAGAGGACTCCACGATTTCTGATAAGAGTGAGGCGGAGATCCTGACTGCCATGAAGCGGCTAGTCGTGATAACCCACGGAAAAATTTAGTGATTTTTGGAAAATCTAGGCAATTCTTTTTTTAATTTTGAGATTTTTCGAAAAATCCCTAGATCTATTGATTTTTCCCGGGTCAATCGAGGTCATATATGATGACGTCATCATTAATGACGTCATCAGTGCTTAACATCAACCACCCTTCCTATACAGTGTTCCTATACAACTAACCGGATGTTGCGCGTTAGTAAACCGGAAGCTGCGTTCTGCGCATGCTTTCTGGAAGCTTCGGCAGGCGAGGTTTTATAAGGGGATGCAGCAGAGCGGCGTCCTCTTTCGGCTCCGAAACATCCGCGAGGTACGTGCTCCCTGTCGTGTCTTGCTGTATAGTGCTTGCTGTCTGTGTGCGTGTGTTGTTTCGTCAGTATCTCTGTTGTTTGTGCTCCGACTTTGTTGATTAAAAAAAAAAACAGAATGTAGCTGAAAACATTGTCTGTGCTTCTGTGTCTTTTCCGTGTTTGAGTTTTGTGAGTGGGTTGCGTGAGTGAGTTCTGAGTTTTGTCTTGTGTTTTGTGTGGTGTATCACTATGTCTGAAAACTCGCCCCGGGCCCCTATCTTGGATATGGAGAGCTCCGAGCTAGGGAGCGCTGCTGGAGAGATGACCCCGGACTTTGATCCAAACAAACCGTCGACGTCAGGGCTCCCTCCGCCGGACACCCGCCCGTCCTCTGATAGCGAGTCTGACGAAGATGTCCCAGAATATGATATCCCACGAGCGCTGGGACCACCAAGTGACCACCAGCTTAAAGAAAAATACGATTGGGTCGTCTATGACATCTTTGCCGACCATCTTTTGACATCCAGGCCGCTGAGTCGAGTGAGTCCGGCACCGAGTCGGATAGTGAGGCCAGTCCACCGAAAAAGGTGCCTCGTACTGAGTCGAGTGAGTCCGGCACCGAGTCGGATGGTGAGGCCAGTCCACCGAAAAAGGTGCGTCGTGCGGTTGTGCGCCGAACTCCCTCTCGCGCACCTCCCAGTCAGGACGGGGCGGGGGAACTGGTTGACTGGGTGTCCCCGTCCGGGTGGGCGATCAAACGAGGCTTCCTGCGGTGCCCGAAGGCGTGCCGAATGATCACGAGGCGCGCTCTGGTACTGCACGTGCGGGGGTGTGACAGCTGCCCCCTAAAGGTGGAGCGCAAGGGGCTTGCCGACATTCAAACTTGGTGTGCGCCAAACGCCGAGGAGTCAGTAACTTGCTCCTGCGAGGCGAGCATTTATCGAACAGAAAAGTACGGGGTCCGCAAATGCGTACAGCGACACATCAAAAAAGCAAAAGCTCACAAAGGTCATGACGTCACAACCGAGACAAAAAAGTCATGAACACCATTCTCATGACAGTCTCAACCTCGAAGCACGCCGCGAAGGCTACTGGGCTACCTCGAGTAGTGCCCAAGGGAGCCGCCGACGAACACGCCGACGAGTGCGAAAGCGAGGCATCTATGGCGTCGGCGCCATCGACGCCGTCCCGGTCGGCTCCCACCGCTCGTGGCGACCCTCCGGGCGATGACGATCTTGACGATCTTGGCGACCCAAGCGGCGGTGCCGCCCCCCGCGATGAGGGGCGGGGACCTCATAGGAGCAAAGCGCCTCGCGTCGCCACCTCCAAAGCGACAACAAAAAAGTACTCGAGTCATGCGGAACGGGTCCTGGCCCACTCCGTATCGCGCATAGGACCTTACAGCCGCAACATGACGGCAGAAATCATGTCCGAAAACATGCCGGATGCCACTCGGCGTAATTACAGGTATCACTTGCGAACTCTTCTCATGCGCGCGGGCCTCTTGTCCAAAAACGACGGGCTTGAGGCCTTCGACTTCAGGCACCTCCTAGGTTCGCCTCAGAACGTCGAAAAGGTCAGGAACGTCCTGGAAACGGTGTTCAAACGCCACACGTCGACCGGGTACCTGATGCTAAACGCAATCAAACATGTCCTGGCCATCACCCGCGTCGGGTCTTCCTCCTGGGGGACGACCTAGCGATGCAATGGACGAACCTGGTAACCATCATCAAAGAAACGCTCAAAGGCGAGGAAATCAGCGCTCGCCCCGAGAAGCGCACCCGCCGCGTCGAAAAAGTCCCAGAGCGACAGGCGGAGCTCGCCAACGACATCGGGTCCGAAAGACGGCTTGCAGCACGGCGAGCGGCGCACCTATGGATGAGCGAGAAAATGATGTCCTTCGCGAACTTTGACGAGCAGGACTCTGATCTAGACCTCGCGAGCGATGCAGTTACTTTCCGGCAGGTTCTCTTCGTAAGTGTCGGTCTCATGCATGGTCAGCGTACACCAGTGTACGCAGAACTGACTGTGGACGAGTTCAAAAATGCCGAACGCTACCCTAACGGGAGCCTGGCCGCCGTTCGGCTTGCGGGCAAAGAGGCCGCAATGTACGGCCCGGCGACCGCGATGTTCCCGCCTTCTGAGGCAAAATTCGCCGAGTTCTATCTCAGTCATGTGCGGAAACACCTAAAGGGCGCCAGGAGCAGCAACGCCTTCTTCCCTGGGCTGCTCAGGTATCCCTCCCTGCAGTCAGAAGAGGTGTCGCACATCTTTGGGGAACCTGTAGCGCAGCTCATGGGTGCCCACTGCCCAGCTGCGGCGCTGGCACGTGACTACGGTCGAGCGGCTTTACAGAGAGGGCAAAATCACCAGCCAAGTAAGGTATGACCCCTGCTCGTTCCGCCGTCACTCCCCAAAGACGTCGATGGTTCACTATGAACTGGTGACCCGTAGGGAGCGCGACATGCTGGCGTCGCAGACGTTTTACGACTTTGTCGGCGTCACGACCGAGGCTGACTCCGGAGCCCAAGGCTCTCAAGTCCGCTCCACCCGACCTCATTCTCCGGTCCACAGTGATCTGGAGACAGAGACCACAGAGACCCGTCAGGGGCGCGACCTGCTGGCGTCGCAGGTGTTTTCCCGCCAAATTGGCGCTGAGACTGAGTCGGACGGAGGATCCCAAGGCTCCCAGGTTCCCTCCACCCTGGGCGCGGCGGCCACCGGTACCTCAAAGGGGTCAGCTGCCGCGGCCGCGGTCGCATGCAGCGAAAACATTTCGGGCGTTCAAGAACAACACGAATGCTACATAAGTTGTCTTGGGGGTGAGACTGGCGACAGGCAACAGTCAAAGTGCAGTGCCGCTGCGGCACATCGCACGCCACGGAAGACTCTGGCCTGGAGCTCAGTTCCACTCCTGACCACACACGGGTGAGTATTCGTTCAGTCATAGAACAGACCATGCATGGTCAGTTTGCTGATAATGCACCAAGTGATGTTCCTGCTGCTTTCAACAAAATCAGGATGAGCGTATAGGAGTCTACGAGAGCCGAGAATAGCATGCCATTGCCTACCGATGGGCTCCCCGCAGTGGAAGAGTGAAAGGGGCTTCCAGGGTGACAGCATCTCTGTCCCGCGGGCTGAACACAATGACCAAAATAGAAATCCAGACTGGGAGAAGAAGCTGACATCCCTAGACCAGGCTGAGAAGTTCGGTGGTAACTCTACAACCCGACATGGCCATAGGTCTGAGGCAGCCGCCCTAGAAATGTATAGAGCACTGGCAGTGACGGAGGAGAGTCACCACCTGCTGCGATGTGGACTGATTGTGCCTCCCAGCTGCCCATGGCTTGGCAGCAATGATGGCGGAGCATCGGCGCCCGAGCTGGCGGAGACCTTGCATAGATAACCTGACCAATCTCCATCGCCTACTCAAACCACTCCCTCGGCTCTGGCCGACCCTCCTCGTTGGCCTCGGCCGACGGGCGAACGGCGCACGACAAGCAACCGCGAAACCGTAAGATCCTGATCCTCCGGAGCAGTGACAAGCCTTTGAGTACAATATCCCCTTCCAACGAAGGGACGGCTGTGACCGCATGCGCCACGGAGCCATCGGGGTTAAATTCCGCAATAGCAAGGATGCAACGAAAGCTTTGAAGGCCACACGGTTCGTTTACGCCGAGGGACGCCCCTCCGGCCGAAGACTCGTCCGATTACCTCTGACGGTGGAGCCGCAACGCTCTAAATTCTAAAAACTATTGCAGAGAAGCGATCAGCTAAGCGCCGTGTGAAGTGGTCGGCACAACACGAGATGAGACTGCGGGCTATATTCAAAGCCCGAGGTGACCGAAATCCCAGCATAGAACACTTGCAAGACACATGCAAGAAGGAACCGTTTTCCGGCCACAGCAAAAAATGAAGTGAGGTCAAAAATGTATAAAAAAAAAAACTGAAACAGAAGACGTTCGGTGGTGCCCGCTCTCAGGCCTGCAGGGTTGGATTTTAACCGGCTGAAATTGAATTTATGCCAACCGGTGACTTTTACTGATTTAAACCGGTTTAAACCGGCATAAATTAATAAAACCTTTTTATTGAGTTAACAGCTCCCTGAGAGCTATGCTGAAACTGAGATCGGTGCATCTGCGGCGCTGCAGAGGATGTCAGTCATCATTGGGCCTCAGGTGCTGCCTGGTCGCTCAACTGACGCGCCGGTCGTCGTAGTGGTACACTCGGGGGCAGATTGATGTTCCACAACTCTTTATCCACCGGGTTCCTATGGCTCAGCATTGGCAGCAGCCGCCTGGTACCGGTAGACTGTGCCGCTTCACTTACTTGTCAAGCGGCACAGCCTACCCACCTGTATGACACCGGTCTGGGTCGGTGGCTGGAAGGTGATGTGGGCCGCCTGTGACGTCAGCGCAGCGGTGAGGGCCGAGCCCGGAGGCATGGCTCGGGTCGGCGCGGCGCGGCGGCTGGCGAGGGCTGGGGAGTGAGATGGGGTGGGAGCACAGACATCGCGTGGCTGTGCGAGTGTAGTTAACTTTCGCATCTCAAGGCGCCAATTATTCTACCTAACAATTGTGCTAAAGCAGTTGTTAAAATGTCCTATCCCCAAGACAGCGCCTATCATCATACTTGCAATGCACATTACGACACACTTAAGCGTGGCAATGGGACAGCCGATAGAACTTATGTCACTCGTGCATCGAGGTGCGGAGCTATATTTTGTATAACATATTAGTATTAAGGCCTTGATCGAGCAGATTGGTGTCTATTGTTTCGCACGGCAATCGTCCAGAGACGTGGGGACTGGGGGTTATGAGTAGTGCCGCAGCCAACGCTCCAATTTAAAGCGATTATTACGGAGCGAGCGAAGCGAGCGGAGTCTTACGTAGAATAACGGAAATTTCTGAGTATGAGCGGCCGGCCGGCCGGCCGGCCGTGGTCACGCTTTTGCGAGGCTTATATCTCAGCAACCACTTGACCGATTTACACGCGGTAATTTTTGTAGGGTAGCTTCATTCCTTCTACCAAGTATTGGACTATTACCGATGCATGTGGGTGACCCCTTATGCACGTGCCACGTGCAAAACGAAGAGGTGTCACTTTTGTAATTGTTGCAATATCTCCGTAACTACTTGGCCGATTGCGCTGAAAGTTGGCATGTAGGTAGGCACCCACTAGGCAATGCATATCCATGTGCCAGAGTTGGGGTGCTGCTGCACGTGCGCACGTGCAGGGGTCGATTCCAGATCTCGAGAACGGCTGGACCGATGGCGCTCAAATTTGGTACATGGTTAGGGACCGGTTAGCAGGGTGCCGTGCAAAAGTCAGTTGGGACCCATTTTGCACGTGCGCACGTGCAGGGTGCCGCTTCCAGATCTCGAGAACGGCTGGGCCGATTGTGCTCAAATTTGGCACATCGCTAGAGCCCGGTTAGTAGGGTGCCGTGCACAAGTCAACTGGAGGTACCCCCTCGAAATTTCGCACGTGCAAGGCTCACCCTCTCGCTCGCTCCGTTAGTCGCCCCCAAAGGCGTTATACTGGTTACTGTTGCTCTAATATGTGGTCGCAGCCTCCAATAGCAAACCGTTCCAACTAGGAGCCAAAAAGTCGGCCACTCAGGGGGGTTCGAACCGGGCTTCTCCCACCGGCCAATTCACGACACGAGCGTTCATCCACTGAGCTACCGAGAATGGTCCTCGTCCGCACAAAACAAAATGGCATTCACCCGCTGACCGCCAATGACAGTATTGTGACATTTGATCGCGTAAGACCGCGGCGGGTGGTCGCTGGTTTCGGCAGCTCAGTGGATACACGCTAGCATCATGGGGTGACCGGTTGGAGAAACCCGGTTCGAACCGTCCCAGGTGCGCGACTTATTTGTTCCTAGATGGAACGGTTTGCTATTGGTGGCTGCGACCACACATTAGAGGAACATAAGAGTTGCTTTGGGACGCCGCGCTATCCAAAAACCCCAGTTCCCACGTCTCTGGACGATTGCTGTGCGAAATAATAGACACCAATGAGCTCAATCAAGGCCTTAATACATATCTGTTAAAAACAATGTAGCTCCGCAACTCGATGCACGTGTGATATAAATTCTATCGGCTGTCCCAATGTCACGTTTAAGTGTGTCGTAATGTGCATGGCAAGTATGATGATAGGCGCTGTCTTGGGGATAGGACATTTTAACAACTGCTTTAGCACAATTGTTAGGTAGAATAATTGGCGCCTTGAGACGCGAAAGTTAACTACACTCGCTCAGTCGCGCGATGGTCCGTGCTCCCACCCCACCTCACTTCCCAGCCCTCGCCAGCCGCCGCGCCGCGCCGACCCGAGCCATGCCTCCGGGCTCGGCCCTCACCGCTGCGCTGACGTCACAGGCGGCCCACATCGCCTTACAGCCACCGACCCAGACCGGTGGCATACGGTGTGGGTAGGCTGTGCCGCTTGACAAGTAAGTGAAGCGGCACAGTCTACCGGTACCAGGCTGCTCCCAATGCTGAGCCATAGGAACCCGGTGGATAAGGAGTTGTGGAACATCAATCTGCCCCCGAGTGTACCATCGGTCACGGCCCACACTGTACAGGTACACATCAGACACACAATGCCCCGAGTGTGTAGCACCGCCGTGATGACTCACGACTCCACCAGCGGGTAGTAACCGTCTAGGGCGACTGAGCACAGTGAATAGTAGCCCTCCGCGCAGAGTTCGGGCAGATGCGCCTTTTCGGAAGTCTGCCGGCCCTCCTCTGGTGAACACATTATAGTCTTCTAAGAGGTTATCACGCTAGATCATCCAACGCGAAACGCACAAGACTCGTGAACAAGACGTATGACAACATAGGAAATGGTCATGAGAAAAACACACGATAAACACGATGAAATAGTCATGAGGAAAACACGATAAACACTTCATGATTTCAATGATGATGACGAATGTTTATTTGAAAATGCAAGCAAAGCAATAACTTCACACGACATTTGGCAACGCCACGCGACACTCCCAAAAGAGCAAAGCGAGCAAAATGAAGCAAGGAATATTCGTGAGACCCGCTACGGTGATTTTGAAAGCAAACGACAACAAAATCGACACATCAGCAGCAACACATCAAATGTTCTTCACTAGTGTGATGTGATCCTGTGTCCGAAAATATACTGTGATGAGAAAATAAAGAAACGGTGATCACAATCATATTTGCGTGTGCTCGCGTGTGTGTGTGTGGGGGGGGGGGGGGATAAGCAGTGCGGCGCGGCTACAATGATCCTGATGCGATATGAAGAGTCTGTGCATTCGATTGGGTGAACCGAACCGTGTGGAGATGAATGAAACTGGAGACCATTACCAGACAGTGGAGCTTCACCCTTGTCGACAAGCCATCGACACGTTCAACTCCCGCTACATGTGGGACGGCAAGCTCCATCGGTCGACGTTGGGGCTTCCCATGCCGTCGAGGACCAGTACTCCAGCCGCCTGGATTTCACAAAGGTGGTGCAAGACATGCTGATGCCAACTGATTCGGGTTGCCCGTTTATAACGGCTTCGTGATGTTCTCCACGACTCTCCCTGGCCTGCTCAGCGCATTTTAGGCGCATCACAGGCTCGGCCTACCCCTCGGGCCTAACGGACACATCAACATCGTGGAAGATGAAAATCAAGGCTTTCGGCAGACTGTAAAAGAAACTATAGTTGCGGTGCAAGTGACAGTGAACAATGGGGCAGATAGTACTAAAAATTATCAGGCATGACACGTCAGATGACACGAAACATTTGCTATAAATGTGGTATTGTTTTGTCAACCCGTCTAATGAATTGATAACAGACAATAAGTTAAGAACTGGACGCTGAATGCAGATTTTTGGCGCGATAATTCTGTTTTTTCTTCTTCTTCTTTTTAATGACAGCCGATAAACAAAACACTCATTCAAATGCTGCTTTAGCTGAACTTAAACCTAATTTTTATCACAGTGGATATCGCACCTAAGACCAGCCATTGTCTGACTAGCGGAGGGGAAGGGGCCGATCCCGCGACCTGCAGCTGAGGAGGCACGCGTAGTGTGCTGTGCTCAAGAACAAGTGCTTCGCACCGCTGGAGAAAATAAAGAAGCTTTAGGACTTCACTAATGTGAGGAGGTGACCAGAACTTTGTGTACCTACAGGGTGACACAAAAAAAGCGGTCATCACCAAAATTCGAATAACTTCAGAAGTTTTATTCACATCATCACCAAACTTCGGCCACTTTAGGTCACACCTATGTAGCAGACATCCACTAAGTTTCAAGTCTTCACTACGAATACTTTTAGTACAGTGTGTGTTTTACTGACGCTCCACAATGTGCTCCAGGTGAGCGCCCCGGCGCTGCAGGGCGTAGGCACACCTGCACCCGGTGGGCAAAGTTGTCGATAACCCGATAAGAATAACGTTTCAGGGGTAGCACACTGTCTCCAGAGGCCATTGCACTCCGTAAAGTGCACAGCCATCGGGTTATCGACAACTTTGCCCGCCGGATGCAGGTGTGCCTACGTCCTGCAGCGCCGGGGCGCTCACCCGGAGCACATTGTAGAGCGTCAGTAAAACACACACTGTACCAAAAGTATTCGTAGTGAAGACTTGAAAATTGGTGGATGGATGCTACATAGGTGTGACCTAAAGTGGCCGAAGTTTGGTGATGCTCTGAATTTAACTTCCGAAGTTATTCGAATTTTGGTGATGACCGCTTTTTTATGTCACCCTGTATTTGATGCTATATTTTTCATTTTATGTAGCTCATTAGTGAGCATAATATTTTTATTAGGTTTCCCACACATCAGATTTTCTTTACACGAGGTATTCGGGTCTTTTTTCGACCCTTCCTCGTTTGCTGACGATTTTTATTATTCCTGTATGCTCGTTCACAAACAACCTGCTAGAACGGGTGGCCGCCACCAAGTCACTTTTGCTCAAAAATAACAAAGAGGGCCAGGGCGGCATTTGCACGGAAGCTGTCTCAGCAGCCAGAGCTTTGGAGAAGTGTATCTTTCTCCGACGAGAAAACATTCTGCACTAGTGGCCATGAGCGACTCATCGTATGTCTGTAAGCATGCCGATGATGATGTATTGATGATGATGATGATGATGGCGCCGTGAAACATACAAGGAAGTATGTTTCTCGGCCGTCCTTCCGCGTATGGAAGGACGGCCGAAACCAAGGGGGGCCCAGGACCACGCACTAGATAGTAGAGAGGATGAGCTCTCTCATGTCTGAAAACAACATCACAGTACCCCAACGGACAGCAAAAACCGCTGCCGTTCTAACGCGGCACTCTGCGGACTACAGCGTCTCCCCGAAGGCTAAACGATGAACTGCGTCGTACCGTGCCCGAGCTGCAGTACCTGCTAACATCCCACCTCAATCAAGACTGCCTTGAAAACTGCTTTTCCCAGCTTGGGGGGGCGAGGGAAGGACACCACGCCGAACGCCGTAGAAGTGCGCTCCCGTCTGAAGGCCTTGTTCATGGCGCCGTCTCCAAAGGTGGTTGCTTTAAGCAGTTGTGCTGTACCTACTGCAGCTGGAGCCGAACTGGCCAGGAAACAGAACCCCCACCGACGTCCCCGCCTGAGACGGGCTGTGGTGAACTTTGCCAGGGAAACAGTAACCCCTCCTATCTCAGGACAGAGCGAGACTGATTCCAGGAGTTCTTGGAAAGACAGGCCTGTCCTACGACGTTGCGGAAGACACCGTTATTCAGTCCGCAGCAGTTTTATTGGGGATCGATATCAAGCCGACATCCAACCAGAATACACGATCGTCGCCGTGTACTAAACTGGCGAGCGGACGTCCACCAGTCCAGGCAAATATCATTATTGGCTACATACCTAACTAAAATCCATTTTCAGTCTCTCTAACCCGTTTCCTCTACGGGGGAAGGCCAGGGTGGTCCCTCCTAAAAAAGAATCTTCAAACGCGGAGCGTGTGCAAAATCAGCGTGTGGAGCCTAAGGAAAAGAAGGCCTCCAGGCTGCAGCAATGCCCGTAGGATGTCATATAGCAGACAGCACGAATCTTACGCTGAAAGAGAGCATCGACTGACGACTAAAGGTATGCGTATATCTCAAAGCAGGCAGGCCGAGACGGCGTCCCAGCGGAGGCAGCGGCTGGCGGCCAATGCACTACAGACCTCTCAGAGCAGGTAAGCCGAGACGAGGGAGGCTCAGCGGCAGCAGCGGCCGGCAGGCGGCGCTGGTTCAAACCATGCCCCAGCATAGAAAACCGCAACGTAGTCAGACATTCTCGTCGACTGAAGCCGTGTCTTCGGCTGAGCCTGCACAGGCGAAACTATCAGACTTCTGGGAAAACGATATGACGTTTTACAGAGCCGCTGATGCCTGTAACTTCCATGTTTGTGCCACTTAAATTTTTAATCTTTAATCAATTTAAAGTTAAATAGTAAGTAAGTAAAGTTAAATAAAATTTACAGTTTTATTTAATCTACATAACGTTCATTCCTGACCTTTTAGTGGATGAGGTCTCTGTCCCAAGTAGGTGTGACCAGGCCTGATCAGCTCGCGGTCATTGCACTGATGGTCAGTATCATAGCATCGGTGCACCTAAAAATCTGGTCGATCTCATGAAAGCGTCACAGGAGGACCTGCGTGAGAAGTCGAGACCTGTTGCAGTCCCAGTCATGTGGGACCGCGCGCACCTCATAGAACTGGCTGAGTCTTCTGCCAAGAAGGAGGCGCCATTGTTGAACAAAGTGAAAGACAGCATATCCCGAATCTCGCACCGGTTCACGCTGGCCTCGGGATGGGAGCGGCTGCATAATGCGGGTGTGGAGCTGGAAGTGAAGACCTATCGTCCAAAATCATGTTCTGATACGAGGTTCGCCCCATACGCTGCTGCAGTGATCACATCCTTCACCAACAGCCTGGCGGTGATGAAAGCGGCGATGGAGACGCAGCTGATGGCTCCTGATACCAAGACAAGTCTCCAGTCCGAGCTATCAAAAAATATTCAGCTTCTGGCCGGTTAATCGAGATTCTCGTGCCATTTGTGCCTTGTGAGCTCAGAGCTGTATGAAAACTCAGCAGAAACTTAAGTAGATTTGTCATTCTCTGATTACCATTGAAGTGCAACCATGCCCGAGATGAAGGTGGTAAAGATTAGATGCAGGGATGCGGAGCCGGAGCCGGAGTCGGAGCCGGAGCCGCCGGAGCCGGCATATTTTGCCCGGAGCCGGAGCCGGAGCCGGAGCCGTGAAACAATATAGCCCGGAGCCGGAGCCGGAGCCGGAGCCGCCAAAAAAGGGGGCGACTCCGGCTCCTTTTTATTTTTTGAAGAGGAAAAAATAATTAACCTAGTTCGGTTTGACAGTAGGTACAAGGCAGTAAAACATATCGTACTATTGGTCTCAATATAAGTGCCCAGGCGACCTGTAGTTTTGATGCGGTGAATACCCTCATCCTCGCCACAATGCGAGTGGGGGTGGCGCTGGCTGGGAGGAGGGGTGCACTCGGCCCGAGTTGTGGCGAGGGTAAGGATATTCACCGCATCAAAACTACAGGTCGCCTGGGCCTTTATCTTGAGACCAATAGTACGTCATGGGCCATCAAGTGAATGAAAAAGCCGAATATCCCCAGTATCCCACAGTACGCAATCAACTTCCTGTCTGCTCCTCCCCCCCCTCACGTCTATTGCATCCCCAGAACATGAGGACCGGTCATCAGGTGACGGCCATTGTTTTGAAGCCAGTGCAGTGGACTGCGACTCCCAGCACCGTCTCTTCCCACCCCCCCCCCCACCCCCCAATGCAGCCGAGATGGGTGTCAGCTTACGATGGTTCAGTGAACTCCGATTTGCGGCGACTGCGTTTCCAATGCCATCGCTTCCTAGTCCTTTGTTCTGCCAGTTCTCTCCGAGGTGCGTTTGCGCGGGGACGCGGTGAGCCGGTCATGGCAAGAGTAGGTAACGCGTATAACCAATCCAATTTTTCTTCCACCCGTATTTAATTGATTGCATAGGGGATGTACTGAGTCGGAGCCGGAGCCGCCGGAGCCGGAGCCGCCGGAGCCGGACCATTTTACTCGGAGCCGGAGCCGGAGCCGGAGCCGCCATAACATTTCACCCGGAGCCGGAGCCGGAGCCGGAGCCGATTTTTTTCTCCGGAGCCGGAGCCGGAGCCGGAGCCGTTTGAAATTTCCACGGCTCCGCATCCCTGTAGATGCCTTTTAAAGGAATGGGATCGAATTAACTTTGGAATGTAAAAAATGGCTGCATATGAAGTCTGATATAGGCCACTGTCAATATCAGGTTGCTCCCTTAACATTATTAGGCATCACTTTTATTTAGGCGTAGCTAAATCAATTTGTTGTTTTAGCTCTAGTGGATAACGCTCGATAAACCGATAGTTTAAACACCAACTCGTTCAAATTGGATTGTCGACTGATAAGCACTAAGCAGTTTAACACTCGGCTAGTTACACTCCAGGGAGTCTACTCTGTAATAGACAGATTGTTATATTTTCAAGAATACCATAAACGAATTCCTCATATGCGATTTCATATTCGAAGAATTAAGAAAACTCAGTTTAATTCACGTTTTCATATTTAATTTTCATTTATAAAAATCGCAATTAGCAGACAGCCGAAAACGACGGCCATGCTGGCTGTGACGTCACGATTCGTATGCGCGCGCAGCGTTCCCGGACGGCGGCACTGAAGACGCGTATTGGGCCATGGTAATTCGCAATTTGCATCGTCTTTATTGTGACTTCGACATATTCATCCATTCCTGGGTGAGCTGAACTGTTTTCATCATGTTTAAACCTTGCATTGTAGGAGCTGCCTACTTTTAAAGCCTCTTCCCACCCAACTGGCAGGATGTGCGGAGGGGGCTGACAGCTGTGATGGATTCCAAGACTACTGTAGAAGTAGGATGACTCCGGCTCTGTATGCTGCAGTGCGTGAGGCGACCAAGGGGCAGGGGGAGTGTCCTCTGTGGCACGCTGTGCCATTTGGCCGCATCACGGCGTCCAAAGCGCACGGGGTGGCTCACTGCCAAAAGAAAAATGGCTCTTTGGCGTTAGGTATCCTCGGTGCTGCAAAGGTGAAGGACACTGCAGCGATGGCGCGTGGCCGAAGGCTAGAGCCCTTAGTGATAAGGGAAGTAGAAAAGCATCTGGGCGAAAAGATCGCCAGCTCTAGCATTCTTAGCAGCGGTGAACATCCTGCGTTCGGTGCTTCGCCAGACGAGGTAACTGCCAATGGTAGTACAGTCGGGGTGAAGTGTCCCTCGTCTGACAAAACACTGCGTAGGTACATCGACAGCAATGATTCTAGAAAGACCAACGCGCAGAAACATGTGGCACAGGTCCAGTTGTTGATGCTGAAGGCGCAGTGCAAAATGGCATACTTCTGTGTGGCTGATCCGTCCTTCGAAACCAATAGGCAGGTCACGATCGTAAGTGTTGATTACGACGAGATGTACTGTCGAGGGCTATTAGCGAGGGATGAGGCGTTTTGGCGTGCGGCTGTGTACGTCGAACTGCGCCGCGCGCGCACGCAGTAAGTTCTCGGTAGCTACCAGCTGGTTCCACGTCGTCGCCTTGACTGAAGTGTTAATATATTATTTTAAGTCAACCAATAATAAGTCAATGGAGGAAAAATCAACTCCCTGTTGTTGTTTTTTCTCACTAAAACGCGTCGGAATAGCCCCATATACCTTACACGACTTCATATATGATCAACCTTCACTACCTTGAGGCCTGTTTTGCTGTTGGGCAGCTGTAAGGTCATGTGACGTCATTGAAGGTCACCAAAGGTTTTCTGCCAATGACTCCTTACAGAAACGAGATAGAGCCGCGCGGATGGTCTCATTGTGTTTAGCTTGTCAAGGCACATCGAATGATATAGGTACATGATGATCTCGAGGTCACGTGACCTGAGGTCAACCTTTGACCTTGGCCTTTCGAGGTCAACATATATATGGTTCGATGCCGATTGACAAGAGGATCACGATAGTGCCCTTAGTTAGTTATTCGAGAAAACTATCCATATGTAGCGCCACCATTTCGACTTTTTTTACCCCTGTGACGTCATCTTTCACCTGACCTGAAAATGACTTAGTAAAAATTGTAGACCTTGTCCGTGCGTACCCCATGCCGTTTACTGCTTGTCGCTATCTTGCTTCGTTCTCGAGATCTCAGGGGGGGGGGGTGTGGTCATCCACCCCCCCCCCCGTCGGTTGTAAGTTGGCGCGAACCCCCGTCGGTGCGCGGGTTAACAAACACTTTATCAGGTGTTGAGGATGAAGCTCCTACTAGTACATCCTGGAGTAATACACCACTTATTTTGCTTTGTAGGTACCTACATCTTTCTTCCACAAAGATTCACCTTTGTCCGCCGACCAACACTAACATAATGCAGCCAACCTTCACGGGGCTCGCTGGATACGAATCGTGACGTCACGACCAATCAACGCTCGTTATTTAGTCACGCGATAATAATTGACGTTTAAACCGATTTTAAGGCATTTAAACTTCATGAATCAAGCTGATTTTTTCACCGTTGGAGTTTTCAGATCAAATAGCACCTAGTATGTGCGAAAAAGTGGCATTTTTGCATAGCGCAGCACGTCTATTGCCGAGTGTAGCCGAGCACTGCAAAACGTGCAGCTCCTTCCGTAGAAGCGCCAGGAAGCGTACCAAAAGCTAGTGGAGGCACAATCAGCGGTTCTGACTGTAACCTAAAAATTACCAATGCCTTATTACCAGTAAAACGCCTTTTGGGCGAAGAACGAGCGAGCGAGATAGTGAGCCCTGCACGTGCGAAAGGGCGAGAGGGTACTTCCAACGGGCTTGCGCAAAGCACCCTTCTAACCGGTCGCTAGCGGTGTACCAAATTTGAACGCAATCGGCCCAGCCATTCCTGAGTTCTGGAAGCGGCATTCTGCACGTGCGCACGTGCAAACGGGGTCCAAACTGACTTTTGCACGGCACCCTACTAACTGGTCCCCAACCGTGTACCAAATTTGAGCGCAATCGGCCCAGCCGTTCTCGAGATCTGGAAGCGCCCCCTGCACGTGCGCACGTGCAGTAGCACCTTAACCGCAACACATGGGAATGCATTGTCTGATGGGTGCCTACCTGTATGCCAAGTTTCAGCAAAATCGCCCCAGTAATTACCGAGTTATTAAAATGGGAAAAAATTTGACACCTCTTATTGTTGTATTTTGCACGTGCACTGGGGTGACCCACATGCATCGAGAGTATCCTATTTTTTGGTAGAAGGGATGCTGCTACCCTACAAAAGTTACCGCAAGCCAATCGCCCAAGCGGCTGCTGAGATATGAGCCTCTCAAAATCACTACTTTTGCAAAACAGCTTGAACACCCTTGACTTCTCACGTGGCACGTGCCACGCCGGCCACTGAGATGGATCAAAAGTAGTCAATTACGGGGTAGAAGGGATGGGGCTACCCAACAAAAAAGACCGCAGGCCAATCGGTCCAGCGGTTGCTGAGATATAAGCCTCTCAAAAGCGTTACAGGCCGGGCCGGGCCGGGCCGGGCCGCTCATACTGAGATTTTTCCGTTATATTGAAAAGACTCACTTCGCTCGCTGCGCTCGCTCGCTCGTAATCAATGGTATAATCAATTGTACTCTTACTCGAGATCTGGCACCTGATAGGCTCGATGACATACTAGTAGAGGATACACTACTGCATTTTGTGCGCAGTTTCCGGTAAGCAGTCTAGCTGTCCCATCAGTGTTCCCATCCGGGCGTTATCAACCTGTCAGCTTTTGCTCAAAGGTGCTATGTTAATCAAGAGCTCAGTTGGCGTTATGTTCAGGGTTGTCCGCGTCCTTTCGGTGTTGCGGTGTAGGGTGTAGCAGAGTTTAAGGTTTTTTTTTATAATGCAGTTAATAGCAACAGCATCGTAGTTTGTACTCGATGTCGCTTCTCAGCCGCCACAGCCCGATCCTAGGTGATGCAGCTTTCCAGCTCACTACGTGTCTTGTCACGTCCTTTCAAGAAAACAAGCTGCGCAACCAGAATCCAGGTGAGTTGAATCCAGGTGAGTTAACATCCCGAGAGAAGAGGCTCTTCAACTACAAACTGTCTGGGAGTCATCGTGGAGCAGGCGTTCGGTAAGCTTAAAGGTAAGCTTCGGAGGCAACATTAGGTGGAGACCAAGTGTCCAAAAAGCCATTGATATCTCGTGCGCCGCGTGTATCCTGCAAAGCATGTGTGTCCTGGACGACAGGACAGGAGTTCGTGAAGGCAACCCAGGACACATTCCACCTGACCCTGGGAGTGCAGTACCACCGCGACCGATGGGGCGAGGCGGCGCCGGATCCTGCCGAACTGGAGGGCCCCCACCGCCAGTGCCGGTACCAGGCGTACCGGCACTTCGTGCTCTGGCAGTACGTGGCACTTCCTGCGCGCAAACTTTTCAATCTAAACATGCGTTATAGATTAAAAGTGTTGTCCTCATTTCTTGTTATTTCTGTTCTTACCTGGACGTGGGTGACAATGGTTTTGATTGAACGCTAGCTGGAAACTATTGTTTTTACGTTATATGAGCATGACATTTTTCGTGCCAACATCCCTGTTCATTGTATTTCACAGGTGAGGAGCCCTCGGTCGGGGGAACCGGCGCGCCCTGCCGGCCTGCGCCGTGACGGCCATCAGGACCAAGTACCCGAGTCCGTCGGGGGAGTTACACGGGCTTCAAGGACGTGCCACTACGTGAGTAAATAACCCATTTGGTTTAGGATAGTAAGCATATTGCCTGACCTCCCGTGACAAGATTACTTCTACCCGTAGTGCGTGCCTGCTGTATATTGTTCACATAAACACAGGACAACTTAAACTAATGATAATGCAGTTGCACATTTTCGGCCACGCGAGAGCGTCCGTCGCTGACTCTACCAGTCCTCCCCCGGCCGGGCCACGGCCAGTCGGCCACGTCGGCCCAGCGTCAGTTCATACTACACTACAGTGCCAAAAAACTTATATCATCCTTCCCGTTAGTGCTAAAAAAAGCGATGACGTGCGTGCATGCATACCGGGTGGCCCAAAAAAAATGTTCCGAACTTTGGAGGCCTATATCTCAAATTCGAGTGCAAATAACGAGCCAAAATTTTCATCAAGTTTGCGTCACTTCTTTGCGCAATAGTATGCCAAATTATAACACTGTACCATCATTTTCAAGCCAGCAATCTTATGTTGAATTAAGTAAGACGTTTTTGCTTTTTTTTGCCGTTGTTGAACGGTAGTAATGATTGGCTTAGACGTACCATGTTAGAAAAAAGTAGAAAAATAGAACACGTGAATGATACCAGCACGTGTGCTGTTATTTTAAATATTTTTGCCCCACTTATGTGCCAAATATTCAAATGCTAAGCCAAAATTGCATTAATGGATGTCATTCATTTCAACACAAGTCCTGTTTCGAAGAGAAGGAGCGGCACGGTGCATGGGCTACTGCTGATCGCCCTCCCTTCAAGAAGATCAAATAGTAAATCGACCGAATAAGGAAAAAAAGCTAGAGGGAATGTGTCACCCTGAGGCCTGAACCATCAATGAGGCTAGTTGCCAGTAGCAGTCATGGCTGCAGGCCGTGGTGCCGAGATGGAAGTGGCCCGTTCACTCACATTTTTAGTAAACATCTGAGCAAAAAAGTGATTTTTACATGGCATGCTAGAAACACGAACCGTTTGAAAAGTTATCGACCGAATAACATAAAAATCATACCATTTGCTGAAAATATATGCCGCATTGACTATTGGAAGTTTCAATGTTGTATCTTTAACACTTTCTGAGAAATATTGATTTAAAATTGGGAACGTTTTTTCTGGGCCACCCGGTATAAGTGTTCCTGTAATCTGTTGGGCTTACGTCGCCACGTTGTGTATTCGCAGAGACGCACCACGGTCGGCGCGGTGACAGACTGGCCGAGATCTACTTGGCCTTAACTCGGTGGAGAAGAGGCGGCGAACGTCAAGCTTCCGGTGTCAGTCACCATTAAAGTTAAAGTTAAAGTTAGTCGAGTGTGTTAGGTAATAACATTTAACGAGTGAAACATTGGAGCATTGAGGTGAAGATTGACCCCGTGTGTGTTTCTGTGCTAATAAAATACAGAGTGCAATGCATAGCACAAATTGACACTAAGTCTTCTTGACGCGTGTTCGGAGTGGAACAATCGAGTCTGGAGGGGATACAGTCGTGATTCACGGATTTCCCGATTTTCTATTAGAGTTAAAACCTTCGCATTCATAATATTTCACAAATTCAATCAACATTCATTCTTTCGCGGTCATAGGCCGACAACGAGCACTTGCTCGAGTGGGGCATCAAGAGCGCCACCTACTCGCCAACAGACACACAAACGGCGGCGCCAGCACCCGTTCGAGTTGCGCATTATCGATGCGCCACCTACACACAGAGATACACAAGCGGATATGCCAGCACCCGCTCGAAAAGCGCATCAAGAACACCACCTGCACACACAGAGATCCTGGACCTCAAGGCCGAGAACCTAGAGTCCACCTATGTGCACCTTTGCGTACAAAACATGTTATAAGGCCCAAGGTCAAGCAAATAAGTGTACTGGATGGTTATAGAGTTCGTCAGTGACGTGTATTCGCGAGCTTGTGCCTGGACTGTGACAAGACATTCACTTGTGAAAGCTGTGATGACGAAGCGCACCAATGGGAGCCTCTCAATCGCCGTTTTGTCTGGACAAACGGATACACGGTGCCGCTCAAACTCCAACTCAAGAGTTCGCTCGGCCAGCGCCTGTGTCCGCGTCCGAGTTCCCGCTGCCAAGCCACTGCCTCAGCCCAAAGCACCAGCAGCTGATCGACAGAGCATGACGCGGCTGCTGTGCTTCTTGTGCAGATGTACATTTGTGCTTATTTAATCCGGAGGTACAAAGTTGAACGAGCTTGTCATTGAGTCTCTTGTACTACTATGTCAGTGTTCGGGAGAAAGCATTAAGTACCTAAACGCTCCATGATTAGCAACTAGCACCCCAACATACGGTGAACGTTTGGCGAGGGGCTTTATGCTGCTTAGAGAAATAGCGTAGAATGTAGAATAGAAATAGCAACAGAAGTAGCATTCTCGAATTGCACTTTCGAGTATAGTAAGCCTTAACAACTTTATGGCTGAAGAAGACAATCTGAATCGTTACTGAGACCCTTTATCGTTAGTGTCTCAGTGGAACCTAGTCAAACGGTCGCGGCAATGTCTCTGCCTCGGATGGGTGTCATTCAGGACGTGAGCCGTCAATGTGTTTGCTTCATTTCGTTGCGTAGTTACTCTTAGTTGCATAGTTACGTTGCGTAATGTTCATGCATATGCATCATTGTGTGGACTATCATTGTGTGGGAGAGAGATAGCAATCATGAAAAAGTTTGCCGAGAGCACATCAACTGTGACTCACCCGATCCGGAAAAACTTCACGCATCAGTGGTGGCTTTCACACGCCAGTTCCGGAAATCTTTCGCGTCCGATGAAGTGCCCAACTACGTCCATCTGCAGTGCCACACGCCGCTGCTTGTGCGACACTTCGGGTCGCTGCGAGCGTTTCAGCAGCAAAGAGTTGAGGCTCACAACCATACGCTCAACGTAAAGGCGCGGTCTGTAACGAGACCGGGATCCACCCAGATGACCCAGGCAGTGCAGGCTGTGAACCGGTCCCTGTACTATGCACCCTGAGTGGGCGTGCATCCACCGTGCGGCGTGTTGTGCACCGTGCAACTGAACGTGTAATGTAGATGGTTTGTGTCATTTGTTTTCCTCTCATGTGCGGTTGTGCTGTGTATCGTAAAAGTACTATTGCGTTGGGTCGCACTCGGTAGGCCATCTGTAAAAGCACGTTGATGCATTCGATCTCAAGTACCTACGTATTATATATATATATATATATATATATATATATATATATATATATATATATATATATATATATATATATATATATATATATATATATATATATATATATATATATATATATATATATATATATATATATATGTTACAGGCAAAGTGAAAACTCGAGCATTTTGCAAAATGCCTAGGCAGTTTGCAAACTGCCTGACCCGCCAGTCATTTTGCAAAATGCCTGACCCGCCAGGCATTTTGCAAAATGCCTGAATTTCCATATATTCCACCGTTTTTGTTGACTTCAGGCGTTGACCATATACGTTCCACTAAGCCTGAGCCCAAATACAGGGGTGTCACGAATACAGGTTGTCACAAAATTGTTGCGGGATATTGTACTTGTGTCCCGAAATTGATTGCTCGTAGTTGCGTCAGTGTTCTCCAGCAGCTCGCTGACAAGTTATCAGCGGCCACGTGGTCTGTCCCTGCGGCACATGGTGAAGCTCAAAGAGGCCTATGTAGCCCATCATGCCCCAAACGAGAATCACCAGTGGATGCTTCACTGTCTCGACGGTGCAGCGCCTCTGCTGCTGTTGGCCCAGAACTGGTTGTCAGGATGGTTAGTAACTTAGAAAAGCTCTAATATCGCCTCATCACTGAAAAAGTCTGAATCTCTAGTCCTGAATGGTCCAGATTTGGTTGGTCTTGGCGAAATCCAGCTGCATCACTTTTGGATGACGGTATAAATTCAGGGTTGCAGCCTGAGGTTTAGCAGCCTCAGCTTTATGGTAAGGTCTTCAGATACCGGGGGATGGCCGATTTAGATGTCGAGCGCCCTGGTCCAGATGCCCTGGTGCCGAACCCGTTAAAATTACGCCCATTCAGCACTTGGAGGGACATGGGAGGGACAACATAACAGACCGTGCCAACCGCGCATCAATTTCGTGATATCTGTAAACTACGTCTTGGGTCAATTCCGTCGAGATGGAACTACCGCTGAATGGACTTGAGCCACCGTCTCCGCAAGGCCGTATATAGGCGAAGGCGTATCCGTACCTTTCGTATAGGTATACGGAGTTGATAGTTGTACCCGTGTGTATAAAAGCTGTCTTTTCCAGTCGGAAGTTTTTTTACCCCCAAGGTACCAGTTGGGTATTTGTCGAATGATGCCGAAACAAGCACCAGTAGTTTTAGAATTGATAGCTCTATCAGTATAGCTTGAAGGTGGCGTACCCACTGATATAATGTAAGACGAGGAAGCCAGCAAAGTCCCAAATCATAGAATTTCACCACCAACCCAATGTTAACCCGGCAGTTGCTGGGGTATTTCGCCACCCACCGTTTGCTGGGGGGGGGGGGGCGTTAAACGCCCCCAGCCGATAACTCGAGAACCAATAGGCGCAGCGAAACGCACGAGGCGGCAAACGAAAGAGCGCGACGAGACGCTTCAGATGAGTACTTTAAAGTTGAATTTTGAGGTCACAGGTCGGGTCAAGGTCAGGTCAAACACCTGAAATCGGGCTTTCAGTAGCATGGACTTCAGGACTTCGCAATGGGCGCCTCTCGCCATAAACTCTGTCAAAACGGTGCACAATCCATCTTATAAGGCCTACAAGAGTGTCAGCTCCATGTAGGGGTCAGTCAAGCATAGGTCAGGGTCAAGGTCAGGTCAACCGGGTAGGCACATATCCCCGAAAATCAAAACTGATATTCGCAGCCTGTGACACATGTTTTATAGGTAATTTGGGGCGTAGAACACGATGGTGACATTCATTTTATCATATGTGTACGTGTTTGGCTCAAAAAGTTCAATTTAATAAATTCATGTATCATGGTCGTGAAGTAGTCACGAAAAATTGCCCAGATTCAGTTCAAGATTATGGAAAATGCGGAATGATAATCAATAATCGAAGATAGCCATTTGATTAACCATGGTATTGGCAGTCTAATGGCGTTTACGGCATGTCTGTATGTCTATTCTGTGATTTTATATGATTTTTTGAACATATGCCGTTTTTGGTCGAAAACTCAGAAATCATGACGTCACTAAAACCTCGATATCTCAAAAATTTTCCGACCGATTTTTTTGAAACTTTGTCACAATAAACTTCAATCAATTCCCTACAGGTACCCAAAATTTGGCGCGCCTGCGGCGCGCCGTTTTTATGCTATGGCCCGGCGAAAAAAGTGGGGGCGTTTAACGCCCCCCCCCCCCCCCCAGCAACTCGCGGGTTAGAGACCCGACTTTGGGTGCTTCTACCCCCAGGTACCACCTCAGTTTTTAAGAAATGCACGATTAGCCGACTGATATTGATAGAACTTGAAACAAGGAACGTTTTGAGGCTGAAGGTGGCGGTACACATTGCGCCAGTTTTATTTGGGTTCAAGTAAACTTCCATTTTGTACGTTTTTTTCAAGGGAAAAAGGGTAACGCCAGAACATACCAAAAAGGTCCGTGGCCACGCTGACAACACTACGAGGCGAGGGATCTTAAAGAGAAGCTGGAAAGTCCCCTAGCTCGTTTCATAATCGACCGCGAGTCCCTCAGCCGATACGTTGGGGAGCTTCGCACTCTGGCAAGCTCTCTAGAGCAGGACGATGTCACCGTTCATCAACTTCGTGAAGCAGTTTCTCATCAGATATGAGGAGCTCACCAACATATCAGTCTCTGTAGAGGATTGTGTAACCGGGCAGGTCACATGAGGAGCAACTAACAGAGGAGCCAGATCTATCAAAAAGTATGTCTGTGATCTGTTCATGCACCTATTGCGCACAAAAGAGGAGCTCGACATCTCGAGGGCTGGGGTGACAGGTTGGATGCCCGCAGGAGTGATCTTCGTTTAACAAAGGAATGGCAAAGGACCTTTTTTATGTGGCTTAAGTCGATATGCAAGTTCCATTTACATGTTTTCCCACAGTTCAGCCTAAACTTGCGGCCTGACGTAAGAACGTATCCGGTCCCAGCCGAACGAGTCAAGATTTGTGAAGGCTCTGGTGATCGCCATTTGGGGAACGGATGGACTGGCCTCTCACTCTGTGAAGGGCGGGAGGTCCAATCGCTTCCAAATGGCGGCCAAACCTCCACTGACGCCCAGGAAGCTCTGAGTGCCCAATAAATTATTGGGGTTGTCGGTGGCAAATATAAACGCACGGCTGACTACAACATCATATTCCGTTTCTGATGGTAGGCTGTCACGTGACATATTTTCAGTCATATAATTCGTTCCTTTTTACAGCCATTCTTAATTATATGGTGACACAACCTAGAGCTAGGTGGACAGTGGACAGCTAGATAGTGGACAGCTCTGTCCACTATCCAGTCTACTGACTGTTCATACAGACGGGCTTTGTCTCCCTACTCATTAGCTATTCTGATTGCTTATTTCTGCAGGAAAACGGTAGTTTAGGAAACGGTAGTTCCAACCAGCCCTCTCATGCGCTGTGAAATGTTTAAGGGTGACCGGTAGGGGGACATGTTTTACATGTTTAACATTTTCGTATTTATTTTTCAATTCATGTACTACTGTGCTTCCATTGCTCCTGACCTACCCTCCACAAACCATTGTCTGTTTGTTGGCTCCTTATGACGCATCGATTACAACGGAAATTTTGCGACCAAGTTCTCCCCACCACTAAGGCTGTTATTTTTTTTCCAGATGAGCTCACTCGCTTTGCTCTAAAAATGAGTGAAAAGGACGAGGCTACTGATCTGGCGGTACAGAAAATCCCAAAATTCGTCGACGAAAAAAAACAAGCCATCGTCCGAAAGCAGATGAGGGATCACTCGTCATGAGTAACAACAGTGCCAGCGCCAACAGTGCAACAGCGCTTGGTGATGGTGATTTCTGGTTCCCCTGGAGGTGGGGAACGCCAAGCGCCACCTGGGGCCAGCTCCGACCGACACACATCTGGCGAAGCGCCTGAAGGAGAGCCTCCTCCAGCACGTAACGGGCCCGGAGTACGGCGGCAAGGTCGGGCTGGACCTGTACCTGGCTCTAGCGCTCAATCCGCGCTACAGACGCCTCCAACAAGTCACCATCGACGACACGATGCGAAGAGAAGTGGAGAAGGCCATGAAGCAAAAAGTCGAGGCAGCCTTTCATAGCAGCCTTTCACGACGAACAAGATCGCGCTCACTCGATGGAAGGATAACGCCGTGGTCACCATCGCCTCCAGCCTCGCCGCCGAGCATCCTCTGCGGAAGGCGTCACGCTGGTCAGCAAAGGAGAGGAAGAAGGTGGCAGTTGACCAGTCATTTGTTGTCCAGCTGTACAACCGCAGCATGAGCGGCACGGGCCGCGTCGACCAGGGCATCGGGCTCTACTGCATCCGCATGTGCCGGAAGAAGTGGTGGTGGCCGATATTCACCTGGATGCCAGACGCGAACGTCTTCAATGCATGGGTGTTGCACCGGCTAGATGAGCACGGCGGAATGTCTCTGCTGGACTTCCGACGCAAGGTGGCCCGAACTCTGCTTGCGGCACCGAGTCACTCGAGCTCAGAGAGCGGGTAAACCGCGCCTGTGCGCAGTTGCCAATGACCCAGCCCAGAAGTGGCGGAGCAAAGCCGAAAGTGCGCACTGCCGACTTGCAAGTCGCGTCCGTCCAGTGCGTGTACAAAAATTGTCCAGTGCTCGTACAAAATTATGCCCCAGGTCATTGTTCAAACTAATAAGTTATAAGCCACTCATCAGATTCCTCTCCAACCAATATCCCAATTCTGTATACAATGCAGCCAGCCGTTTTTGAGATATAAAAAAATACAAGGCACGTGCTAGCACCCAAACCACAAAAGCATTGCTTTGCCAAGCGGAGTGGGTGCCCAACGACACACAGTTTCATCAAAATGTGTTCAGTCATCAAATAGGAGTTATTGTACACAGAACAGCTTTGGCACCGATGATTTAGTACGTGACTGGTGGAGCGTGCCGAGATGACTACCCAAATGTTTCGACAATGCGTAATTTCGAGAAAGAATGGATAAGCTACACAGCAGACAAAACTGTTTGTTAAACAGGATGAATGGCTGCAAAGATATAGGCCTCTGCAGAACCACGGAATATATGTCTACGACATACATATTCCGTGGTTCCCACATACCTACGACATCTACGACTGTCGTAGACTACATATTTCGTGGCCAGAACGTTTGATACCGAGCCGGACAGTCACTGTTAATACTCATTTTACTCAATATTTTTCTATATTATGTATATTTCAATATTTTTCGATAATCAATCTCATTGCTTTCTCGCTCGTAAATATTTGTATTTCATGGACAATGATTGATCGCTTCATTTGTGTATGTGTGTGCATATAAGAGTGTGTGCATATCAGTGTCGAATTCGCTCATCGCTTTATCCCTAGACAAGAAGCATGACTTCGTTACGGTAAACGGGCCATGTAGTAGCGGACATTGGGGCACCGAAGAAGAAAACACCATGTTCTTGGGCGTTAATAAACCCTTGGTGTGTCTACGTAAATGGCGCGCATGATACATCTCTTGCGCATTATTGTTTTCGCGCTAAAACTATGGCCTGTAGTACGCGAATTTTTATATAGGTAGATCAAAAGTCATTTTGGCTGTTATATTTTTGAGTTTCAATGTTTGTTTTTTTTTGTTCAATCTTAAACATAAAAGGTTTCAATAAAAAATAAATATTTTAGATAGCTCATTTTTACAGGAAAAATGAACTCAATATTCTAAAAAGAACTTTGCGTACTTTCACAGTAGTTCGTTGAGTGTGGCGACAAGATAGAACTGTCTGAGTCGTTTCTTGATTTCAAATTACCTACTTGTGCTGGTTTTGTTTTAATTTACCTTGGTACTAAGTGAGGACATGGATTGAAGCTCAACGGTACGTATATTTCCCACTGTTTGAAGCGTTCATTGACATTATTTCGAATATAGAGCATACCAAATATTATTATCTCTAAACTATGAGAGGAGTGTTACATTTTTTTTTTTTTGCTTTAGTTACGTCTGATGGACGAAGTACCTAGTCTTTTTTGTTGTATTATATTAAGCTGCTGAGAAAATTTGGGTAGGTACAGCAAAAAAGTTTGCTTCCATGCTGTCTCCCCTCTCAAACATGATTGGATTCACATGATCATGACTATCAGTGATACTGTGATACTGGAGAGGACGTTGTGGTCGGGTGGTGGGTTCTTGTTGCTTCGCAACAAGCTCTGATTAGCGGGCACTGGGCCCACAGCCACCCATTCAAGCATTCGTACTAAATTTCTTAATAAAAAAAAAGATTACACGGGCTACATAATCACACAGAATCAAACATCTGTTTTTCATTTACTTTCAACCATTTTCTTCTTTAAATAGATGCCTAATTGATGTGTCAGGTAAAATGATGTCAGTTTCTTGGTGTATTTGTGTGTTTGAGGGGACACCAAACATATTGTTATCCAGAATCATGTTAACCCGTTAAACAACTCTGTTATTGTTTTGAACAATTCATTAGGAACCTGTGTTTAAATGAGGATCTATAAGTATATGTCTATGTGGGTGTTGTGTTCCACTGGCTCTGCCTTGAGAAACCAATATATACCTATATATTGTGTCAATTATTGGATGTCTTTCCTCGGTTTGCTCAATCAAACAGCATTCATGCATCCAATAATTGCTCTGCACAGTACACATATCCCAGAGGTATGGTCAATTCAATAGAAATAGCAGTTCCAGAGACAATTGGATACTCATGAAGGGGGCGCTTTCAATTTTTATGAGGTTTAATGTGCACATTCGTTTTCTTTTCAGATGAATGGGATACCTCCTGCTAAAAAAATGATAACATGAGGTAAAATGATGTCAGTTTCTTGGTGTATTTGTGTGTTTGAGGGGACACCAAACATATTGTTATCCAGAATCATGTTAACCCGTTAAACAACTCTGTTATTGTTTTGAACAATTCATTAGGAACCTGTGTTTAAATGAGGATCTATAGGTATATGTCTATGTGGGTGTTCCACTGGCTCTGCCTTGAGAAACCAATATATACCTATATATTGTGTCAATTATTGGATGTCTTTCCTCAGTTTGCTCAATCAAACAGCATTCATGCATCCAATAATTGCTCTGCACAGTACACAGCAGTGCTGTGGTATGGTATGGTCAATTCAATAGAAATAGCAGTTCCAGAGACAATTGGATACTCATGAAGGGGGCGCTTTCAATTTTTATGAGGTTTAATGTGCACATTTGTTTTCTTTTCAGATGAATGGGATACCTCCTGCTCGGTTTTATGGACGCTACAAGTCACACAAGTGCCCAAATCAGAGCCTCATATTAATTGCAGACCAGCTACAGACTAGTATTTTCAAATCGCTTCGTTTTCCTGTTAGAGAAAAAGCCACCAAGACCATCAGACTCCAAATTCGCAAGAAGGACGCACCATTTCTCAACAACAAGTCTCTTGAGGATATATTGAAAACATACTGCACAAGCTATGATGACAGCTGGAACATCCGCTTCATTTCCGAGGAGGGTGATGCCAACATGGTTGTGTCAAGTCGTGTCACCATCAGAAAGCTGCGCTCCGACAAACATTATGTTCAAAGTGGTGGCGAGTTCGTGGAAGTGCGCCGTCATCACGGAATGGAGCTGGTGGTGAAGGTGGTGAGGGCGAGGCGTGTGGGTGAGCGTGCCACCATGTAGTGTACCACCATCAGGACAAAGAGAACGGTGAAAATGTAATCACTTATCTTTAGTATAGGTCTGCTTTTTCTTGTTCAGGATATTGTTGAGCTGGTGTGTGGTGTTGTATGCCCAGTAGGAATGTACTCGTATATTTAGCACAGAAAAACGTTTTGAGTGTGAATAAGGAATGGTTAGTTAACGTATGCAAAACAACTGGATTTGTCTGTGACCTGACTGTAATATCTCTCTGTAAATACTGTGCTGAACATTTCTGTGTCAACCCAATTATTACCGGCAGGGAAAGAGAACTTCTCAGGGTAAAATTAACACATCTGCAGAAAGCGTACAGGGCATCCAGTCGTGGTGGTAGGTGTAGAACTAATTTTCTCAAGTCTGTATCTAAATCACGTGTAAATATCAATGTATCTGGCATTGAAGGCGATGCCAGCGCCATAGCACAGCTTGTGCCAGCTCCAGCCGACGTCTCAGCGCGCCCCGCCACAGCTTCAGCCGGTGGATCGGCGCTCCCCGCTGCAGCTCCGGTCGGCGGATCGGCGCGCCCCGCCACAGCTCCAGCCGGCGGATCGGCGCGCCCCGCCACAGCTCCGGTCGGCGCAGCTCCGGCCGGCGGATCGGCGCGCCCCGCCACAGCTTCAGCCGGCGGATCGGCGCGCCCCGCCACAGCTCCGGTCGGCGCAGCTCCGGCCGGCGGATCGGCGCGCCCCGCCACAGCTCCAGCCGGCGGATCGGCGCGCCCCGCCACAGCTCCAGCCGGTGGATCGGCGCGCCCCGCCACAGCTCCGGTCGGCGCAGCTCCGGCCGGCGGATCGGCGCGCCCCGCCACAGCTCCAGCCGGCGGATCGGCGCGCCCCGCCACAGCTCCAGCCGGCGGATCGGCGTGCCCCGCCACAGCTCCGGTCGGCGCAACTCCGGCCGGCGGATCGGCGCGCCCCGCCACAGCTCCAGCCGGCGGATCGGCGCGCCCCGCCACAGCTCCGGCCGGCGGATCGGCGCGCCCCGCCACAGCTCCAGCCGGCGGATCGGCGCGCCCCGCCACAGCTCCAGCCGGCGGATCGGCGCGCCCCGCCACAGCTCCGGTCGGCGCAGCTCCGGCCGGCGGATCAGCGCGCCCCGCCACAGCTCCGGTCGGCGCAGCTCCGGCCGGCGGATCGGCGCGCCCCGCCACAGCTCCAGCCGGCGGATCGGCGCGCCCCGCCGCAGCTCCTAACATAATGCAGCCAACCTTCACGAGGCTCGCTGGATACGAATCGTGACGTCACGACCAATCAACGCTCGTTATTTAGTCACGCGATAATAATTGACATTTAAACCGATTTTAAGGCATTTAAACTTCATGAATCAAGATGATTTTTTCACCGTTGGAGTTTTCAGATCAAATAGCACCTAGTAGGGGAGAGTGGGGCAATGGCGGACGGTGGGTAATGCCGGCCACCCATCTCTAGTGAGTACTTTGTCCATCACTAATCAACTGATGTTGTTTACATTTCAGTTGAGCGCCATTCTAGCACGTGGTGCAAGTTTGTCACGGTAGCTCCATTATTTTCATTTTTAAAGCGTTAAATGTGTTTTTCGTATCTGATTTTTAATTTTTGTTGCATCTATTTGCTGATTGTGAAATGTGTTAACGCATTTTCAAAAGTGCTGCTTTGCAATGACCTTCAATTAAGCCTTTCTTAGGCGACTGCTGGATGTGAGGCGTTTGCAGCGCAATGCCTTTGACTGCTGCCTGCTTTCTTAAAATAAAACTTACCTCGGGGTAATACCGGACACGTGTCCGGAATAACTCCACGCGGTTTTGTTTCCGACTTCTGTCGCCAAAGCTCAACGTTTCGGGTTGCTGTGTTTATGGCTGTGTTAGTTTGCTTGCTGTGTTTACGGTTGTGTTAGTTTGCTGCTCTGTTGGCGCCGCGCTGTTGTGTTGCAGCGAGTGCAGTGTTGTGTTGCAGTGCAGTGTATTGTTAACTGCTGAATACAGTTGTTGTTTCTTAATTCTCACTTAAATTTCCATCGAAAGAACGGTTTAAGGATGAATACCAGTGACGATATCTCGACTTTTGTGCTATTGCACTTAGTGGCCGGCATTACCCCTCGCTTTTTTGCACCTCCATTTTTCACCACATTTTCGCGTAGGCTCTGAGTCTGTCATCAGTGATCTGAGATACTAAAACTGGGTGCTATCTGAAAGCCTATTCCTTTGGCTATAACCACAGTCAAAATCACCATAAAATAGCTTCAAATAGCTAAGCTATTGAGCAAAATGCTTATGGTGTCGCCATTGCCCCACTCTCCCCTACGTGCGAAAAAGTGGCATTTTTGCATAGCGCAACACGTCTATTGCCGAGTGTAGCCGAGCACTGCAAAACGTGCAGCTCCTTCTGTGGGAGCGCCAGGAAGCGTACCAAAAGCTAGTGGAGGCACAATCAGCTCAGAAGAGGTTCTGACTGTGGCCTAAAAATTACCAATGTCTTATTATCAATGGTATAATCAATGGTACTCTTACTCCAGACCTGGCACCTGATAAGCTCGATGACATACTAGTAGAGGAAACACTACTGCATTTTGTGCGCAGTTTCCGGTAAGCAGTCTAGCTGTCCCATCAGTGTTCCCATCCGGGCGTTATCAACCTATCAGCTTTTGCTCAAAGGTGCTATGTTAATCAAGAGCTCAGTTGGCGTTATGTTCAGGGTGGTCCGCGTCCTTTCGGTGTTGCGGTGTAGGGTGTAGCAGAGTTTAAGGTTTTTTATTATGCAGTTAATAGCAACAGCATCGTAGTTTGTACTCGATGTCGCTTCTCAGCCGCCACAGCCGGCAGCCCTATCCTAGGTTGTTCGAGAGAAAACGTACCGTGCCGCACAGCGACGGCAGCGCGCGGCGGGCACGGCCGAGCCCCACCGTCCACGTGGTCCTCTTCAGGGCCTGAGGGGTCATCTGGAGCACATATGTGTGCTGACCGGCCCCAACGCGCCGGGCCGGCCGCCGCCGGCCGGCTCGGCAGTTCGCGGCGATACGACGACGACGGCGCGGCTCCGCCGGCGCAACGGCGCCGGCGTCGTACGATTCGATTGAGGTGCAGTGTGTGACGAGTAATCCAGAAATAGACATTCATCAAAGAACTCTTTTGGTCCTCCGGTTAATGAACGATACGATCAGCTACGCAATTCTTAGTGAACTGGACGATTGCACGAACACTTTGGTCTGCCGTGCTGGGTCAGAGTGAACAACCACGAATCACACGAACATAGGTGATGCAGCTTTCCAGCTCACTACGTATCTTGTCACGTCCTTCCAAGAAAACAAGCTGCGCAACCAGAATCCAAGTCAGTCAACACTCCGAGAGAAGAGCCTCTTCAACTACAAACTTTCTGGAAGTCGTCGTGGAGCAGGCGTTCGGTAGGCAAGCTTCGGAGGCAGCATTAAGGTGGAGACCAAGTGTCCAAAAAGCCATTGATATCTCGTGCGCCGCGTGTGTCCTGCAAAACATGTGTGTACTGGACGACGACGAGTGGGATGTGGAGCGTGTTGAGGTCGAGCTGGGACATCCTGAGGAGGAGGAGGAATGAGGATTCCAATGATGTGCGCGTGGCCGCTGATGCAGTCCTAGCAAAGAGACCTAGTGGACTGCTGGAAGCAAGCAAAGGCCACAGAAAAGGACAGGGTGTCGTCCCGCCTCCTCGAGTACCTCAGTACTCTTATTAGACATCTGGCACCTGATAAGCTCGATGACATCGAGGATAAAGTACAGCGTGTTGTGCGAAGCTTCCGGTAAGCAGTCTAGCTGTCCGATCAGTTTCCCATATGGACGTTATCAACCTGTCAGCTTTTGCTCAAAGGTGCTATGTTAATCAAGAGCTCAGTTGGCGTTATGTTCAGGGTTGTCCGCGTCCTTTCGGTGTTGCGGTGTCGGGTGTAGCAGAGTTTAACGTTTTTATAATGCAGTTAATAGCTATAGCTTCGTAGTTTGTACTTGATGTCGCTTCTCAGCCGCCACAGCCCGATCCTAGGTGATGCAGCTTTCCAGCTCACTACCTGTCTCGTCACGTCCTTTCAAGAAAACAAGCTGCGCAACCAGAATCCAGGTGAGTTGAATCCAGGTGAGTTAACATCCCGAGAGAAGAGCCTCTTCAACTACAAACTTTCTGGAAGTCGTCGTGGAGCAGGCGTTCGGTAGGCAAGCTTCGGAGGCAGCATTAAGGTGGAGACCAAGTGTCCAAAAAGCCATTGATATCTCGTGCGCCGCGTGTGTCCTGCAAAACATGTGTGTACTGGACGACGACGAGTGGGATGTGGAGCGTGTTGAGGTCGAGCTGGGACATCCTGAGGAGGAGGATTCCAATGATGTGCGCGTGGCCGCTGATGCAGTCCTGGCAAAGAAACCTAGTGGACTGCTGGAAGCAAGCAAAGGCCACCGAAAAGGACAGGGTGTCCCGCTTCCTCGAGTACCTCAGTACTCTTATTAGACATCTGGCACCTGATAAGCTCGATGACATCGGGACAAAGTACAGCGTGTTGTGCGAAGCTTCCGGTAAGCAGTCTAGCTGTCCGATCAGTTTCCCATATGGACGTTATCAACCTGTCAGCTTTTGCTCAAAGGTGCTATGTTAATCAAGAGCTCAGTTGGCGTTATGTTCAGGGTTGTCCGCGTCCTTTCGGTGTTGCGGTGTCGGGTGTAGCAGAGTTTAACGTTTTTATAATGCAGTTAATAGCTATAGCTTCGTAGTTTGTACTTGATGTCGCTTCTCAGCCGCCACAGGCCGATCCTAGGTGATGCAGCTTTCCAGCTCACTACGTGTCTTGTCACGTCCTTTCAAGAAAACAAGCTGAGCAACCAGAATCCAGGTGAGTTGAATCCAGGTGAGTTAACATCCCGAGAGAAGAGGCTCTTCAACTACAAACTGTCTGGGAGTCGTCGTGGAGCAGGGCTTAAAGGCAAGCTTCGGAGGCAACATTAGGTGGAGACCAAGTGTCCAAAAAGCCATTGATATCTCGTGCACCGCGTGTATCCTGCAAAGCATGTGTGTACTGGACGACAGGACAGGAGTTCGTGAAGGCAACCCAGGACACATTCCACCTGACCCTGGGAGTGCAGTACCGCCGCGACCGATGGGGCGAGGCGGCGCCGGATCCTGCCGACCTGGAGGGCCCCCACCGCCAGTGCCGGTACCAAGCGTACCGGCACTTCGTGCTCTGGCAGTACGTGGCACTTCCTGCGCGCAAACTTTTCAATCTAAACATGCGTTATAGATTAAAAGCGTTGTCCTCATTTCTTGTTATTTCTGTTCTTACCTGGACGTGGGTGACAATGGTTTTGATTGAACGCTAGCTGGAAACTATTGTTTTTACGTTATATGAGCATGACATTTTTCGTGCTAACATCCCTGTTCATTGTATTTCACAGGTGAGGAGCCCTCGGTCGGGGGAACCGGCGCGCCCTGCCGGCCTGCGCCGTGACGGCCATCAGGACCAAGTACCCGAGTCCGTCGGGGGAGTTACACGGGCTTCAAGGACGTGCCACTATGTGAGTAAATAACCCATTTGGTTTAGGATAGTAAGCATATTGCCTGACCTCCCGTGACAAGATTACTTCTACCCGTAGTGCGTGCCTGCTGTATATTGTTCACATAAACACAGGACAACTTAAACTAATGATAATGCAGTTGCACATTTTCGGCCACGCGAGAGCGTCCGTCGCTGACTCTACCAGTCCTCCCCCGGCCGGGCCACGGCCAGCCGGCCACCGCCGGCTGCCGGCCGCGTCGGCCCAGCGTCAGTTCATACTACACTACAGTGCCAAAAAAACTTAAATCATCCTTCCCGTTAGTGCTAAAAAAATGCGATGACGTGCGTGCATGCATATAAGTGTTCCTGTAATCCGTTGGGCTTACGTCGCCACGTTGTGTATTCGCAGAGACGCACCACGGTCGGCGCGGTGACAGACTGGCCGAGATCTACTTGGCCTTAACTCGGTGGAGAAGAGGCGGCGAACGTCAAGCTTCCGGTGTCAGTCACCATATGTGGTAAAGTTAAAGTTAAAGTTAGTCGAGTGTGTTAGGTAATAACATTTAACGAGTGAAACATTGGAGCATTGAGGTGAAGATTGACCCCGTGTGTGTTTCTGTGCTAGTAAAATACAGAGTGCAATGCATAGCACAAAGTATAAGTCTTCTTGACGCGTGTTCGGAGTGGAACAATCGAGTCTGGAGGGGATACAGTCGTGATTCACGGATTTCCCGATTTTCTATTAGAGTTAAAACCTTCGCATTCATAATATTTCACAAATTCAATCAACATTCATTCTTTCGCGGTCATAGGCCGACAACGAGCACTTGCTCGAGTGGGGCATCAAGAGCGCCACCTACTCGCCAACAGACACACAAACGGCGGCGCCAGCACCCGTTCGAGTTGCGCATTATTGATGCGCCACCTACACACAGAGATACACAAGCGGATATGCCACCACCCGCTCGAAAAGCGCATCAAGAACACCACCTGCACACACAGAGATCCTGGACCTCAAGGCCGAGAACCTAGAGTCCACCTATGTGCACCTTTGCGTACAAAACATGTTATAAGGCCCAAGGTCAAGCAAATAAGTGTACTGGATGGTTATAGAGTTCGTCAATGAGGTGTATTCGCGAGCTTGTGCCTGGACTGTGACAAGACATTCACTTGTGAAAGCTGTGATGACGAAGCGCACCAATGGGAGCCTCTCAATCGCCGTTTTGTCTGGACAAACGGATACACGGTGCCGCTCCAACTCCAACTCAAGAGTTCGCTCGGCCAGCGCCTGTGTCTGCGTCCGAGTTCCCGCTGCCAAGCCACTGCCTCAGCCCAAAGCACCAGCAGCTGATCGACAGAGCATGACGCGGCTGCTGTGCTTCTTGTGCAGATGTACATTTGTGCTTATTTAATCCGGAGGTACAAAGTTGAACGAGCTTGTCATTGAGTCTCTTGTACTACTATGTCAGTGTTCGGGAGAAAGCATTAAGTACCTAAACGCTCCATGATTAGCAACTAGCACCCCAACATACGGTGAACGTTTGGCGAGGGGCTTTATGCTGCTTAGAGAAATAGCATAGAATGTAGAATAGAAATAGCAACAGAAGTAGCATTCTCGGATTGCACTTTCGAGTATACTAAGCCTTAACAACTTTATGGCGGAAGAAGACAATCTGAATCGTTACTGAGACCCTTTATCGTTAGTGTCTCAGTGGAACCTAGTCAAACGGTCGCGGCAATGTCTCTGCCTCGGATGGGTGTCATTCAGGACGTGAGCCGTCAATGTGTTTGCTTCATTTCGTTGCGTAGTTACTCTTAGTTGCATAGTTACGTTGCGTAATGTTCATGCATATGCATTATTGTGTGGACTATCATTGTGTGGGAGAGATAGAAATCATGAAAAAGTTTGACGAGAGCACATCAACTGTGACTCACCCGATCCGGAAAAACTTCACGCATCAGTGATGGCTTTCACACGCCAGTTCCGGAAATCTTTCGCGTCCGATGAAGTGCCCAACTACGTCCATCTGCAGTGCCACACGCCGCTGCTTGTGCGACACTTCGGGTCGCTGCGAGCGTTTCAGCAGCAAAGAGTTGAGGCTCTCAGCCATACGCTCAACGTAAAGGCGCGGTCTGTAACGAGACCGGGATCCACCCAGATGACCCACACCCAGGCAGTGCAGGCTGTGAACCGGTCCCTGTACTATGCACCCTGAGTGGGCGTGCATCCACCGTGCGGCGTGTTGTGCACCGTGCAACTGAACGTGTAATGTAGATCTGGTTTGTGTCATTTGTTTTCTTCTCATGTGCGGTTGTTCTGTGTATCGTAAAAGTACTATTGCGTTGGGTCGCACTCGGTAGGCCATCTGTAATAGCATGTTGACGCATTCGATCTCAAGTACGTAGCATATATATATATATATATATATATATATATATATATATATATATATATATATATATATATATATATCTTTTTTCTTTTCTTTTTCGTGGTTTCAAGCGTTCAAACATGTGATATGATGTTGCCCCCATGCATTAGGGTGGGTGTCAAGATCACCTGAAGGTCAGGTCAGGCCATTGACCTTTGGCGACCTCGGTTCACTTTTTCGAGTTTTACATGTTTCTGGGCCAGTTTTTGGAGCTGAATTCGAATTTAGCAACCATATGAACATTTACGAAGTAGTTTTGGTGCCTTCGTAACATGTTACGAAGCTGTCAGAGGCGGTTGACACCTACTAGGAATACCCGGCAGGACCCCTACTGGTTGACCTGACCTGACCCGACCTGGACTAAATGCATAAAGACATCATCTGTGATCAAAACTAACACGATATTCGTGATCAGCGCCCCGAAAACCCCCATAGCAGCCACACTTTACGACGTTTTAACAGGTCCCGATTTTCCGACTTTTGGGTCATTGACCTGACCTGCAAGGTCAACCAATGACCTAGGACCCTAAAATTAGGTATCATCGGCTTCCTCTCGTCACGGGCAACACGCTCGTTTTTTCCGCGAAGCTCTAGCTCGATCAGGGGCGAAACGGCAAGGGGGGGTCCAACGGACCCCCCCCCCCTTATACGTTCGCGGCTGGAAAAAACACCAATACGGGCGAGGGTTGAGATATCGGTGGTAAACACGTTCGGTCATATTAACCCGCGCGGGGCTGGGGTCTCCAGCCGAACGCGCGGGGCTGGGGGGGGGGGGGGTAAATTTTACCCCCCCCCCTGTTATCTCCCGAACTAATGGTCCGATTTGGAAAATTCAAACGCCAATCGAAAGCTCTCATCACGAACTACTAAAAACATGTACTTAATTTAAAATTTGAGGTCAAGGTCAAGGTCAGGTCAAGGGTACAAATTGCAAGTTTCTACAGTAACGGCCTTGCACCGTAGTTGCCGAAGAATGGAGTCATGGACTGAGACTGATCGCCCAAAACGTGTTCTTAGGCTACCAAGACAATATTCGTTGCATACAATATCATTCAGAGGTCAAGGTCAAGGTCAGGTCAGGTCAGGTCACCAAAAAAACAAAATATAGAAAAGGGCATGTGCGACACATGTTTTATGGGTCATTTTACTCATAGAATTCAATAGGCACACTCAATAAGTGATATGGACCACCTCTGGATGAATTTCAGGTCGAGGTCAGGTCAAGGTCAGGTCAAGTGAGGTCAAATTTTGAAGTTGGTAGTTAAGGCCTAAAAAGGTGTCTATCTGATGCAGTTTTTCACGGCGAATCGAATGGTGCTATTTTTGTTGCCGTACGAGGTCTAGAACTTCCAAAAAAGTCATTTTTCAAAAAATTTGTGTGTCGTGACGTCATAAAATTTTGAATAACTCCCACATTTTTTAACCGATTCTTCTAAAATTTGGTATGTAGGTGCACATAGACCACTTCTCTGACATATATTCCGGTTTTTTCGATAGACTCAAAATTTTGGATTTTATAATGATTTTCCCAAAAAAGTCAGTTTTTTGAAAAAATGTAGGCCAAAATCCAAAATTTTCAAAAAACCGAGATAGCCATTTGATAGACAAAGTAAAATTACGTATAACCTTTTTTGTTACGTCTTGATTCCTTTAAAAATGAAGATGTTAGCGGCGTTTGAACTTTTGCCGTTTTTGAGGCGAAAATGGCGAACATGACGTCACTAAAACGTCAATTTCTCAAAAAATTTCCGACGGATTTCGCTCAAATTTTCAGGGAACGTGTCAAATTGATGTAAGAAAAGGTACTGAAAGTTTGGCGGCGCTGCGCGCCGCCGTTTTTGAGATATCGTAAAAATTCTCGAGGGGGGGTAAAATTTACCCCCCCCAGCCCCGCGCGGGTTAATACCCGAACACGCAAAAACTCCGTCGGCGATGAGATTTGAACCCATGACCTTCCTCTATATTTTCCAGTCGGAAGTTTTTTTACCCCCAAGGTACCAGTTGAGTATTTGTCGAATGATGCCGAAACAAGTACTAGTAGTTTTAGAATTGATAGCTGTATCAGTATAGCTTGAAGGTGGCGTACCCACTGACATAATATAGGACGAGGAAGCCAGCTAAGTCCCAAATCATAGAATTTCACCACCAACCCAATGTTAAAGAGACCCGACTTTGGGTGCTTCTACCCCCCAGATACCACCTCAGTTTTTAAGAAATGCACGATTAGCCGACTGACATTGATAGAGCTTGAAACAAGGAACGTTTTGAGGCTGAAGGTGGCGGTACACATTGCGCCAGTTTTATTTGGGTTCAAGTAAACTTCAAATTTGTACGTTTTTTCAATGGAAAAAGGGTAACGCCAGAACATACCAAAAAGGTCCGTGGCCACGCTGACAACGCTACGAGGCGAGGGATCTTAAAGAGAAGCTGGAAAGTCCCCTAGCTCGTTTCACAATCGACCGCGAGTCCCTCAGCCGATACGTTGGGGAGCTTCGCACTCTGGCAAGCTCTCTAGAGCAGGACGATGTCACCGTCCATCAACTTCGTGAAGTAGTTTCTCATCAGATATGAGGAGCTCACCAACATATCAGTCTCTGTAGAGGATTGTGTAACCGGGCAGATCACATGAGGAGCAACTAACAGAGGAGCCAGATCTATTAAGAAGTATGTCTGTGATCTGTTCATGCACCTATTGCGCACAAAAGAGGAGATCGACATCTCGAGGGCTGGGGTGACAGGTTGGATGCCCGCAGGAGTGATCTTCGTTTAACAAAGGAATGGCAAAGGACCTTTTTTATGTGGCTTAAGTCGATATGCAAGTTCCATTTACATGTTTTCCCACAGTTCAGCCTAAACTTGCGGCCTGACGTAATGGAACGCATCCAGTCCCAGCCGAACGAGTCAAGATTTGTGAAGGCTCTGGTGACCGCCATTGGGGGAACGGATGGACTGGCCTCTCACTCTGTGAAGGGCGGGAGGTCCAATCGCTTCCAAATGGCGGCCAAACCTCCACTGACGCCCAGGAAGCTCTGAGTGCCCAATAAATTATTGGGGTTGTCAGTGGCGAATATAAACGCACGGTTGACTACAACCTCATATTCCGTTTCTGATGGTAGGCTGTCACGTGACATATTTTCAGTCATATAATTCGTTCCTTTTTACAGCCATTCTTAATTATATGGTGACACAACCTAGAGTTAGGTGGACAGTGGACAGCTAGATAGTGGACAACTCTGTCCACTATCCAGTCTACTGACTGTTTATACAGACGGGCTTTGTCTCCCTACTCATTAGCTATTCTGATTGCTTATTTCTGCAGGAAAACGGTAGTTTAGGAAACGGTAGTTCCAACCAGCCCTCTCATGCGCTGTGAAATGTTTAAGGGTGACCGGTAGGGGGACATGTTTTACTAAACATTTTCGTATCTAGTTTCAATTCATGTACTACTGTGCTTCCATTGCTCCTGACCTACGCTCCCCAAACCATTGTCTGTTTATTGGCTCCTTATGACGCGTCGATTACAACGGAAATTTTGCGCCCAAGTTCTCCACACCACTAGGGCCGTTATTTTTTTTTTCTCCAGATGAGCTCACTCGCTTTGCTCTAAAAATGAGTGAAAAGGACGAGGCTACTGATCTGGCGGTACAGAAAATCCCCAGATTCGTCGACGAAAAAAAAAACAAGTCATCGTCCGAAAGCAGATGAGGGATCACTCGTCATGAGTAATAACAGTGCCAGCGCCAACAGTGCAACAGCGCTTGGTGATGGTGATATCTGGTTCCCCTGGAGGTGGGGAACGCCAAGCGCCACCTGGGGCCAGCTCCGACCGACACACATCTGGCGAAGCGCCTGAAGGAGAGCCTCCTCTAGCACGTAACGGGCCCGGAGTACGGCGGCAAGGTCGGGCTGGACCAGTACCTCGCTCTAGCGCTCAATCCGCGCTACAGGCGCCTCCAACAAGTCACCATCGACGACACGATGCGAAGAGAAGTAGAGAAGGCCATGAAGCAAAAAGTCGAGGCAGCCTTTCATAGCAGCATTTCACGACGAACAAGATCGCGCTCACTCGGTGGAAGGATAACGCCGTGGTCAACATCGCCTCCAGCCTCGCCGCCAAGCATCCTCTGCGGAAGGCGTCACGCTGGTCAGTAAAGGAGAGGAAGAAGGTGGCAGTTGACCAGTCATTTGTTGTCCAGCTGTACAACCGCAGCATGAGCGGCACGGGCAAAATTCTACCGGTTTTAGAAGAGCTCCACCAGCCAATCACACGGCTCGGTCGTCGTCTACCGCCGCACGTTCCAGCGCCGTCGACTCCGACGGTCGTCGGACACTCGGACCAGGGGAGAATCCCTCATGGACAGACCCATTAATCTCTCACCCAGCGGCGGAGTAAGGAGGCACTGCAGGGGGAGACGGGCCGGCCGCCACGTCCAGGCGCGCCGCAGACGTGCCATAGAGCACGAGCGGCGCCCGAGCCGCGGCCGTGTCCTGATCCCCCTAACAGGCAGCCCCGGACTCGTCCATGCAGGACGAGACCGGACGGCTGAACCCCGGGCTGGGCCGGGCCTGCCAGCGGACAGCAGCCGGCAGGAAGGCGTTGGGGCCAGTGGGGCCCGCCGTGTAGACAGTGTCAGAAAAGTGGCCCGTTTCTAAGTTTTCTTGAACTCGGAAGATTTGTTCTGCGAAAAGTCTTGACTAAAGAAAAGCAATTTTTGTTCTGTGAGCAAATGTTCCCTAAACAGATGATTTCTGTGCAACAAAGTACCTCTACCCATCTATGTCAGCATTATCAATTCAGGCTTGATGGAGCATTTCACAATGGGTCACTTAATAAAAACCCAACTGCCTACCCATTTTGACTGATTTTTCTTCTTCAGCAGATTAAGTCATCTCTCTCCAGTCTCCATGGCTACTGAATGAAGACCTGGACTCCTGAAAAGAATGCAGTACAAACTACTGACCTACTCCCAAGAACCAGCACCGCCTGCTACTATTGGTTCACCAGCTGACAGTTGTTGGCAAAACTTTCACTGGTATTAGATTGATAGATATAACTGGTATTTGATCGGCAGCCTGAAGCCCATCAACTGTGATGTGTTATGAACAGGTGATCTGTGAATTGTGATCACACAGTGTGTGCAATAACAATTAATCTGGAAAATTTTGTCACTCTTTTAACATCTGGTTCAACACGTATGATATGAATGAAGGACTACACAGCATGCAGGAGCTGGAAATGGGCAATGCCCCAATGGATATGTAAACTTAACGTTATCAGGTGAGATAAACCTGAAAAGCTCGATTTCATATTATCCATATTAGCATGCAGTGCCTACAAAGTAGTGAATGCTTTAAACAAATTAACTGACAGGCAACAGCAGTTCAAGTTAATAACGTAGTCAGGTGAGATAAACCTGAAAAGCTTGATTAATTTACACGTACACTGGTCTGAGCAACAACACTACCAAGCTAGTGAGTAGCAAATGGGCAATGCCCCAAATGGATATGCAAACTTTACGTAGTCAGGTGAGATAAACCTGAAAAGCTCAGCTGCAGCTTGATTAATTTACATGTACACTGTTCTGAGAAATGACACATATACCAAGCTAGTGAGTAGTACCTAAATGCTATCAGAAAATTATGGGTACTGGATAAGCATATTACCCATAATACATATATCAGCACAACCTATCCTACCTTTAAAATCACAATTCTCACACAAATCAAACGAAGGTACCAAACAAATCACCAAAATAACACGCGAGTCATGGGATACGAGTCATAAGCCTTGGCCTTTTGACGTCTAAAACACTGCCATCGCCGCACCAACAAGCTAGCTCCCCGCCCGGCTCCCTTCATAACGCAACCGGGCGCAAACTTTTTCTGAGTTCTCGCAGAACATATTTGGTGTTTCCGTGGTGGCAGACTATCCCCTGGTAAAAGTTCCCAATTGCAGTAAAGTATGAAAAAATGATATCAGTAGATGTAAAAAAGATTTTTCTTTTCAAAAATGTCAAAATTTAGCAATTTTATAACGTGTGATGCCCATATTTTACGATAGTCTGCGGGGTCGTTCCGTGCCTGCTAAGGTCAGCTTCACTTGGATCGTTTAAGACACCTAGACATCATTCATTGCAAAACAAGGTATGGCTAGAATGGAAATTGATTGGAAAAAGTTATAGAATAGTTTTTGTTTCGTAAAAATGAGCAAAAAAATGCGTATGGGGATAATAAGTGACAGCGTCTTTTGAGGTATCACCTTTTTGGTGCCGGCATAAGAGAACTTGGACGAATTTATGGCAAATTTTTTTTGTGAATGATATTAAAATGAACAAAATAAACAGTTATTGTCTTTTTGATGCCCTTTTCCCATCTGAATTACACAAAAAAATGACTTTTATTTTTCTCGAACTCATGGCAGTAAGATATCTTAACTTGTAATAAATCGACAGAAGGCATTATTTTGTGCTGCATATTATTCATTAAATTTTGTATTAAAATAAATTGAACATCAAAATCGTTTTTGTCATTCGGCAATGAGCTTAACTAGCAACAAATACTTTTTAAAAAATAAATACATTCTCAGACTAGGCAGCGCTGTCTGGCGCGCTTTTCCGCGAGTGACTGCGCCGGGTTAGTCTCGCAATTTGCGTGAGTTATTGTAAAGAAGTATAATTTCGTGGGGTAATTTAATAGTTAAATGTTTATGTGCAATTTTTCTCGTTTTTCATACTCAACAATATGATTTTTGTTTAAAGGCTGAGATACTGAGACTCATTCGACTTCGACCATCTTCGTTCAAGGAATCTGAGGTGGGATTGTTCATGTTGATGTCTATTTTTGTAACAAGCTCAGGTAATGGTAATACTTAACATAAACCATGTGTTTCAGTTTGTCTTAACTTCTCCCCTTCTTGATTATACCTACCTTCACTTCTACCTAGGCTAAGAAAGTGATATCCAAGGGTAGCTGCTTTCACATTAGTAGCCTTCTGGTGGGTTCAGATTGTTTTCTTGCATTTAGTTATGATATGTTCTTGGATTTCCCTTGTTAAAATTAGGCAAATGTGAATATTAATATTTATATAGGTATGCATCATTATACTTGAGCAATGGCAATGTAGGCTACCTGCCTATTAAGTAGATACAAGATTGCATGGGGATTCATTAAGCAGGCGTCTCACGAGATGCCAGATCTGAAACATAATCTAACCTGATCTAACCTTACCTACTAGCCTACAACCTACAAGCCTAACACCTACAACCTACAACCTACATTGCTATCGTAGACAGATCTGGCATCTTGTGAGGTGCCTGCTTAATGATTACCATTGCATGCTGGTCATGTGCAGGTGTTTCACTTTGATATGTGCTGCATTTCAACAATCTGCCCATTATGCTAAAAAGAAACTGATATAATGCAGTAGCTGGAGGAGCGGAGCGTCTTCTGCGTCTTCTTCTCCGAGTGGCCCTCGCTGGGCTGACAGACTAAACGAGTACTTCGCGTCGGTCGGCCCGAGCGTGGCCGCCGCGCTGGAGGAGGCGCAGCGCGTGACCGAGCCGCTGCCGCCGCGGCCGCCTCGCGTGGTCAGCGGCGCTTTCCGCGTCCACCCCGTGACACTGTCAGAGCTGTCAGCTGCCGTGAAACGTATGTCAGCGTCTAATGCGAGTGGTGGTGACGGTATCACGATAGGTATGCTGCGCATGACTTTCCCAGTGATAGGCCCGCATCTGTTAAAGGTCATTAACTCGTCGCTGGTGTCTGGAAAGTTACCCGCCGACTGGAAAGTGGCTCATGTCATACCGTTGCATAAGTCAGGCTCGATGGATGACCCGTCTAACTATCGTCCGCTGTCGCTCCTGTCAACTGTTGCTAAGGTCGCTGAGAGTGTTGTTTGCGGTCAGCTGATGACTTACCTGCTCACGCACAATATTCTCTCCGAGGTGCAGCACGGCTTCCGGCCCGGCCGATCCACGGAGTCGGCGATGCTGGATACTGTCAGTTTTCTCATGGATGGTCTGGATGACGGTCTCATCGGTTCTCTCACGACCGCCGACACTAGCAAGGCTTTTGACAGTGTCCAGCATCCCCGGCTCCTGGAAAAGCTGGGCTGGTACGGCATTAGCGCACACTGGTTCCGTGACTGGCTGAGTGACAGGTGCCAGATGGTGCGGGGTGGTGAGGAGGTGAAGCCAATCACCCACGGCGTGATACAGGGATCACTTTTGGGACCGATCTTATTTTTGCTATTTTCAAACGATCTTGCGTCCTATGTCGACTCCAAAATAGTGATGTACGCCGATGACGTTCAGTTTTTACATCTAGCATCACCGAAGCGAATTTCAGAGCTCAAGACAGATACCGAATGTACTTTAGACATTGCGAGTCATTGGTTTGTTCAAAACTGCCTAAAAATCAACCCTAAAAAGACCGAACTGTTAGTTGTAAAATCACGTAGGAGGCAGCTTGACTTTGATTTTAATGTACAGTTTGGAGATGATGTTATTCAAACTTCCGCTAGCATTAAGGTATTGGGTGTAATTGTCGACTCTGGCTTGACCTTTGAGCCACATGTGACGGAGGTGATTCGCCGATGCTACGCCACATTAGGAGGACTGTGTAAATCTTCGCGATGCTTACCGAAAGAAGTGAAGAAACTGATCGTTGAGATGCTGATCTTCCCCCACATCCGCTACTGTTTGTCGGTCTGGTCGGGCTGTGGCGTTGTTCAGCGTCGCCGCGTGCAGCGAGTTATTAATCACTGCGCACAGGTGGTTATGGGAGCGCGCCGCTCAGCTCACGTGACTCCGCTGTTGGAGGAGCTCGGGTGGCCCCAGATAGACGAGCTTGTGGCGGAGAGTGACTGCGGTGTTGTTCACTACTTGGTTAACAATACCAGTGCGCCGAGGTGTCTCTCGGAGCGGCTCGAGCGCCGCAGTGACGTCTCTAGTAGGGAGACTCGTGCCACTGAGAGCGACCTGCTCCAGCTGCCGAAACCCCGCACCGAGCAGGCGCGGCGGTTCTTCCGGTACCGCGCCGTTGCACGCTGGAACTCACTGGCCCTGGATGTGCGTGACAGTAAAACGTCTGCTGGGTGTCGCAGGCGCTTTAGGAGGGCGCTTTAGGCTCTTATAATGTGTGATACCACGTCATACGTGCTGTACTTTTTTTCCTTTAACATCTTTACCATTCAGCGTATATGTATTTATGTATTGACACTTGGACAGAATAGCCGTGAATATGGAGTTCCAAACGAAATAAATGATGATGATGATGATGATAGCTTCATTGAAAATTTAGAACCATAGCTAAGCTCCAACTTTGTTCTGCGACCTTTTCAAAATTTTAGTCTGCGAACTTAGATCCCCAAACCACTTTTCTGACACTGCGTGTAGAGCGCCACCCTTCACTGGGAGAAACCAACCGACGTCCACCCCGGCACACTCTGAATATCGGTCATTCAAACGTTCGCTCTATCGTACCGAAGCTTAATGAAATCAATCAACTGTTAACGCAACAAGATTTGGACGTTTTATGCGTGACGGAAACATGGCTCTCAAAACCCGTTCAGAGCAGAATCTTAGCTTTCCCCGGATATCAGATCATAAGAAGAGATCGGCTATCCCAACCCGAAACGGGGCAGAGAGGTACTGCTCGTGGAGGTGGTGTGGCTATCATACATCGTGAGGAGCTGACTACTAGTGTTCTGCCAATCCCTGCAGCCGGGCCTTGCGAGACTCTCTGGCTCAGCATCAGCGGCAGGGGTCTTCGCTCGGTCACAGTCGGCGTGGTGTACCGAGCACCATCCACATCGGTGGCCAGCGCTGTCGACGACCTCCAAGATCAGCTAAAACACGCGCTCGGCTACGGAAAGCCAGTTTTTTGCTTGGGCGACACAAATGTAAATTTATTGCAACATGACGCTCCTGGAGTACGTCAGTACAAAGCCGCCTTGAACGAACTGGGTCTAACTCAACTAGTCACCGAGCCAACACATCTAGAACCCTCTACTTCACTCATCGATCACATCATCAGCAATGTTCCGGATCAAAACGCTTCAGTCCTAACATCATCTGACCAAATCGCCGATCACCTCACCATCATCGTTCGAGCACAGCTCCGTCGTCAGAGCCGTCGGCCGTCCCCGTTCAAGGCACGTCCCTGGCGGAAAGTTAATTGGGATGCCGTTTGCCTATCTTTGCTACTATCAGACTGGGGTGAAATGTACAGCGCGGATAGCGTGGACAAGAAATTAGACGCTTTTCTAAATCTGTGGTGGAAGGTTGTGGACACTCACTGCCCCCTAAAAACTGTAACCCCTCGTCGACCACGGTGCCCCTGGATAGAGGATAATGAAGAGCTTAAACAACTCATGCGTGAAAGAGATACGGCTTTCCGTACATGGCAACGTTCTCGATCCGTCGATGATAGAGATGTGTACCGGAGATTGCGGAACCTTGTGAAAGGGCATCTATTAAAAAGTAAACGCGACTTTTTGTCAGCTCACTTGTTATCTGATCGACGATCTTTTTGGCGCAACATATCTGAATTTGCGGTGCGTCCTGCGTGTGGGGGTAAAAAAGGCATATGTGGGATGCCGACAGAACAGGCAGATGAGTTCAATCGTCATTTCGCCACCGTCGGATCGAAAATTGCTGCGGAGCTGGCCGTCAGCGGTCCCTCTCGGCTCCCGCCAAGGCCGCCGCGTGTGACGTCAGCGGGTCTGCGCCTGAAGCCGGCTACACTATCAGAACTGTCTTTGGCGTTGCGAAAGTTGTCTGCATCTAGAGCAGTGGGGCATGACGGTGTGCCACTACACGCAATCAGAGCATGTTTTCCTGTGATTGGTCCACACTTGCTGCATATCGTGAATGCATCGATAATATCATGTCATTTTCCATTATCATGGAAACTCGCGACCGTCGTACCACTTCATAAGTCCGGCGACATAGATAACCCGAGTAATTTCCGGCCCATCTCTCTCCTGTCGGTGCTCTCGAAGTTATGTGAAAAAGTTGTTTGTATGCAGCTGTCGTCCTTTCTTGCTACTAATCACCTGTTGGTCAATTCGCAATATGCATATAGAGCTGCTCACTCGACGGAGGATGCTTTGACCGATGCTGTCGAGTGGATGACGCGGCGCATCGACGAGGGTGACATCGTAGCTGTAACTTCAATTGACTTGAGACGCGCTTTTGATAGCGTTGATCACGACGTCCTCCTTACGAAACTCTGCTGGTATGGAATAGATCCGAATTGGTTCTGAAGCTACCTGTCTGGTCGGCAACAGGTAGTGAGAGGCGGGTCTCTATCTTTGCCTCTGTCTCACGGTGTTCCACAGGGCTCCTTAGTTGGTCCCATCCTCTTCAGCATCTTCACAAATGACCTTCCAGCATATGTTCCCCACGGACGCTTGGTTTCTTATGCCGACGACACACAGTTACTAGATTCCACCGACCCCGCATCTCTGTCTACCCTAAAAGCGAGACAGGAGGAAAGCCTCAGTGCTGTTCTCAACTACTTCACGTCAAACTCTTTGAAAATGAACCCATCGAAGACTAGCCTTCTCATTTCTAGCACCCCCCAGAACCTGAAGAAAGCCTCAGCTTTCCATTTAAACCTACCGGGACATGTACTCAAGCCATCTTCTCAAGTGAAGATGCTAGGTGTAACCATTGATCCCAGCCTATCCTGGGAAAAGCACATTTCCAGTGTCGTCAAAAAATGCAATGCCGTCCTTATTTCTCTCTACAAAATTCGACATCACCTCTCAGCTGATGCTTTGAAACTTCTCATTCAATGTCATGTCTTCCCCCACATCATTTACTGCCTCTCAGTCTGGGGCGTGGCTGTAGGTTGTCACCTCAAGCGGGTGCAGAAAGTCATTAATTTCGCAGCTAGAATCGTATCTGGGGCGAAACACCGTGATCACATTTCCCCCGTGTTGTCTGCACTGGGCTGGCCCAAAATCACGGATTTAGTCACCTATCGCGACAACATTCGTGTTTTCAGAGCGCTGAAGGACCCGCTCGCTCCCGCGGCATTACGCACTTTGTTCACAACACGGGCGGCTGTGTCTGCGCGCGCCACACGCTCCACGCTGTCGGGTGCATTAGAGTTACCAAATTATCGCTTATCAATGTCGAGACGAGCTTTTTCCTACCGAGCGGCAACCTCCTGGAACCACCTCCCACCCACCACCACTAGCTCTGGAACACACGCTGAGTTTCTTCGCCACCTTGCTGCCTAGCGCTTTTGCCTTCTGTCATATCCGTGAAAATTGTGACGCGCTGGCCGCTCTGCACTCATCAGTCTACTGCGGCAGTGTTTGTGCATGTGTGCGTGTACGTGTGTGTGGGGGGGGACGGGCTAGGTGTACCATGTCTTTTGTGTGTGTGATCGAATCAAATACTAAACCATGCAATGGAATGATTCGAAATACATTGAACTGAACGGGCCGCGTCGACCAGGGCATCGGGCTCTACTGCATCCGCATGTGCCGGAAGAAGTGGTGGTGGCCGATATTCACCTGGATGCCGGACGCGAACGTCTTCAATGCATGGGTGTTGCACCGGCTAGATGAGCACGGCGGGATGTCTCTTATGCGCCATGTTCGGCAATACACTCCTCACTGAGACGCCGGCGTGTTCGCAACACCAGGATGTCGAGCTCTCAGGTAGACTTTCTGATTGAGGAGCTTGGCGACGAGGGGACCTTCCCTGAAGACGGGTACAGAGGAGCTGAGCCCGTACAAGCAGACGCAGCCACACATGACACTCATGCTGCTGTGGACTCTGGCCAACCAGGACACTATCAGGAGCATCGCTGATAGATTCGATGTGACCAAGTCTACTGTCATCCGTTTTAACAGGCGCTTGGTTGATGTGTTGGTGGGTGGGCTGCTGAAAAAGCACATCACGTGGCCCAAACAACGCAGCTTCAGCGAGGGCAATGGACCCAACCGGCTCCATCAGCATGGTGGGGGCCATAGATGGAAGTCATATTCCCATCTCGCAGCCTGTGGTGCGGCAGGAAGCTTACGTCAACCGCAAGGGCTTCCACTCCATCGTCTTGCAGGCCGTCTGCCAGTCAGACATGTCGTTCATCGACGTGTTTGCGGGATATCCCGGATCCGTCCACGGCGCACGCGTCTTCTGGAACTCGCCTTTGTACGACAGACTTCCCGAGCTCTGCGCTGGTGGGTTCTTCATCGCCGGCGACAGTGCTTACCCCCTGGGCAACGTGCTCCCGACTCCCTTCAGGAACAACAGGAGGCTAACTCGCAGGCAACGGCGCTTCAACACGGAGCTGAGCAGCAGGCGAGTGATCGTGGAACGGGCCTTTGCTATCCTGAAGGGGCGCTCCCGGCGCTTGAAATTCCTGAAGATGTGGGGAATTCCTGATACGATTCCAGCCATCATAGCCGCATGTGTCCTACATAATATGTGCCTGAAGGGTGGAGACGAAGGGGAGGACATGGCTGTAGTGGAGGAGGGGAGGATGGTGGAGGCGACGAAGGACAAGATGACAGAAATCCGATGGATGGCCGTGAGGCGGTGACGCGGGAGAAGCTGATGGCGGCCCTTCTCGGAGATGAGTAACGGATCCATCAGAAAGGAGCTATGTGCCGGGTGTCCCATAAGTTCCTTCTCACATTATATTGGCATGTAAACCAAGTATATTGCGTTTTGATATATTTATGACCCCTCAATGTGCTCCCCATTTAACCCTCTAATGCCCACACATAGTTCCACGGTTCCTAAAATTAGCGCCTCGTGACATATGATTCATTTTGGGTCCCTTGTTCGTAATCTAAAGTCAAAACATTTTTCGCAGTTCACATTTCAGAAATAATTTTTTACATTGGGCATTCCACTTGGTTATTTCAAAAGGTATCAGACGACTCAGAAGGAAGTGAAGACATAGATGAGAAGATATATGTTATTGAAAATTTCAGAGATAGAAGTGGCAGTTAAAATGTGTAAAATGCAAACAAGAAATCCTTTACCGTGCGCCACTTATCAGAACATTTCCTTAACATTTCATTGGCATCCTCCTTGTATCAAAATGTCCTTTCAGTCGGTGCTTAGGGAACAACGCTAGTCATAGGCATCTATTTACGAGTGCCTTCTATTCATTTAATTTCCACGATACAGCGCGTTGCACTTGTGCAATTTTTTTCATGATTTAGACATGTGGGCCATACTTCACAAACGTAGATGCATTATACAGACTTGATATATAAATGAAGACATTACGGTTGGTCGGTAAGTGGTTAAAGTGAAGCAAAATGCTGGACAGCCTGCCGACGGACCGGAATCAATGCCAAAGACGATGTTGCCGCCGTCGAGTACCTCGACGTCGTCGCCGTCGCGTACCTATACGCAGTGCTTAGCATCACGGGCCATCAATCTGGAGATCGCAGATTCACTATCAACGGATTCCTTCATCAACGCCTTGAGACGCTTCATCGCCCGCCGAGGAGAAGTGAGATCCATGAGGTCTGACCGAGGAACCAACCTTGTTGGTGCAGAACGCGAGCTCAGAGAATGCATCGACAACTGGAACGAGGAACACCTTGGTGAAGCAATGCGCCAGAAAAACATCCAATGGAGTTTCAATCCACCGAGTGCGTCCCACTTCGGAGGCATATGGGAGAGACAGATCATAACAGTTCGGAAGGTCCTGACAGCTGCACTTTGTGAGCGACGAGGGCATCCCATGCACTGGCACTGCGTTACCGGCCAGTGGCCTCTGATCAGAATGTGCCAGAAGAAGTTCGACAACAGCTACTTCGGGTTTACCCCACTCATCTACAACGTCAACGCCTCCAACGCCAGAATGGTAGCTAAAGCGCTGCCTCTGGACAGAATACTCATAGAGTCCGATGCCCCCCACTTCTTGCCCCAGGAACACAGAGGCCGCACAAGATGGTCCCACTCTGGGATGTCAGAGTACGTGACACGCGCTCTCGCCGACCTACACGATACCAACAGAGACTGCGTGAAGCGGCAAACTCGCAAAAACGCCAAGCGGCTGTACGGCATTGATATGCAGTGGTAGGAGGAGAAGGAGAAGGAACAGCGAGGTGGAGTGTAACGCTGGCGCGTTTCATTTTCCCTCCCCAAACCAACCCGTTCCAAAATAACCGGGCACCCTTTGGTCTCAGCGATTGAGGGAGCGGCAAAGATATATGGCCGGTCCATGGAGGAGCTTCCACTCGACCCCGACGTGATTGCCCAGGTGGTCAGTATCGTCAAACATGACTATGTGGTCCGTTATAGGGAAAAGAGGGGAGTGTGGGCCCCCTCTGGTAATGGGCGAGCGTGCACCTCGTAGGCTGACAGATGCACACCAGCGGAACAAGATAGTGCGCCGTTTTCCCAAGGACGAGACTGAACCGAGGACCGAGGATTTCGCCCACGTGACTCTTGCTCGGGACAAGGTCTTTGAGATTGTAAACCTTGATCTGGAAGAGCTCAAGGACAAAAGTCTGAGCCCCACCATGTCTGCGCTAAGGACCAGGTACGGTCGGGAGATCTTCTCGGATTTGGAAGCCCTGGGTGGAGAGCGTCTCGAGACTTGGGTAGCCAAATGCAGACAGCCCGAGTTCCGGCGCCAGTGTTCCTTGCTACTCCACTTCCTGTATGCCCCTCTGTCAGAACTGGATATCGGGAAACTCATTCACAGATTATCTCACCAGGTGCACACGGATCCAGACATGGCCTTCGAGTACTTTGTCATGAACTTGGTGGAGAAGGAAAAGGAGCTGAAGGAACCTCCCCGAATATTTGGATCTCAAACCTATGTAAATTGTTCTATTCCGAGGTCCATTGAAAGGAGTCTGGAGTCCTACCTGCGGGATTACATTCCCGAGCAAGTCCTTACCAGTGGTGGCGACATGGAGTACGCTCGGAAAATTGAGGCATTCAAGAACTGGCGGACGGTCAAGCCGGGCTATCGTGTGGCCTACGTAAACTTTGATGCTTCAGGGTGGTGCTACACGTTCAGGGAGGGTCCGACCGTTCCCCCGTGCAAGGAGGTGTTTGACAGGGTGTACGGAGTTCATACCTTCTCCAAGATCATACAGTGCTTCGGCCAAACCCACTTCTACTCGAGTGAGGACCAGAACAATATGGTGTACTGGGGGCAGCTGGGAGGGATCCAGGGTCTCCACCAATTTACCTGGGATGCAGTCTACATTCCGCAAATGGCTCGGGAGCTGAGGCGACAAGGCTTGGAGTTCCACATACTGTGCAAGGGAGATGATTTCAGGGCAGCTGTTCTGGTGCCGGAGTCTCTATGCCCCACAGATGACTCCTTTTCAGCCAAGGTCGAGGAGTTGAAGGTTGAGGTGTGCGAAGCAGCAAGCAGGAACTTCGGCTATAAGATAAAGGCAACTGATAGTTACGCATCTGAGAGCGTGATGGTCTTTTCGAAGAAGATCTATGTGAGGGGAGTCGAACTGGGGCACGTGTTCCGCATGGGCGCGAAAATTCACGGAACACAGGATATGACTCTCGACAGCCTCGACTCTCGAGTAGCCAATATCTTCGCAAACTGTCACTCGGCATGCGCTTCTTCGACCGTGTACATTCCCCAGTACGTCGTGGCCTTGTTCTGGACGTACTACAATATGCTTGACAGCAGAGTGTACAAAAAGATCAGTCAAGCAAAGAGAGTAAGTCTTATGGTGGCTCCCTCGGTGATAGGTGGATTCCCCATCATTCCTTTGTATTCGTGCTTCCTACGTGCGGAGTCAGACAATGTTTTTTTTACAAATGGGTTGAGTTAATGCTTGTCAGAGTTACACGGTTTGTCGAAATTAGAACACGGTCTTTTATCACACTACAAACTGCTTATTGGTAAAACTCGAGGAAATGAATTAAGATAAATCGTATCGAATTAAGAGGTTCTATATTAGGGAATAATTCGGGGCTGCGAGGCCAATCTATGCGTGTCGTACCCCCGTGTACGTTATGTTCACCGACACGGTTATCTACACTTTCGAGTGATGGGAAACAGGGACGGGTTATTGTCTGGGATGAACGATTGAATATGCAATTATGATTGATCGGGTGGCATTCGGGCCTAAGTTCACTTTAAACGTGCAAGTAGGATTATTGGAAGCATCAGTGGTAGGGGAGTTTAACGTTGGTGATTTAGAGGTGCTTAACCCTCGCCCGTATTGGTGTTTTTCCAGCCGCGAACGTATAAGGGGGGGGGGGTCCGTTGGACCCCCCCCCCTTGCCGTTTCGCCCCTGATCGAGCTAGAGCTTCGCGGAAAAAACGAGCGTGCTGCCCGTGACGAGAGGAAGCCGATGATGCCTAATTTTAAGGTCCTAGGTCATTGGTTGACCTTGCAGGTCAGGTCAATGACCCAAAAGTCGGGAAAATCGGGACCTGTTAGAACGTCGTAAAGTGTGGCTGCTATGGGGTTTTTCGGGGCGCTGATCACGAATATCATGTTAGTTTTGATCACAGATGATGTCTTTATGCATTTAGTCCAGGTCGGGTCAGGTCAGGTCAGGTCAACCAGTAGGGGTCCTGCCGGGTATTCCTAGTAGGTGTCAACCGCCTCTGACAGCTTCGTAACATGTTACGAAGGTACCAAAACTACTTCGTAAACGTTCATATGGTTGCTAAATTCGAATTCAGCTCCAAAAACTGGCCTAGAAACATGTAAAACTCGAAAAAGTGAACCGAGGTCACCAAAGGTCAATGACCTGACCTGACCTTCAGGTGACCTTGACACCCACCCTAATGCATAGGGGCAACATCATATCACATGTTTCAACGCTTGAAACCACGAAAAGACTGCAAACGCGCGGCTAATGCGAGCCGACATACGCCGAATCGCGATTCCGGCCAAACATGGTCTCGAAAAGCAGGTCACAGGTCAAAGGTCATTGGGGTCAGGGTCATGAAATTTTCAGGGTAGGTGTAAAATTGATTAACGCGAGGGTACTGAAAGTTTCGTCGCGATCGGCCGCTTTTAACGCGAGTTATTCGCGAAAAACCATGGGGGGGGTCCGTTCGACCCCCCCCCCTATACGGGCGAGGGTTAATTTTAGCGATTGGTTTGTTCCGGAACGGTAGGTTAAAACGGCTGGGTTATAGAGGAAAACGCCATGAGGGCGCGGGGAACGCCATGAGGGCGCGGGGAACGCCATGAGGGCGCGGGAAACGCCATGAGGGCGCGGAAAACGCCATGAGGGCGCGGGAAACGCCATGAGGGCGCGGGAACGCCATGAGGGCGCGGGAAACGCCATGAGGGCGCGGGAAACACCATGTAGGTTTTACTTTAGGTTCTCTATGAAAGTTGATAATCGACGGCTCAACAATGGTGATCGCGGGCGACGCGCGCAGCATGTTTTGCTCTTGCATGGTCGTTCTTGTTCGATGCCTCGGGCGGTTTCTATGGCGTAAGACGGGCAAAATAAATAGCCGTGTCGCGGTCACGGCTAGAGATCAAGGGAGGGGAGAGTTGGACTCTACAAAGCAGGGAAAATCCGGCCTGGCATTAGATTCTCCCTTGATGTTAGGTTTTAGGCCTCCGCTGTCGTTTTTACTAGCTTAAATCGGAGACGGGATAGATTAGACAAGTCAGGTCGTGCCTGCGATCGTCAAACTTATGTCGCCACTGAACGAGACGCTGGTGAAATTGTAAGGATAGGTTAAGATCAGTGCTGGTATTTAGGAATTATTTGGGAAAGGGGAGATTATGACCATTATGTTTTTTTATTTTGGGAACAGGCTGTTTATGTGTCCTATCTTGGCGGCAGGGGGATCCGCAGCCTAATACACCAGCTACGTTTTACATTGGCAGGGAAATGACATCTAATAAGCTTGCATTAACTTGTCACTGTGCACCACTGGGGAAGAGTTAGGTAAAGAGGGAGGGAGCGGACTGATAGTCTGGCGTTTTGCATGTGTGTGAGATGTGTGTTTGAGTGCATGATTATGCTAAGTTAGGTTATGTTTTTAGGTTAGGTAGGTTAGGTTAGTCTAAGAGCTGTGTTCCGGCCTGAGTGAGTCGAAGTGTGAATGTGGTATATCCAGTGGGAGGTACCCCTCCGTGCAGTGGCCGGGATGTGTGATGTGAAGTGTCGTTTCTTCTGTTTTAAGTAAACGTATTTTAAGAGGGGTCCCAACCGGGTTGAGAGAGCCTCAGGCAACCAACCTGAGTAAATTATCCTCTTTGAATGTCCATAACCCAATGACCCATCACCGAACAGTGTAGCAGCCTATATGCCCCAGTGACTGACCAGCCTCGCAAATCTCAAACAAATAAAATATCTTGCAGCCACGCCCCGCTACAGGAGCAGCGTCCTCGGGGGCGATCTGGGATCTAGCGGAGGAGGAGCCCGCTTCAGCAAGGCGCTTTCAGCATAAGTGCTTTCGGCATAAGTGCTTTCGGCATAAGTGCTTTCGACATAAGTGCTTCAGTTGAAATCATTTAGTATGCTTGCGATTATGTTCAGTCCTCGGAATGGACTTTGTGTTGTGTGTTATGTGTCCTCGAGATGGCTCAGTCATATTCAGGTTGAACACCGAGAGGGTTCAAGGCGTTGTTGCCGCCGTCGTGTACCTCGACGTCGTCGCCGTCGCGTACCTATACGCAGTTTTGTGACGCGCCAGCCCTGCCTGTGCGCCTGTATGCGCCTCTGCCCGCTCGTGCCCCGCGGCGGATTGGGTCATGGCCGGCGCTCCGGCCGAGCGGGGCGTGCTGGCGCCGCGGCACTGTTGTCGCTGGAGCCAGGCCGCGAAGAGCTCCGGCGGTTGCCGTGTAGGTACCCAGGTGCCTAGGAGGAAACTATCCGGTATGTTACCTTTTTGCTGATATTGTATTCGTTTGGATAAAATGTTCTTGTTTCTAATGTTTTATGGTTGTGAACGTTTTCATTATCCTTTTTTTGTCGTATTTTGTTAAGTTTACTTGTGTGTGACCAGTTTGTGTTGATTTTCAGAAACCGTTTCGTTTCGTCTCGTTTCATTTAGTTTTGTTTAGAATATACGTTTAAACGAGAGGACAAGACGCGTGTCGGAAGAACACGATCTAGGGCGGCAACAGACGATGTTGGTTTATCTTCACGATAGATAGCCGAACAATCTCTGGTGACTGAAACTCTCAGCCTGTGAATCGTCAGTTAGCACTTTGACTGGTCGTGCGGTCCTGATGTCATCGGCGTTAGTACAACAGCCGCGCACTCTGCAGTGCAGTAACCGTTGTACGCGTCAGACAACAAAGGTACACCGTACAGGTCACTGTGTACCAATAACCGATCGGCAGCAGCTTGCACAATGTTCATTGACCTCATATGGAGGTGAGCATACACAATGCCGCACTCTAACTTTTATTCTTATGATCAGTATCCATGTTTTAGTATAAATCCTTTTTGTTCAGTGGCACTCAGCTACCATACTTGGCGGTATATGTCAATATATGACAACAAATGACATACCTGGCAGTGAAAATGCTTGCCAGGTGTCTGGAAGCAGTGCATGGTTGCCTACTTCTTGGACACGTAAATCAAAGGAACCAGTCCTCCGGTTTTGAGTCTGTCTTCATGGCGAGCCCGTTTAGCCAGCTTCCTCTGACGATGACGATTTAGTTTTCCACTTCACATTCAATCTCTTACTACTGGGATGAACGGAGGGTATTTGCATCGCGAACAAATTGTGAATCGTTCTCCAGTATAAATGAAAAAAGCTGACTGGCTGCTAATGCAAGCCTTCGGCCATGCCCAGCTAACACATGGACCCACAAGACATAGCCCGTCGTAATAACAGCACAACGAACCAAAATTCTACTTCAACAAAACACACCAAAACTCGCAGCCCTCGCCGCGAGGAAAATCGAAAGTTGACTCAAAATCAACTTTTGGAATGCGATGCAAGGTGGCTCGCATGCTAAAAACAAGCAGACTCGCTGGTTGCATGGTGGTGTGGGTCACTAACATAAAGTGTATTATTCAATTTGGAAGAAACCCGAAAACCCGAAAACTCGCAACCCGCATGCGAGGTCCAGGCCTTAAGATTAAGCAATGTTCATTTTTCTCAGTTTCAGTGTTTGTTTGCTCTTGCTGACTAAAGCAAGTGGTAAGTCAAAATCTGTGTTTGGTGCCAAACCACTTTTGGACAAAAAAAAACTAGTTACACACTCTTGCAAGTTTGGGACAAATTAGTAAACCATTAGAAAACGGATTCACATAACTTACCTTCAGCGATGAAAGCAGACAAATCTGGCCATTGCAGGGCCTGAAAAAGACAAAGATTTAATTAGCCTTGGGTGAATGGTCCAACTATAGTTTGTGATTAAAGGTAGTGTGCCAGCTTTCCTGGACCGTAGGGGAAGTTGGGGGAACGCCGAAGACTTTTTTTCTGACGCCCGTAGCACGCAAGGTAGACAACATACGCTATTCTTGTTGGCGTCATTCGAGAGGCCAGTCTTTTGCCTTTCAAACATACCAGGCGCATTTGATGAATTCGCATACCGTTAAGCGCACAAACTAAAAATATCAAAAAAGTGACTTTTTCGGCGTTGCCCCGGACTGCGGGGAAAGCCGAAAATGGGAGAAATGATCTACGGGGAATGCCGACATTAACCGTGTTTACATAGGGTTCCCTTAATCTTCCCCTATTTGTCTCTTAAATGTCCCTTATAAAGGAATCCTCTGTCTCCTTTACCTCGCTTCACTACAAATATGGCGCAACTAAGTCATTCTAGAAGCAGTTTGCAATTGTTACTTACCTTTAGGGCTCTCCCAAATAGCTTCCAGACTAGACTCTGAGGTAAAAGTGATAGCACATGAAAGCTCAAAGCAAGAAAAATCAGAAAACTATCTGGCATTTAACATACTTTAAACGGCTGAGCTATTATTCAAGTAGGTATAATCACATCCACGGCAATATCAGAACACTGCACCTGTCGAATTTCCGCCTTGACTTTCTGCCGTTTATGCGTTAAAGGAAATAGTTCACTTTTTAACATGGGTTTTGAACTGGAATAGCAGTTCCGTAGCCTGGGCTGAGACGAGCATAAATCAGGAGCTTTTACAGCCCAACGATCACCCTAGGCAAAGATATTCTATTTCTCGTCCCGAAAAAGGTGTCTTGCGTTGAGGATGTGTGCCTTGCATATATTCGCATCCAGTATGAAAAGAGCATGGGTACCGAAAATTCTTCAGAAACTAGAGAAATTATCTACGAGAACTCTAGAGAAATTCTCGTACTGATCAATAAGGACATTCAGCAGCAGCAGATCGCCCAAATGCCGGTGGCCGCGATCATTTCTCTATCACTGATGTTAGTTGTCGGACTTTCGTCCCCGTCTTGAGTTGAGATGTTAGTTTCACAACGTTTCGGCCAGTTACTTCTCCGGCCGTCGTCAGGTGTTCTTTGGCCCTTAGAAGGACATGGATGTTGGTGGCGTTGCGCCGTACGCGTCATACCGTTCGAAAGCTCCTGTAGTCAGCGGGAATCGAACTCGGGTTTCCCCGGTGATAGTCCACGGTTCTAACCACTCCACTATCGAGACAGACAAAATCAGAAAAATCAAGGAAGCCGCACACATGGCGCTGGCTAGCAACCCCATCAGCAAGCCAAGCGTTGACATCAGCCCAATATGGCTCCCACTACTAAGGAAATCACAAAAACATCTGGGGGATAAATGACACCAAGTTTCCAGCTCCATAACGATGTCTGCCTCGATAGTGGAGTGGTTAGAACCGTGGACTATCACCGGGGAAACCCGAGTTCGATTCCCGCTGACTACAGGAGCTTTCGAACGGTATGACGCGTACGGCGCAACGCCACCAACATCCAGGTCCTTCTAAGGGCCAAAGAACACCTGACGACGGCCGGAGAAGTAACTGGCCGAAACGTTGTGAAACTAACATCTCAACTCAAGACGGGGACGCAAGTCCGACAACTAACATCAGTGATACTAACACCTCGTCTCAAGCATTCAGAAGAACTATATCTGATCGGTACGGACCCGAAACAGTGAACAACTGGCGAAAATGGGAGAAGCTGAACATCAAGCTAGCAAAAGAGAAGAACCATCTGACATTCATGTGCAGATGCCGGGATAACGACATCATCCCTAATGGACTGAGACTAAAGACACCTGTGTACACCAAACAAGCGAGACGAATCGGAGAGAAAGCCAGCCGAGCTCTCATAAGAGAAAGGATCGCCTTCCATCGACACAGCAAAGCGAAACTCGAACAATCAATATCTGCCATCGAAGAAACCATCCGATCAAAAGTAACATGCTCCGACGACTTCAACCGCATCAAATCATCAGTCATCAGGTCACATACCATCGTGGACCATGCCACAAAGAAGCAGCATATGACAAAACTCGAAAAACTGAAGAAGATCGCACCTACCAGGACTCCGTTACAGCCCATCAGAGCTGTAGTGAACCTCAGCAAGCGACAACTGTCGGCATCTGAAGAGACCATACTCAACAAGGGACTCAACTTCGCAACATCCACCAAGCGGATAAACAACATGGACATCGTGGCCCCAATCGAGGAAGCAACATCCCACATTAACAGAGAACATGCAGAAGAACTACGCTGGAAAGTCAGGCATGCATTGGAAAGGGCCAAACCGCCAAAGGCCAATACCACCAAAGAGGAACTGGCAGCAATCAACAACCTCAAACAAGACGGCAGCATCATCATACTTCCAGCAGACAAAGGAAACACCACCGTTGTCATGGACAAGAAGGAATACGACCACAAGATGAACAGCATTGTGACAGATGGATCGTACACCAAACTGAAGAAAGACCCAACCCCGGCCTGCGAACGCAAACTAACAAAGCTCCTTAAGAAGAACAAGGACAAGGAACAACTCACGGACGCCCAGTACAGAAAGCTGAGCCAACATCACAGCAAACTTCCACACATGTACGGGCTGCCAAAGGTACACAAGACCAATGTACCGCTAAGACCAATAGTAAGCTGCCGTGGCTCAGCCTGCCATCCTCTGAGCCAGTTCCTCGTCAAGATCATCAACCCACTGAGTGGCAAAACACCTACATATGTCAAGAACTCAGCCCACTTCGTCTCACTGGTTCAGGCCATGCGACCTTCGCCGAACATGCAAATGGTAAGCTTCGATGTGGTGAGTCTGTTCACCAATGTGCCCACTACCGAAGCTCTGAGCATAGTGAGGACAAGACTGGAGAGCGACGATACACTGCCCGAAAGAACGACAATCCCGACTGATGACATCATGGAACTCCTGACATTCTGTGTCACCACCACCGCCTTCCAACTGGGCGATGACTACTACCAACAAACTGAAGGAATGGCCATGGGTTCACCCCTGTCACCGGTGATCGCCAACATCTACATGGAACACTTCGAGGAACTGGCCTTACAAACAGCACCACTGAAACCATCCCTGTGGCTGCGATATGTCGACGACACATTCGTCCTGTGGGACCATCGCGAGGACATAACACCGTTCCTAGACCACCTCAACAGCCTCCGACCCTCCATCCAATTCACAATGGAAACAGAAGTCGACAACAAACTACCATTCCTTGACGTCCAAGTGGAGAAATCTGAGGAAGCATTCAGAACATCGGTCTACCGCAAACCAACAGCGACCGACCGCTACCTCAACTTCAAGTCACACCACCCAGACACAGTCAAGAAAGGTATCGTAAGATGCCTGCAGACCCGAGCCACCAACATCTGTGGAGACGAAGCAGCCAGAAAGATGGAAATGTCACGCCTTACCAGCACCTTCAGGAGAAACGGATACCCAACGAGCTTCATGAAACACAAACCCAAGGAAGCATCCCAACAACAACCAAGGGATAAGCCAATCGCGACAGTATCCCTCCCATACAACAGAGGACTGTCAGAGAAGCTAAGGCGAATCTGCGGAGCATACAACATCAGGACGGTGTTCAGAAGTACCACCACCCTCCGCAGGTCACTCACAAAGGTCAGACCGCCAACCACCAAGGAGCAAACAAAGAACTGCATATACGACATCCCGTGCAGCTGCGGCAGGTCATACAAGGGCGAGACTGGCCGCCCACTGGCGGTCAGGCTCGAAGAACACAGGAAGGCCACCATCCGAGGCGAAACACTGAAATCCGGTGTGGCGGAGCATGCATGGTCTGAAGGAGATCACAGACCTGCTTGGGATGATACCACCATCATCGACAAGGAGCCACACTGGAAAATCAGAAAAATCAAGGAAGCCGCACACATGGCGCTGGCTAGCAACCCCATCAGCAAGCCAAGCGTTGACATCAGCCCAATATGGCTCCCACTACTAAGGAAATCACAAAAACATCTGGGGGATAAATGACACCAAGTTTCCAGCTCCATAACGATGTCTGCCTCGATAGTGGAGTGGTTAGAACCGTGGACTATCACCGGGGAAACCCGAGTTCGATTCCCGCTGACTACAGGAGCTTTCGAACGGTATGACGCGTACGGCGCAACGCCACCAACATCCAGGTCCTTCTAAGGGCCAAAGAACACCTGACGACGGCCGGAGAAGTAACTGGCCGAAACGTTGTGAAACTAACATCTCAACTCAAGACGGGGACGAAAGTCCGACAACTAACATCAGTGATACTAACACCTCGTCTCAAGCATTCAGAAGAACTATATCATTTCTCTAGTTTCTAAAGAATTTTCGGGACCCATGCTCTTTTCATACTGGATCGCCTGTGCCTTACAGAAGCTGAAAAGTTCTTCTTATTATCAAAATATAGAAAATAATCTTTTGTTATAAATAGGTTTTATTTTCTTTGCTGATCATTTTGAACATAAAAAATCATAAATCCATTGCAAAAAAAAAATAATTTCGTGAAAGTGAACTATTTCCTTTAATGCCACTTAAAAATCCTCAGTCGGCGCACGTGCGCTTGTCGAGTCGGGGACCACCATTCGGACGATTCGGAAATGCCGGCCAATCAGCACGCCGCTTTTGTGATGTGATAGTTTGAGAACCACTGGATATGGTAGCGTAGCAGCTTTTGGAAAGGCGCTACGCTACCAAATCCTCCCCTATTTGTCGCTTAAAGAGGGAATTGAAGGGCAGGATAAAATTACTTCAAAATATGAATTGTTGAATTTCGAGTATTAAATAAGCCCAATTTATATTGTTTACAGCATAAACGATGCTTAGTATGCTTCTAACAACAATAGCGTCCATAGCAACGTTACACGCGAGCGCTATGATGCCTAAAATTCGATCTGAAAATAGGGGAGAAATAGGGGAAGATTAAGGGAACCCTATGTAAACACGACTATTGATGTTTTGCCATTTTATCTCAAACTTTATCCAGAATTCATCAAAGCTGACACACGTTTCAAGAGCTTGAGGACGCGGTGCACACTGGAAGTTATAATTGTGTGATATAATAAGAAAATGCCAGGTAAATCATTCCTTATAGGTAACAGGCCGTTGTGTCGGTTGAAAGTGTAATTTGTGTGACTAAAAATACGCGTTGCTATTCTACAGCAGTAAAGTCCACGTAGCGTGCTTTTAACACGTGCGTAATCGCACGTTTTCGGCATTACCCCAGCCAGCCATACTTTCATTTGCAGGCCCATAACTTTTCAACGTGCTGTATAAATTTCAAATAGGCAGCACACTTATGCAAAGACATGCTAAAGATTACTTGACCGAATTGGCCAGACAAACGGTAGCATAATGAGTAAAAAATGCAGCTTCAAAGGCGCATGTAGTACAAGGGAAACGTACCTTGAAAACGCTCTTGGCGCCCTCACAGTCGAAGTATTCCGAATGACGACTCGTAACAAACATACGATAATTGTAGTCACTTAAGCTTCAGAGCATCACTGACAGGTGGCATCCATGTCTTACGGTTTTCGAAATATCTCGAATTTCGGCTTTGCCCCAACTCCGGCATTGCCCCAACTTCCCCTATGGAGTTAATGGCCCAAATAAGGAGAACCGGATTTTTAGAACTTATCCATGCCTTCAAAACTCATGGAAACGACTCAAATTCTTCAAATTTTGAGTACCCCAGTGCGAAATTCGCCACGACGGGTTGTCGGTCGTACCCCAACCACATTTCACACCACTATGAACAATAAATGCACACACTGAAATCGCTATTACCGATAGGCTCATCCAATCAAGTTTCGATAAACCCGTTCATCATCATCTCCTGCGGTTTCGAACACGCCTGTTAGGTGGTGCGGTAGACCGCGCCCAAAGCCAGGGCCCCGGTAACGTGAGGTAGCCGAGTCGGGGCAGCGTGCGCTGACCCAAGCCGGGGCCGCGCGTCCTCCCGGTGTCATGTGATAGCCCGGGGCTGCCCGGGGATGCGGTAGACCGCGCCCAAAGCCGCGGCCCCGGCTTGGGTCAGCGCACGCTGCCCCGACTCGGCTACCTCACGTTACCGGGGCCCTGGCTTTGGGCGCGGTCTACCGCAGGTGGCTTCTGCTCATACTTTGTGGTGCGGTGGTGGTGCGTCGGGCCGCGCGCTCCGACTTCGGCCAAGAAAAATGCGTCAGCTGATCATTGTCATTTCTGCCACTTTCATGTGGTGAGATGGGGTCATAACTTTAGAGACGGCTGTTTCATATCCATTATTTTACATAAAATAATATTTCAAACCATAAATTAATGTTCGACAGCCAAATTAAAGAAACAATACCAATACAGGCTTACAGTTTAAATTCGACATTGTGTTGTCTACGATTAGACAGCTGATAACTCATTCCCCTACGTCGTAACTCTATAATGACCTTTGCTTATTGTCACATGTGCGACGCATTCGCGATTGTTGCCGACGCCTGTTTGCAGGTCAGCCCACTACAGTTGTTATACATATCGAAAAACCGATAAACTTTTAGGCGAAAAAAAACACTATTTTAGGCCCATTTTTGATTTTTTTGCGATATTAGGTAAAAACAGAAGCTTCTTATCCTAGGAAAAATAAAATGGGAAATCATTGGAAGGTGGCATACTACCTTTAAAAGGTTTATCTTTTTTTATCATATGGTCCATCCATAAAATGAGTTTTCAGCGTTCCACAACATATAACACAAGTAAAAACAGTTTACCTATCAATCCACATGGGCATCAACCATTAACCCTCGCCCGCACATGGGGGGTTGCCACCCCAGGTAGTCTTTCTGCTCCGCACTCAACATTTTTTAGAGCCTGATTTTTCGTAAAGCTGCTCCTCTATCCTTTCTTGATGTCCACTGAAAAATTTCGAGTTTCTGTGGTTTTTAGTTTCGGAGATATGACCTTGTTTTTCAGGTTCTGTCATGACCCAAATGACCAATTCTCAACATCTTGCGTTGGCTATGGGCCTTGTGAGCTTTTGAAACCTTGATTTCGGCCTTTTTTGCCAGTGTTACCTCCCACCTATCATGAAACATGTTTTTCGACGATGTACAGATGTCAAGGTCAGGGTCAAGGTCAACCTAGGTCATCGAAAATAATTGCGTTTTAGGCAAGCTGAAGTTACTTTTCGTGAAGTTTTTTGACTGCATTTTTGGTAAAAGCTTCTCAGATCATGATTTCATGTAATATAGACACAAACAATCGGTGCACACATCAGTATACACACAGACATACAAACACATATTATTGACCTTGACCTAACTTGACCTGAAATGACCTCAGCAGCAAAAAACTGGTCGGGTAGTGTGACAAAGAGGTTCTAGCTGGCTTGGCACCAGAAAACGGCATCGTCATCGGTATGTGATAAGCAGCGCACTTGATATCCAACGGTGACCCAAAACAGCAACATTATTTTAGTTTGACCTGACCTGAAAGGTCAATGACTGATCTGAGAAGGTAAAACTGGATATCATTGGATTCGTCTCTTCCCAAAGAATTTTTTTGGTCTTTACAGCGAAGCTCTATCTCCAACAGGAACGAAATGGCGCCGGGGGGTGGCAACCCCCCCCCCCCCCCTCCTCTCATGTGCATTCTAGGATGGGAAAATGGCATGTGCGGGCGAGGGTTAAAGGGAGATAATGACCTTTTTCCACAAAATCTGAGTTAGGACCATTTTCTGACAAAACACAACAAGTTATAATGTAAATTAAAACCATTTTGCTCAATTCGGTACCTTGCCGCAAATATCTCAACTTGAAGTCACGTTAGCGGGGAGCGCTGCAAATGACCGTTGAATAAGTACAGTCCACAGCAGAAGTAATGTGGGGTTTCAGTCATGGGTATGTTCTGCTTCTGAAGCTTAGGAACGGTTAACCAGACTACAATGAAACTTTGAATGTAGCTTATATGTATCGTCACCCTTGCAGCTGCAACTTTAGCTATTGACATCTTCTTTTCGATCACTCCGCATTAAACAATCGCCAGTCAAAGCCAACCGTTGAGATTGGTAAAACCCTACATTACTTTAGCGGTGGGCTGTACTTACATCACTTTTTGGTACTTGCATGTAATTTTGTAAAATGAGCGTATTCCTTACATTTGATCTTCATCACATCTAGTTAGTTAATGGTCGTCTATAGTACCTTCAAAAGATATTCATGGTTTGGGGGTGGTTTATGTCTAAATTTACGCAACTATTTTTCCTGTTCATCATCTGACGCCATATGCTGCTATTTTAGTAGCAACGACTCAATTTTGAATCGGTCCCGCCGACTGCACAATAAAAGAAGATAGATACAACACTTTTGCGGCATCACTGAAAAACTTATGCAGTACTGTTATCAAAATTCTCATAACACCGTTCGACAAACCTGAAGTCTTTTTGAAATAAATATGCTTGTATTTTTCGCTTCAGGCTCTGACGCCAAAATAATGAATTTCGTAGTCGCAATCGCAAGATTTGGCTGCGTTTCTGGCGCATGCCGTTCATTTGTGGCGCAAAATAATACTTGGAAACAAAGAAGAGTAGGCACTATGTACCCCCGAATTAGAATCAAATTAATTCTAAACCGAATTAACTCTAATTCAAATTAGAATCCTTACAACCAAGCAACGACAAGGCGATAACATAAACAAAAACCCAAGCTTCGCTGTTTGAAACAAAAGCGCCATATACTGCGACTTTTTTATAGAGAAGGACAACGCATTTCGGTGGGTGTTACAAGTACTGCAAGTACTGCTTATTTTTTGCAAAAATAAAAACCTTTTTCACATACCAAAATGTGCTAGGAAATTTTCATATTTTATAGAAACTACAGTAGAAATAGTATAGATGTCGAGTAATTTTTATTTAAGAAAAAAGAAAGCTCATTATCTCCCTTTAACCCGCGCCCCACTGGGGTCTGCGTTTAACCCGCACCGGGCCGGGGGGCGTATTCGCCAATTGTATTACACGAATCGGCCCATCAACTAGCGACATCTCTAGTGCGACGTCATAGCCATCCGCCGCGACAATGCATGCATTGAGGCTAGATTTGAGTTGAGGTTTTGCATTGTATATGGCTATCAGACATGTATGTGTCGCCGTAGCCGAGTGGTTAGAGTCTGGGTGTGATGGACGACAGGTCGGTGGATCGATTCTTGCTTCAGCGGTTCTTTTCTCTTAAAAAGAAGTCGGTCGTAGACGCGCATTTTTGGCCCCTACGTTCGCACGCCAATATCGTACGCCCAATAAATCTCTGACAAGTGTTCATCTGATTAAGGAATAAGTTGCAAAAGAACTGCAGTTGCAGTCTATACCTGAGCTACCAATTTTGTTACGGCACTGTCGATATTCGTCAAAGTCGGAAGAGCTATTATGAAACACACTCGAATGACAACGGATTCCTGTATTATTTCATCGATCAGATAAGACATGTATAGAGATAAATTGACGACAGCCCGCCGTGAGCATGCAACTTAACAACCAGTCCCAAGTTATCTTCATAAACGTCTAATATAAATCTTTTGACTTTAACTAGATTCCAAGTAAGAGGACTTAGGTATCCCCCTGGCGGCTGAAATGTAAAAGTTAAGGTTAGGGCATAGCTCCTATAGATGACGCTCTGACGGCTGATTGTCTCGTCCCGTGATTACGCTAACAGCTATGCCGAACTTTTTTTGTGCATGGTGATTCTTACACGAAAAGCTATCTAATAGCCTGCTTACCAGCGTGCGATTTTTACTTTTTATCTTAGGTTTCGCTACTTTTAGGTACTTTACCTTGCCAAGTGCCCACCTACTTTCAAAAGGTCAGCGCCGCCCCTGTCAATGCTGCGTGCTATCACCCATTGGCAGTGAGAAATATTGATCAATGAATGGCCATCGCCCAGCACCATTTGTCTTTCCATTGGCTACGTTCGCATAGTATGCACTATGCATTAGTGATGTCAATCACAGAAAATCAGAACACCGCTACCAAACCAAATACAAACAAAGACCATTGGAAAATACCGAAACCGAACCAATCGGTTGGACTGCAAATATCTATCTTATGCAACATATTCGTTAGAAGAATGCCTACGTCTGATTTCTTAGGTGCACGCCGTTACAAATGTATAAAAAACGCACAATGACAGATGACACGAAAATCGAAGTCGCCGAGTGGATTCGAACCACCTACCTCTGAATCACCAGTCCCATACTCTAACCACTTCGCCACGGCGATAATGTACCCCATGTTGCTTAAATGTCAATAACTTAAAACCTAGCTTTAATAGACGCCACCAGGGCGAGGACCGAAAGTATGACGCCACGCTGACATCACTCAGGAGGCAAGCTATTGGTTGGCCGATTCGTGTAATACAATTGGCGAATACGCGGCCGGGGGGGGGGGGGGGCAAGGGGTGTTTGAGCCCTGCGGTTTTTCGCAGATATCTCAAAAACGGCGGCGGCGCCGTTATTGGCACACCTGTTCGTGCATCTTTTCCGCACATGTTGTGAAAATTTCAGACCCAGGTCGCCTAAGGTCAGGTCACCAGGTCACGCCAAGTGACCTCACCTCAGAAAAAAAGCAAATAAGAATGCTCGTCATAGCTACACCGACTGAACGATTGCCTTAAAACTTTCAGCGGTTGATAACAGCAACATTATCTATAAAATGTATATCTCGGAATTTTGATATCGGTGACCCAAGCAAAATTGACCCAAGTCAATTTTGCGGCCTCTCCATTATAAGTCAAGGGAAGAAAATTGAAAAGCGTCTGTTTTGCACGAACGCTATTCTAGACACTCTCAAACATCGAGATGTAGGTAAAATTAACACACTGAACCGGAAAATGGCAACTGTGACCCCTCGTTATGTCCCCGAGGTCATCTCAGGTCACAAACAGAATCTAACAGTTTTTCGCTTCTGATAGAGGTGTGCTAGAGCGCTGAAAACGCCTTACATGTGTTCGGCTCGACGTTGCAGATCGAGTGATATGCAACATGACCTTTTCCGGTCAGGTCATGACCTTGACCTGAGGTCAAGTTTTCAAGTTGACCTTTCAAGATCAAATTATAGTTCATTCGACGCGTCTCGACGAGAGGAACACGATGCTGGCAAAAGTAGTCATGGCTCTTTTAAGTCAAAAGTTATTGCCGAAAAACGCCTTTCGTAAAACGGCTATTTTTAGAGTTGCCCTCTGGAGGCTAAACCGTTGACCTGAGTTCAAATCTGAGAACATTACTCAGAAAGGCCTGTAAAAGGGCTATCGAATGCGCTTTTCCGCGGCGCTGTAGCTCTATCGGTTCCCGAGATAGCCGTCGGCAGTTTCCAAAATGTTGAAATAGTCAACATTTTACCTTTGGTGACCTCTGGTGACCTGACCTTTGACCTGACCCAAAAATGACCGAGTGTTTTCGTCCTTATCTTGGACGTTCTTTCTATTGCCACTTACCACGTGTCGCTACGTGGCCCAGGAACCGAGTTAGAAGGGGGATGTTCAGACACCTCCCCCACCCGGCCCGGCGCGGAATCTCGGAGCACCGGCCCGGCGCGGTTAACAAGCCCTACTAAGGGGGGGGGGGGCTATTCATAGACCCTCCGGCCCCACCCTTCTAACTCCGAAACTACTGGGCCGATCGTCAAAATTCTAAGAGCGTCTGATAGCCCCGGAAAAAACTGTCGAGTAAAACCTAATTTCATTGACCTCGAGGTCACCGATGACGTCACAGGTCAGATCAAATAAAAAATTATCGTTGTTTGGCTTGTTCACATCTTGGGCTCTGGCCGCCGTCCTACAAGTCAGATCAGGCTCATTTTTGGTTTACACACTCGTGAACAGCTGCGTTAGATACCCTGAGAGTACCAAACTTGTACTTTGATTTTCAGGTCAGGGTCAAGTCATCACCGGTCACGGAAATCTTTTATCATGCATCGGTCACGTGACACATGTTTTATGATCCTTTTAGGCCATAGATTTCTAATTCGATGTCATTGATGTCTTTCGAGTTCATTTTGAGTTGAATTTAGCTTAGGTCAGGCCACTTTTAGGTCAAAAAATGTCAAATTTTCAAGTTGGTTTTTCAACAACAAAAAAAGGTGTCTATCAGGCGCAGTTTGAGCTCAGAAACACGATGGTGCTATTTCTATTGGTGTACGATGTCAAATGCGCACTGAAAATTGATTTGAAAAATTTATAATTGTGAAATATTTGCTATATTGCGTATAACTTGGCCTGGCCTAAGACATCTGGCTAAAACTTGCTAGAGTGAGTCATAAGCATGCGTTCTATCACATATATTCCGGATGTTTTATGGTCCATTTTACATGACAAATGCGATTATGTGGGTCAGGCAGCCTTAGGGGCCAGTTTAGATCATATTCTGGTGAAGGTCAGGTCAAGATCAGGTCAAAAAAGGTCAAATTTAAAACTAAATATTTTTGCATAAAAAGGCATCGATTCGATTCAGCTCGTCACAGGGAGTCTAATGGTGGTCTTTGTTTTACGCTACTTGGTCTAAATGGTTAAAATTGAGTTCAAAAAATTTACGTCATCAATTTTGAAGTTTTTTTTCGCTATAACTTGGCCAAAAAAGGAGGTATCGATCTTACATTTGGTATGTAGATAGAAGAGGGCAGGGACTCATACATTCAAGTTTTTTTTCAAAATTCGAAAAAATGTTAGGAATTCTTAGATTTTCTCTAAAAAAAAATCTAAATTGGGGGTTAAAATCCCAGTTTTGAAAATACGACATAGCAGTTTTGTAGCGCCGTTCATTTCTCTACACGACCACATAAAGAACTTTGAAATTGCTTGTTAACTGTAGATTTTGTGAGCGTTTCAAGATGTCATGTTTTTTGCTCATTTTTGCTCGAAGATGACCTCAGTTTGACCTCAATAAATCCTGATCTAAGGTGACCTGTGAGTCTGTGACTTGAAATTTTGTGTAAAGGTGTCAAATTGGTACCCAGGAAGGTACTTAAAATTTGGTCGAGCTTTTCTCTCTATTCAAGAAAAACCACAGGGGGGGGCCAAAATCCCCCCTCCCATCAGGGCGCGGGTAACCGTGTCAAAATGAATCTGACCAAGGGTGACGATACCTACATGCAAGCAACATTCCAAGTTTCATAGTAGTCTGGCTAATCGTTCCTAAGCTTCAGAAGCAGAACACACCCATTACTGAAACCGCACATTACTTCTGCTGTGGACTGTACCTAACATTGGTTTTTTTTTTAAGTCGGCGACCCCCCCCCCCCCTCCGTCAAGAATCCGCGGCGACGCCCCTGAGAAAGGTGTTGCAAAATCCATCTGTGACCTCACTATAATTGCATGCCCAAATTTAATCAACATTCTCATTGCTCAGTGCTGTCAATGACGGCAGAATAAAATAACTGGTAGCTGGCCGACCATATGTGGAATCAACATTTTTATGCTCTGTTCCCAGTAAATCAGTTTTAATAAGTCCACAGTAGGTAGGAATTGGACGCATGCATGCTAGAGTCATGGCCCCAAACTCAAAGTAAAAAGTGGGAACTTGCAGGTAAGGCACCTAATGGTGAGCGTCCCCTCCCACTTTTCCAATTGAGACCTTTATCTGCATATTTCACAGCAAATTAAGGTATAAATTTGAGGTTTGCTTATTGTGATGTAGGTACCTATTTCCTTTAACCCTCGCCCATGTAGGGGGGGGGGGGTTGGTGCAACCCCCCCCCCCCCCCCGAGGTTTTTCTTAGCTACACGCCGAACCGTTTCGGATAGCCTGCTCAAATTTTCAGTACCCTTTGGGGCATCCTTTGCGCAACTTTTGGTATTTTTATTTTTTTGTCACGGTCATGTCAGGTCACAGAGTTATGACGTCATAAAGGGAACAACCTCCGGCCAGATTTACGCTAAATTGGAGAGTGCTTCACATTGGTATAAATGCCGACTGACCTGACACACTGATGGATTGTTTTAGAATCACAACTGGCTGATTTGACATTGGCACAATGTCCGTTGACATTTTGAAGGTTACTAAAGGTCAAGGTAAGGTCAGTGACCTCGGTTGACCTGTAATGACGTCTTGCACTTATATGCCTTTTCGGGGTATTTTGATGCCCTGAATTCGAGTTTGCTATCCATTTCAGGCATCGTCGGTTGTTTCTTGTAGTTCATTTTGTTTTGGGTCAGGGTCAGGTCAGTGACGTCACACGCCTGACGTGACCCAATGCACAAATGACCTTGCAGACTTCCGATGCTCCCAACGCATCATTTTTAGTTATGACATCGAAATACACACCAAACGATAGAGAATTGATCAAGGATCACGATAGTGAAGGTTTCCAGTCGATATCTCTTACCGTTTTGCCGCAATCGGCGCGGAAATCTGGAAAAGTTAGATTTCTCCGAAAATTTGACATTTGACCGGTCATAAGTAGGTCAAATGTTCACCTACGACCAAAAAATATACCACCAATCGCGAGATCTCGTTGAGAGCAATCCGTTGGTCTTTTCCGCTAAGCTCTACGACGCTCCGTTTTCAAACGCCAGGGGGGGTCGCACCAACCTTCGCCCCCTGCATGGGCGAAGGTGGCAAAACACCGTTTACGGGCGAGGGTTAATGCATATCCAACACAAACATCAAAGTAGGATCTCGTGTCTCTTTCCATTTCATTGGAAGCAATTGCCACACCATGAGTGGATTTGTCTAATGTCCATACTTGCGATACATGTCTACATACCTGACAGTGACGTACCCAAGGGGGGGGGCCACGGGGGCCAAGGCCCCCCCCCCCCTGAGCGCCTTCGGCGCTCAGGGGGCCCCTCAGGCCCCAGGATATTTTTTAAACACTGGATAAAACGTCTTTTACTCGGAAGAAACATTGATATTAAAGTTTCATTTATGTGCCCTGGGTACCCGAGGGGCTCCTGCAGTCATCCAAGGGCCCCCAGTTTCCTGGGCCCCTGGTCGCCTAGGGGGCCTCTGGTAGCCGGGGGCCTGGTCTCATGGGGGCCCCTGATAGCCTGTGGCCCCTAGTCGCCTAGGGGGCCCTGGTCGCATGGGGGGCCTCTGGTCGCATGAGGCCCCTAATCGACTGGGGGCCCCTAGTTGCCTAGGGGGCCCTGATAGCCGGGGACCCGGTCGTATGGGCCCCTGATAGTCTGTGGCCCCTAGTCGCCTAGGGGGCCCTAGTCGCATGGGGGCCTCTGGTTGCATGATATTGAGGCCCCTGATCGCCTGGGGGTACCTAGTCGCCCAGGGGGCCCCTGGTAGCCGGGGGGGCCTGGTCGCATGGGGCCCCTGGTTGCCTGGGGCCCCCGGTCGCCCCTAGTCGCCTGGGGGACCCTGGTCGCCTTGGGCCCCTGGAAGCCTGGGATCCCCTGGTCGCCTGGGGGCCCCTGATCGCCTGAGGGCCGCTGGTCACCTAGAGGGCCCCTGGTCACCTGGGGGCCCCTGATCGCATGGGGCCCCCTGGTCGCCTGGGGGCCCCCTGGTCGCCTGGGGGCCCCTGATCGCTTTGGGGACCTGATCGCATTGGCCCTAGGTCGCCTGGAGGGCCCTGGTCGCCTGGGGCAGTGGGGCCCCTAGTCATCTGGAGGACCTGGTCGCCTGGGAACCCCTGGTCGACTGGGGGCCCCTGGTCGTCTGAAAGTACGCTTATCACCTGATTGATCCCAAATCATCTGAGTGGCTACTGGCTACTGGATATAAGTAGTGACTGGAGTAGGCACTCATCTGAAGGAGCCAATATCTTTCACGGTGCCGGAGATATCACAGAAAAACAAAAAGGCTAAACTGAATACCCCCCAACCTTGGCCCCAAAGGCGTCATTGGCTAACACAGGGATGTGGGTCGATTTGCGATCGCATTTCCTCCTAAGTCCTATTCCTCCAATTAATACAGAGTGTCCCAGAATTACCCAAGCATTTATTTTCTGGCTAAAAGTACAATTGCGCTCGATTCCTAGTGAAACATATAATAGCCGCGTTTACATAGGGCTAGTTGCCAGATAGTGGAATTCCGATAGCGAGACATCTATTCCCCACTATTATATTATATAGGTACCTACATATCCGGCATTGGAGGATGTTCAGTAATTGAGGCGCTCGCTCATAAAATGCCGTGCGTTTCATGCACACTCCTCAAGCAAAGATATTTTTACTTTCCAATTTTCCACATTTTCTCAAGGCTTAGACCGTTACAGAGACCGTTTTAATTGACTTTGATGAAGTTGAAAGCGAGAAATCACAACCAAATGCTACATAAGGTTGTAAAGAACTGAATTGCGTTTTCCCACACACGTGGCGTTTTCTCACCTACGTCTGCAGGAGAGACCGGACCCACTATGCCCCCCCCCCCCCCACCATCGAAAGGTTCTTCATGACTCCCGGGGGCCCCCGGGGAACCTGGGGGGCCCTATACACTGTGGGGGGCCCCTTCGAAAGCAGGTGGCCCCCTCCTGGTCGAAATCCTGGGTACGTGCCTGATACCTGAAAACATACATGTGTACATAAATGCATACATGCATCATACACACATGCATACATGCATGGGTATTCATAAAGCAGGCATCACACTTCTTTTTGCAACCAAGGAGAGGCACTATACCTGGAAGATGGTTGTAGGTGGTAGGCTGACAAATGACAACTATAGTTTGCATGTTAGGTCAGGTTAGGTTAGTTTTAGCTTGGTTAGAAAGAAGCATCTCTGGGTATAGCACCTTTCCTTGGTTGCAAAAGCAAGTATGATGCCTAAATCATGGCTACCAGTACATGCATACAGTAGCACAATCTATTTTAACATTTTCAAGTTATATGGCATGAACAATGAACAAAAATGTCCAGACAATAGAAAATGTACCTTTATTTAGAAAGGTAAATGGGTAGACATAAAACAGGCGTCGCACTTGTTTTGGCAACCATAAAGCGGTGCTATATCCAGAAATGCTTCTTTCTAACCGAACCAAAACTAACCTAACATGACCCAACCTTCAACCTATACCGTAAGGTGGGGCTATTTGAGGCAGTGGGGCTATTTGAGACAGTATTTAAAATTGTTATAAAGTAAAAACTGTTGGAAATTTATGCTTAATTTTTGCTAAGGCGATTTACTGCTCGATTCCACACCTTCCTGAGCAAAAATATCACATAAAAATCAAACGCTCTTCATTTTATAGCGATTTTAAATACTGTCTCAAATAGCCCCACTGTCTCAAATAGCCCCACTTTACGGTAACCTACCGTACAGTATTGGTAACCTAACTGTAACGAAGAAATAACAGCAAACGTTTTTCCGAGAATCCTATCATTTTTCCACATATGGCAGCACTACACCAGCAATCTTTTCCATTTGTCTTGTTCATCGGTTGATAACGTGGGGCATGACGTCTGTTGAGGCATGACACAGGTTTTAGTTCAGGTGTTCTCTTTTAGGAAATGCATCATTTTTTGATTCAGGATGTCGAATAAAGCTCTAAAATATAATATGCAAAATTTAATATGCAAAATTTAACTTTGAAGTCATACTGACTTAATGAAAACTTTTGCCTAGCCTCAACCTACCCTCACAAACCCGCAACCTACATCTACTGCCTTCAGGGCCCTGTTTCACTGATGATAGCAGCACGCTGGTATCAAATTGCGCGAGCTGACATAATGTGATGTCACAATAATGATGTTTCATGTAATCTGTGAGCTTTTTCATAGCTACGTTTGGAACAGTCAACAGAGTTGCTCTCGTTGAATGGCGTTTGATACATTTGTTTGATCGCATAGCCGTCAAGATGTTAGCAGGAATATTTGATGACATCGCACGGTTTGATGATGTTGTTGTCATGGTTTGTTGATGTTTCCATGGAAATCCAATTTGACACGTGTAATACTGTAAAAGCAGCATGCTGCTATCACCGGTGAAACAGGGCCCAGGTTGAGGTGAAGCACCTCTTTTGATTGCAAAACAAGTGTGAAGCCTACTTAATCACAGATAACTAGTGACTACCAGTAAATGTATTCATTAAGTCACCTTATCATCTCAGATATTATCAATTACCATTCACTGTTCACCAATTCCAGGTTTGCCAAAAACTGAGTCAGGAAAAACAGCAAAAAACTGACCTTGTGATGCCCTGTCGTTCAGCTCGGCTCAACTCTGATCAAGATCAAGATTGAGATAGATTGTCAGAAGAGCTCCACTCCATGCTTATCCATGTAGGGCCTTGACTTATATTCAACTAGCACGGTAACTAGCAATGCAAACTGAATTAGGTAGGTAGGTAGGTACTTTTCCTAGCTCAGCAACACATCTTCTTCTTCGTGGGTTAGGGCGCGTACGGCGCGTAGCAAAGCCTCAGCAACACAGCATCACCCAAGCACCACAAAATTCGTCTCGCGCGGTATTGCGCGTGCGCACGCGCATATGTGTCTCGCACGTGTTTGACGCGTCATATTTGTGTAAGTATTGTCGCAAACACAAATGACAAAAAAAAACTTTGAGCATGCCAAATTTTAACCAATCAAATTTCCGACACAAAATTATTTCTTTGCAATTTTTAATTAAATTTTTTATTGTTTAGGTATAGGTCAAGGTACTAAGTACTAGTACAGGTAGGTTCGTTTATTTCTATGTCAGTACGTCATCGGCAGGTAGGGGAAAGTGGGGCAATGTCGAACTACGGGGAAGCCGAAATTCTCGGTTGTGGCCAAACGACTGGGAGGGCTGGGAGGTGCCACAAGAGTTTTACCCCCATCGCCTGAGGCGGTGGGGGGGAAAAATATTTTCGTCATAAATTTCGTCATAAAAATATATTTCGAGTCTATTGGTGCCATTTTTAGCGCTCTAGCTCTAATGGGTGGCAAGGGCGGCGCCACCGTGGGGGCAGTGGGGGCAGACTGCCCCCACTGGCAGGAGGCCGTGGGGGCAAGACTATGTTTTTGCCCCCACAAAATTTGGCTGATGTTGAAAAGGGAACAGAAGAGCAGTGCAACATTCATGATAAGCGGTTATAGTACGCCTGTTTTTGACGGTCCCCGTATCAAAAGCATCAGCAAAACGTTCGTTCTCGGACCGTCTGTCGCATATCTCCTATTCCCACTCATTCTCCTACTCATGTTCATTCACCGTGATTGACTCCCGACAAATCATCGCCGTCACTTGCTGGCTGTGCGTCCAGTTAGCGATGGACATTGGCTACAGACTGGTAGGCCTCAATCACCCTTAATCGTCGAGAATGGTCACGTGCTGACTAAATACTAAGACGTACCCGTATCGGAGACCTCTATGTTGCGGCGTTAGCCGTCTCTGTAGGAAGCGGGCTCTCTAGCAAAAGCTATTTTGTCTACAGAAATTAGTTACTGTGGAGCATATTGCTACCAGCCATGGCAACCACGTAAGCTCAGTTACGAACTAATTTCAGCGTGCCTTTAAACAAGAGAGCCTATAAACGTAAAATTTAGGTGAAAACGAACTTATGGGACACCCTGTAGATATCCACACCAATCTCACGTGCTTTTAAGCATTTTTGGGATGCTTCGGTTGGTTTCAGGTTCAGTCCGAGCTCAGTCTGGGTTTCGGTGGTTTTGCCCGGTGTGTGCCCTCAGTTCCGTTCATCCAATTCTGGCCCAAGGCAACGCAAGAGCGCTGCCGGCATCTAGTAATTAAGACATGTTTTCCCATCCTGAGGCTCTTAAATGAATGCTTCGAGCAAAATGGATGCCAGAATCGTTATCAGCGGCTACGAAATCATCACAAAGGACTTTTCATGTGTCAAAGTCAACCAAAGGTCATTCGAGGCAGGGGCCCGGGAACGATTTTGAAGTTGGGGGGCGAGCCTAAAATACCTGACATGATGCATATGAAACAGTGGCATAGCTAGGGGTCTAGGGGGACACGTACCCCCCCCCCCCATCGGGTTCAAAGGGACCCTCGGGTCCGAGGGGCCCTGCGGCGCCATTTGACCGCTGAAGGTTAACGATGGCCATATTACTACTCAGAAGGGCCCATGGAGCTCGTTAGATCACCTCATGGGCCCTAAATAACCACACTAAGATCTCCATAAGGGTCCCACGCCAGCTTCTGAGGGCCTCTTGCGGCTTTTAAGGGCACCTCGGTGGTCTCCAAAGGCCCGTTACTGGCCTCTGAGAGGTCTTACTGGCTTATGAGAGGCCAATTCTAGGGGCATTTCCCGCCTGTGATGGTCCCACACTTATTTTTCTGAGGGCCCCATAACGGCAACTGTGGGGCCCTCGTCGGCGCCTATAAGGGCCCACACCGGTGTCTCTGAGGGTTTCACACCCCCAACTCTGAGTGCCTCAGTGGCGGTCGCAGGGGGGGGGCCATCAGGGCCATGGCCCCCCCCCAAAGCCAAATCAGGGGGGGCCATCATATCATTTGGCCCCCCCCCCAAACAACCGATGGGCCCCCATGGCCGTATGGGGCCCTGGCCCGTATTCGATTGTCACGAGGCTCGAGAAACCCACGCCAGTTATTAACAGCTCCCATACCAGTCTTTGAGGGTCCTACACTGACCTCTGAGGGCCCTTCAGTGGCGGTCAAGCGTCCACATTGACCGCTGAGGCCCCACATTGACCTCTGAGGGCCCTCCACTGGCCTTTGAGGGCCCCTACACCGGCCTCAAGGGCCCAACCGGCGTCTGAGAGCCTCACACCGGCCTCTGGTGGCCTCATTTCTGTCTCTCGAGTCCCCAAGACTAGACTTTAAGTGTCTCTGAGGGCCCCGCACTGGATTCTGAAGACCCGATGCCGGCCTCTAAGAGCCCGCATCGGCCTCTGGGGGCCCATCTTGGCCTTTGAGGGCCCTCCGCCGCTGGTCTCTGGTGTCCAACGCCGGCCCATGCCGGCCTTTTAGGGCCCCACACTGACCTCTGAGGATGTCCGTGAAGTTGGCGACGTCGCCAGCGACTTTTCCAGCGACGAGCACCGATTTTAGCCAAAACCTCGTCCAAGGTCAAATGGACCATGAGGATCACGAAAATCGAACCTATTCACCCCTAAACCTTGACCTTCAAGGTCAAATTCAAGGTCAAAGGACGGGGAACTGAAAAAGTGCCACTAAATATTGTCCGATTTTCAAAATTTTGGCACCAAAATGTAGCGCGTGCAAAGTTCTAGCCGCACATCGAAAACCATTTTCATCAAGGTCAAACTTCAAGGTCAAATTCAAGGTCAAAGGACGGGGAACTGAAAAAGTGCCACTAAATATTGTCCGATTTTCAAAATTTTGGCACCAAAATGTAGCGCGTGCAAAGTTCTAGCCGCACATCGAAAACCATTTTCATCAAGGTCAAACTTCAAGGTCAAATTCAAGGTCAAAGGACGGGGAACTGAAAAAGTGCCACTAAATATTGTCCGATTTTCAAAATTTTGGCACCAAAATGTAGCGCGTGCAAAGTTCTAGCCGCACATCGAAAACCATTTTCATCAAGGTCAAACTTCAAGGTCAAATTCAAGGTCAAAGGACGGGGAACTGAAAAAGTGCCACTAAATATTGTCCGATTTTCAAAATTTTGGCACCAAAATGTAGCGCGTGCAAAGTTCTAGCCGCACATCGGAAACCATTTTCATCAAGGTCAAACTTCAAGGTCAAATTCAAGGTCAAAGGACGGGGAACTGAAAAAGTGCCACTAAATATTGTCCGATTTTCAAAATTCTGGCACCAAAATGTAGCGCGTGCAAAGTTCTAGCCGCACATCGAAAACCATTTTCATCAAGGTCAAACTTCAAGGTCAAATTCAAGGTCAAAGGACGGGGAACTGAAAAAGTGCCACTAAATATTGTCCGATTTTCAAAATTTTGGGACCAAAATGTAGCGCGTGCAAAGTTCTAGCCGCATATCGAAAACCATTTTCATCAAGGTCAAACTTCAAGGTCAAATTCAAGGTCAAAGGACGGGGAACTGAAAAAGTGCCACTAAATATTGTCCGATTTTCAAAATTTTGGCACCAAAATGTAGCGCGTGCAAAGTTCTAGCCGCACATCGAAAACCATTTTCATCAAGGTCAAACTTCAAGGTCAAATTCAAGGTCAAAGGACGGGAACTGAAAAAGTGCCACTAAATATTGTCCGATTTTCAAAATTTTGGCACCAAAATGTAGCGCGTGCAAAGTTCTAGCCGCATATCAAAAACCATTTTCATCAAGGTCAAACTTCAAGGTCAAATTCAAGGTCAAAGGACGGGGAACTGAAAAAGTGCCACTAAATATTGTCCGATTTTCAAAATTTTGGCACCAAAATGTAGCGCGTGCAAAGTTCTAGCCGCACATCGAAAACCATTTTCATCAAGGTCAAACTTCAAGGTCAAATTCAAGGTCAAAGGACGGGGAACTGAAAAAGTGCTACTAAATATTGTCCGATTTTCAAAATTTTGGCACCAAAATGTAGCGCGTGCAAAGTTCTAGCCGCACATCGAAAACCATTTTCATCAAGGTCAAACTTCAAGGTCAAATTCAAGGTCAAAGGACGGGGAACTGAAAAAGTGCCACTAAATATTGTCCGATTTTCAAAATTTTGGCACCAAAATGTAGCGCGTGCAAAGTTCTAGCCGCATATCGAAAACCATTTTCATCAAGGTCAAACTTCAAGGTCAAATTCAAGGTCAAAGGACGGGGAACTGAAAAAGTGCCACTAAATATTGTCCGATTTTCAAAATTTTGGCACCAAAATGTAGCGCGTGCAAAGTTCTAGCCGCACATCGAAAACCATTTTCATCAAGGTCAAACTTCAAGGTCAAATTCAAGGTCAAAGGACGGGGAACTGAAAAAGTGCCACTAAATATTGTCCGATTTTCAAAATTTTGGCACCAAAATGTAGCGCGTGCAAAGTTCTAGCCGCACATCGAAAACCATTTTCATCAAGGTCAAACTTCAAGGTCAAATTCAAGGTCAAAGGACGGGGAACTGAAAAAGTGCCACTAAATATTGTCCGATTTTCAAAATTTTGGCACCAAAATGTAGCGCGTGCAAAGTTCTAGCCGCACATCGAAAACCATTTTCATCAAGGTCAAACTTCAAGGTCAAATTCAAGGTCAAAGGACGGGGAACTGAAAAAGTGCCACTAAATATTGTCCGATTTTCAAAATTTTGGCACCAAAATGTAGCGCGTGCAAAGTTCTAGCCGCACATCGGAAACCATTTTCATCAAGGTCAAACTTCAAGGTCAAATTCAAGGTCAAAGGACGGGGAACTGAAAAAGTGCCACTAAATATTGTCCGATTTTCAAAATTCTGGCACCAAAATGTAGCGCGTGCAAAGTTCTAGCCGCACATCGAAAACCATTTTCATCAAGGTCAAACTTCAAGGTCAAATTCAAGGTCAAAGGACGGGGAACTGAAAAAGTGCCACTAAATATTGTCCGATTTTCAAAATTTTGGGACCAAAATGTAGCGCGTGCAAAGTTCTAGCCGCATATCGAAAACCATTTTCATCAAGGTCAAACTTCAAGGTCAAATTCAAGGTCAAAGGACGGGGAACTGAAAAAGTGCCACTAAATATTGTCCGATTTTCAAAATTTTGGCACCAAAATGTAGCGCGTGCAAAGTTCTAGCCGCACATCGAAAACCATTTTCATCAAGGTCAAACTTCAAGGTCAAATTCAAGGTCAAAGGACGGGAACTGAAAAAGTGCCACTAAATATTGTCCGATTTTCAAAATTTTGGCACCAAAATGTAGCGCGTGCAAAGTTCTAGCCGCATATCAAAAACCATTTTCATCAAGGTCAAACTTCAAGGTCAAATTCAAGGTCAAAGGACGGGGAACTGAAAAAGTGCCACTAAATATTGTCCGATTTTCAAAATTTTGGCACCAAAATGTAGCGCGTGCAAAGTTCTAGCCGCACATCGAAAACCATTTTCATCAAGGTCAAACTTCAAGGTCAAATTCAAGGTCAAAGGACGGGGAACTGAAAAAGTGCTACTAAATATTGTCCGATTTTCAAAATTTTGGCACCAAAATGTAGCGCGTGCAAAGTTCTAGCCGCACATCGAAAACCATTTTCATCAAGGTCAAACTTCAAGGTCAAATTCAAGGTCAAAGGACGGGGAACTGAAAAAGTGCCACTAAATATTGTCCGATTTTCAAAATTTTGGCACCAAAATGTAGCGCGTGCAAAGTTCTAGCCGCATATCGAAAACCATTTTCATCAAGGTCAAACTTCAAGGTCAAATTCAAGGTCAAAGGACGGGGAACTGAAAAAGTGCCACTAAATATTGTCCGATTTTCAAAATTTTGGCACCAAAATGTAGCGCGTGCAAAGTTCTAGCCGCACATCGAAAACCATTTTCATCAAGGTCAAACTTCAAGGTCAAATTCAAGGTCAAAGGACGGGGAACTGAAAAAGTGCCACTAAATATTGTCCGATTTTCAAAATTTTGGCACCAAAATGTAGCGCGTGCAAAGTTCTAGCCGCACATCGAAAACCATTTTCATCAAGGTCAAACTTCAAGGTCAAATTCAAGGTCAAAGGACGGGGAACTGAAAAAGTGCCACTAAATATTGTCCGATTTTCAAAATTTTGGCACCAAAATGTAGCACGTGCAAAGTTCTAGCCGCACATCGAAAACCATTTTCATCAAGGTCAAACGTCAAGGTCAAATTCAAGGTCAAAGGACGGGGAACCTTAAAAATGCTACGTCACCAGCGACTTTTCCAGCGACGAGCACCGATTTTAGCCAAAACCTCGTCCAGGGTCAATTGGACCATGAGGATCACGAAAATCGAACCTATTCACCCCTAAACCTTGACCTTCAAGGTCAAATTCAAGGTCAAAGGACGGGGAACTGAAAAAGTGCCACTAAATATTGTCCGATTTTCAAAATTTTGGCACCAAAATGTAGCGCGTGCAAAGTTCTAGCCGCACATCGAAAACCATTTTCATCAAGGTCAAACTTCAAGGTCAAATTCAAGGTCAAAGGACGGGGAACTGAAAAAGTGCCACTAAATATTGTCCGATTTTCAAAATTTTGGCACCAAAATGTAGCGCGTGCAAAGTTCTAGCCGCACATCGAAAACCATTTTCAACAAGGTCAAACTTCAAGGTCAAATTCAAGGTCAAAGGACGGGGAACTGAAAAAGTGCCACTAAATATTGTCCGATTTTCAAAATTTTGCCACCAAAATGTAGCGCGTGCAAAGTTCTAGCCGCACAACGAAAACCATTTTCATCAAGGTCAAAATTCAAGGTCAAATTCAAGGTCAAAGGACGGGGAACTGAAAAAGTGCCACTAAATATTGTCCGATTTTCAAAATTTTGGCACCAAAATGTAGCGCGTGCAAAGTTCTAGTCGCACATCGAAAACCATTTTCATCAAGGTCAAACTTCAAGGTCAAATTCAAGGTCAAAGGACGGGGAACTGAAAAAGTGCCACTAAATATTGTCCGATTTTCAAAATTTTGGGACCAAAATGTAGCGCGTGCAAAGTTCTAGCCGCACATCGAAAACCATTTTCATCAAGGTCAAACTTCAAGGTCAAATTCAAGGTCAAAGGACGGGGAACTGAAAAAGTGCCACTAAATATTGTCCGATTTTCAAAATTTCGGCACCAAAATGTAGCGCGTGCAAAGTTCTAGCCGCACATCGAAAACCATTTTCATCAAGGTCAAACTTCAAGGTCAAATTCAAGGTCAAAGGACGGGGAACTGAAAAAGTGCCACTAAATATTGTCCGATTTTCAAAATTTTGGCACCAAAATGTAGCGCGTGCAAAGTTCTAGCCGCACATCGAAAACCATTTTCATCAAGGTCAAACTTCAAGGTCAAATTCAAGGTCAAAGGACGGGGAACTGAAAAAGTGCCACTAAATATTGTCCGATTTTCAAAATTTTGGCACCAAAATGTAGCACGTGCAAAGTTCTAGCCGCACATCGAAAACCATTTTCATCAAGGTCAAACGTCAAGGTCAAATTCAAGGTCAAAGGACGGGGAACCTTAAAAATGCTACGTCACCAGCGACTTTTCCAGCGACGAGCACCGATTTTAGCCAAAACCTCGTCCAAGGTCAATTGGACCATGAGGATCACGAAAATCGAACCTATTCACCCCTAAACCTTGACCTTCAAGGTCAAATTCAAGGTCAAAGGACGGGGAACTGAAAAAGTGCCACTAAATATTGTCCGATTTTCAAAATTCTGGCACCAAAATGTAGCGCGTGCAAAGTTCTAGCCGCACATCGAAAACCATTTTCATCAAGGTCAAACTTCAAGGTCAAATTCAAGGTCAAAGGACGGGGAACTGAAAAAGTGCCACTAAATATCGTCCGATTTTCAAAATTTCGGCACCAAAATGTAGCGCGTGCAAAGTTCTAGCCGCACATCGAAAACCATTTTCATCAAGGTCAAACTTCAAGGTCAAATTCAAGGTCAAAGGACGGGGAACTGAAAAAGTGCCACTAAATATTGTCCGATTTTCAAAATTTTGGCACCAAAATGTAGCGCGTGCAAAGTTCTAGCCGCATATCGAAAACCATTTTCATCAAGGTCAAACTTCAAGGTCAAATTCAAGGTCAAAGGACGGGGAACTGAAAAAGTGCCACTAAATATTGTCCGATTTTCAAAATTTTGGGACCAAAATGTAGCGCGTGCAAAGTTCTAGCCGCACATCGAAAACCATTTTCATCAAGGTCAAACTTCAAGGTCAAATTCAAGGTCAAAGGACGGGGAACTGAAAAAGTGCCACTAAATATTGTCCGATTTTCAAAATTTTGGCACCAAAATGTAGCGCGTGCAAAGTTCTAGACGCACATCGAAAACCATTTTCATCAAGGTCAAACGTCAAGGTCAAATTCAAGGTCAAAGGACGGGGAACCTTAAAAATGCTATGTCACCAGCGACTTTTCCAGCGACGAGCACCGATTTTAGCCAAAACCTCGTCCAAGGTCAATTGGACCATGAGGATCACGAAAATCGAACCTATTCACCCCTAAACCTTGACCTTCAAGGTCAAATTCAAGGTCAAAGGACGGGGAACTGAAAAAGTGCCACTAAATATTGTCCGATTTTCAAAATTTTGGCACCAAAATGTAGCGCGTGCAAAGTTCTAGCCGCACATCGAAAACCATTTTCATCAAGGTCAAACTTCAAGGTCAAATTCAAGGTCAAAGGACGGGGAACTGAAAAAGTGCCACTAAATATTGTCCGATTTTCAAAATTTTGGCACCAAAATGTAGCACGTGCAAAGTTCTAGCCGCACATCGAAAACCATTTTCATCAAGGTCAAACGTCAAGGTCAAATTCAAGGTCAAAGGACGGGGAACCTTAAAAATGCAACGTCACCAGCGACTTTTCCAGCGACGAGCACCGATTTTAGCCAAAACCTCGTCCAAGGTCAATTGGACCATGAGGATCACGAAAATCGAACCTATTTACCCCTAAACCTTGACCTTCAAGGTCAAATTCAAGGTCAAACGACGGGGAACTGAAAAAGTGCCACTAAATATTGTCCGATTTTCAAAATTTGGCACCAAAATGTAGCGCGTGCAAAGTTCTAGCCGCACATCGAAAACCATTTTCATCAAGGTCAAACTTCAAGGTCAAATTCAAGGTCAAAGGACGGGGAACTGAAAAAGTGCCACTAAATATTGTCCGATTTTCAAAATTTTGGCACCAAAATGTAGCGCGTGCAAAGTTCTAGCCGCACATCGAAAACCATTTTCATCAAGGTCAAACGTCAAGGTCAAATTCAAGGTCAAAGGACGGGGAACCTTAAAAATGCTACGTCACCAGCGACTTTTCCAGCGACGAGCACCGATTTTAGCCAAAACCTCGTCCAAGGTCAATTGGACCATGAGGATCACGAAAATCGAACCTATTCACCCCTAAACCTTGACCTTCAAGGTCAAATTCAAGGTCAAAGGACGGGGAACTGAAAAAGTGCCACTAAATATTGTCCGATTTTCAAAATTTTGGCACCAAAATGTAGCGCGTGCAAAGTTCTAGCCGCACATCGGAAACCATTTTCATCAAGGTCAAACTTCAAGGTCAAATTCAAGGTCAAAGGACGGGGAACTGAAAAAGTGCCACTAAATATTGTCCGATTTTCAAAATTTTGGCACCAAAATGTAGCGCGTGCAAAGTTCTAGCCGCACATCGAAAACCATTTTCATCAAGGTCAAACTTCAAGGTCAAATTCAAGGTCAAAGGACGGGGAACTGAAAAAGTGCCACTAAATATTGTCCGATTTTCAAAATTTTGGCACCAAAATGTAGCACGTGCAAAGTTCTAGCCGCACATCGAAAACCATTTTCATCAAGGTCAAACGTCAAGGTCAAATTCAAGGTCAAAGGACGGGGAACCTTAAAAATGCTACGTCACCAGCGACTTTTCCAGCGACGAGCACCGATTTTAGCCAAAACCTCGTCCAAGGTCAATTGGACCATGAGGATCACGAAAATCGAACCTATTCACCCCTAAACCTTGACCTTCAAGGTCAAATTCAAGGTCAAAGGACGGGGAACTGAAAAGTGCCACTAAATATTGTCCGATTTTCAAAATCTGGCACCAAAATGTAGCGCGTGCAAGTTCTAGCCGCACATCGAAAACCATTTTCATCAAGGTCAAACTTCAAGGTCAAATTCAAGGTCAAAGGACGGGGAACTGAAAAAGTGCCACTAAATATTGTCCGATTTTCAAAATTTCGGCACCAAAATGTAGCGCGTGCAAAGTTCTAGCGCGCATCGAAAACCATTTTCATCAAGGTCAAACTCAAGGGTCAAATTCAAGGTCAAAGGACGGGGAACTGAAAAAGTGCCACTAAATATTGTCCGTTTTCAAAATTTTGGCACCAAAATGTACGCGTGCAAAGTTCTAGCCGACATCGAAAACCATTTTCATCAAGGTCAAACTTCAAGGTCATTCAAGGTCAAAGGACGGGGAACTGAAAAGTGCCACTAAATATTGTCCGATTTTCAAATTTTGGCACCAAAATGTAGCACGTGCAAAGTTCTAGCCGCACATCGAAAACCATTTTCATCAAGGTCAAACGTCATGTCAAATTCCAAGGTCAAAGGACGGGGAACCTTAAAAATGCTACGTCACCAGCGACTTTTCCAGCGACGAGCACCGATTTTAGCCAAAACCTCGTCCAAGGTCAATTGGACCATGAGGATCACGAAAATCGAACCTATTTACCCCTAAACCTTGACCTTCAAGGTCAAATTCAAGGTCAAGGACGGGGAACTGAAAAAGTGCCACTAAATATTGTCCGATTTTCAAAATTTGGCACCAAAATGTAGCGCGTGCAAAGTTCTAGCCGCACATCGAAAACCTTTTCATCAAGGTCAAACTTCAAGGTCAAATTCAAGGTCAAAGGACGGGAACTGAAAAGTGCCACTAAATATCGTCGATTTTCAAAATTTTGGCACCAAAATGTAGCGCGTGCAAAGTTCTAGCCGCACATCGAAAACCATTTTCATCAAGGTCAAACTTCAAGGTCAAATTCAAGGTCAAAGGACGGGGAACTGAAAAAGTGCCACTAAATATTGTCCGATTTTCAAATTTTGGCACCAAAAATGTAGCGCGCGTGCAAAGTTCTAGCCGCAATCGAAACCATTTTCAATCAAGGTCAAACTTCAAGGTCAAATTCAAGGTTCAAAGGACGGGGAACTGAAAAAGTGCCACAATATTGTCCGATTTTCAAAATTCTGGCACCAAAATGTAGCGCGTGCAAAGTTCTAGCCGCACATCGAAAACCATTTTCATCAAGGTCAAACTTCAAGGTCAAATTCACGGTCAAAGGACGGGAACTGAAAAAGTGCCACTAAATATTGTCCGATTTTCAAAATTTTGGGCACCAAAATGTAGCGCGGTGCAAAGTTCTAGCCGCATATCGAAACCATTTTCATCAAGGTCAAACTTCAAGGTCAAATTCAAGGTCAAAGGACGGGAACTGAAAAAGTGCACCATCCGATTTTCAGCAAATTTTGGCCAAAAGTAGGTGCAAATTCTAGCCGCACATCGAAACCATTTTCATAAACTTTCAAGGTCAAATTCAAGGTCAAAGGACGGGAACTGAAAAAGTGCCACTAAATATTGTCCGATTTTCAAATTTTGGCACCAAAATGTAGCGCGTGCAAAGTTCTAGCCGCAATCAAAACCATTTTCATCAAGGTCAAACTTCAAGGTCAAATTCAAGGTCAAAGGACGGGGAACTAAAAAGTGCCACTAATATTGTCGATTTTCAAATTTTGGCACCAAAATGTAGCGCGTGCAAAGTTCTAGCCGCATCGAAAACCATTTTCATCAAGGTCAAACTTCAAGGTCAAATTCAAGGTCAAAGGACGGGAACCTAAAAAGTGCTCACAGCGATTTTCAAAATTTTGCACCAAAACCTCGTGCAAATTCCATGAGGTCACGAAAATCGAACCATTTCCTAAATTGACCTTCAAGGTCAAATTCAAGGTCAAACGACGGGGAACTGAAAAAGTGCCACTAAATATTGTCCGATTTTCAAATTTTGGCACCAAAATGTAGCGCGTGCAAAGTTCTAGCCGCATATCGAAAACCATTTTCATCAAGGTCAAACTTCAAGGTCAAATTCAAGGTCAAAGGACGGGAACTGAAAAAGTGCCACTAAATATTGTCCGATTTTCAAAATTTTGGCACCAAATGTAGCGCGTGCAAAGTTCTAGCCGCACATCGAAAACCATTTTCATCAAGGTCAAACTTCAAGGTCAATTCAAGGTCAAAGGACGGGGAACTTGAAAAATGTGCCACGATTTCCAGTCCGACAAATTTTGGCACCAAAATGTCCAAGGTCAAGCTAGCACGAAAATCGAAACCATTCACCCAAACTATCAAGGTCAAATTCAAGGTCAAAGGACGGGGAACTGAAAAAGTGCCACTAAATATTGTCCGATTTTCAAAATTTTGGCACCAAAATGTAGCCGTGCAAAGTTCTAGCCGCACATCGAAAACCATTTTCATCAAGGTCAAACTTCAAGGTCAAATTCAGGTCAAAGGACGGGGAACTTAAAAATGCTACACCAGCGATTTTCCAAGAATTTTACCAAAACCTCGTCCAGGCGTGCAAGTTCTGGCCGCACATCCCCCCAAAACCTTGACAAACTTAAGGTCAAATTCAAGGTCAAAGGACGGGGAACTGAAAAAGTGCCACTAATATTGTCCGATTTTCAAAATTTTGGCACCAAAATGTAGCGCGTGCAAAGTTTCTAGCCGCACATCGAAAACCATTTTCATCAAGGTCAAACTTCAAGGTCAAATTCAAGGTCAAAGGACGGGGAACTAAAAATGTACGTCACCACGATTTCCCGACAAATTTTGGCACCAAAATCGTCAGGTCAAATGGCTAGGATCGAAAAACCTATTCAACCTAAACCTGCCTCAAGGTCAAATTCAAGGTCAAAGGACGGGGAACTGAAAAAGTGCCACTAAATATTGTCCGATTTTCAAAATTTGCACCAAAATGTAGCGTGCAAAGTTCTAGCCGCAAACGAAAACCATTTTCATCAAGGTCAAAATTCAAGGTCAAATTCAAGGTCAAAGGCGGGGAACTGAAAAAGTGCCACTAAATATGTCCGATTTTCAAAATTTTGGCACCAAAATGTAGCGCGTGCAAAGTTCTAGTCGCACATCGAAAACCATTTTCATCAAGGTCAACTTCAAGGTCAAATTCAAGGTCAAAGGACGGGAACTGAAAAAGTGCCACTAAATATTGTCCGATTTTCAAAATTTTGGACCAAATGTAGCGCGTGCAAAGTTCTAGCCGCACATCGAAAACCATTTTCATCAAGGTCAAACTTCAAGGTCAAATTCAAGGTCAAAGGACGGGGAACTGAAAAAGTGCCACTAATATTATCCGATTTTCAAAATTTTGGCACCAAAATGTAGCACGTGCAAAGTTCTAGCCGCACATCGAAACCATTTCATCAAGGTCAAACGTCAAGGTCAAATTCAAGGTCAAAGGACGGGAACCTTAAAAATGCTACGTCACCAGCGACTTTTCCAGCGACGAGCACCGATTTTAGCCAAAACCTCGTCCAAGGTCAATGGACCATGAGGATCACGAAAATCGAACCTATTCACCCCTAAAGGTCAAACTTCAGGTCAAATTCAAGGAGGACGGGGAACTGAAAAAGTGCCACTAAATTGTCCGATTTTCAAAATTTTGGCACCAAAATGTAGCGCGTGCAAAGTTCTAGCCGCACATCGAAAACCATTTTCATCAAGGTCAAACTTCAAGGTCAAATTCAAGGTCAAAGGACGGGGAACTGAAAAAGTGCCACTAATATTGTCCGATTTTCAAAATTTCGGCACCAAAATGTAGCGCGTGCAAAGTTCTAGCCGCACATCGAAAACCATTTTCATCAAGGTCAAACTTCAAGGTCAAATTCAAGGTCAAGGACGGGGAACTGAAAAAGTGCCACTAAATATTGTCCGATTTTCAAATTTTGGCACCAAAATGTAGCGCGTGCAAAGTTCTAGCCGCACATCGAAACCATTTTCATCAAGGTCAAACTTCAAGTCAAATTCAAGGTCAAAGGACGGGGAACTGAAAAAGTGCCACTAAATATTGTCCGATTTTCAAAATTTTGGCACCAAAATGTAGCACGTGCAAAGTTCTAGCCGCACATCGAAAACCATTTCATCATCAAACGTCAAGGTCAAATTCAAGGTCAAAGGACGGGGAACCTTAAAAATGCTACGTCACCAGCGACTTTTCCAGCGACGAGCACCGTTTTAGCCAAAACCTCGTCCAAGGTCAATTGGACCAAGATCACGAAAATCGAACCTATTCACACCCTAAACCTTGACCTTCAAGGTCAATTCAAGGTCAAGGACGGGGAACTGAAAAAGTGCCACTAATATTGTCCGATTTTCAAAATTGGCACCAAAATGTAGCGCGTGCAAAGTTCTAGCCGCACATCGAAAACCATTTCATCAAGGTCAAACTTCAAGGTCAAATTCAAGGTCAAAGGACGGGGAACTGAAAAAGTGCCACTAAATATCGTCCGATTTCAAAATTTCGGCACCAAAATGTAGCGCGTGCAAAGTTCTAGCCGCACATCGAAAACCATTTTCATCAAGGTCAAACTTCAAGGTCAAATTCAAGGTCAAAGGACGGGGAACTGAAAAAAGTGCCACTAAATGTCCGATTTTCAAAATTTTGGCACCAAAATGTAGCGCGTGCAAAGTTCTAGCCGCATATCGAAAACCATTTTCATCACAGGTCAAACTTCAAGGTCAAATTCAAGGTCAAAGGACGGGGAACTGAAAAGTGCCACTAATATTGTCCGATTTTCAAAATTTTGGGACCAAAATGTAGCGCGTGCAAAGTTCTAGCCGCACATCGAAAACCATTTTCATCAAGGTCAAACTTCAAGTCAAATTCAAGGTCAAAGGACGGGGAACTGAAAAATGCCACTAAATATTGTCCGATTTTCAAAATTTGGCACCAAAATGTAGCGCGTGCAAAGTTCTAGCCGCACATCGAAAACCATTTTCATCAAGGTCAAACGTCAAGGTCAAATTCAAGGTCAAAGGACGGGGAACCTTAAAAATGCTATGTCACCAGCGACTTTTCCAGCGACGAGCACCGATTTTAGCCAAAACCTCGTCCAAGGTCAATTGGACCATGAGGATCACGAAAATCGAACCTATTCACCCTAAACCTTGACCTTCAAGGTCAAATTCAAGGTCAAAGGACGGGGAACTGAAAAAGTGCCACTAAATATTGTCCGATTTTCAAAATTTTGGCACCAAAATGTAGCGCGTGCAAAGTTCTAGCCGCACATCGAAAACCATTTTCATCAAGGTCAAACTTCAAGGTCAAATTCAAGGTCAAAGGACGGGGAACTGAAAAAGTGCCACTAAATATTGTCCGATTTTCAAAATTTTGGCACCAAAATGTAGCACGTGCAAAGTTCTAGCCGCACATCGAAAACCATTTTCATCAAGGTCAAACGTCAAGGTCAAATTCAAGGTCAAGGACGGGGAACCTTAAAAATGCAACGTCACCAGCGACTTTTCCAGCGACGAGCACCGATTTTAGCCAAAACCTCGTCCAAGGTCAATTGGACCATGAGGATCACGAAAATCGAACCTATTTACCCCTAAACCTTGACCTTCAAGGTCAAATTCAAGGTCAAACGACGGGGAACTGAAAAAGTGCCACTAAATATTGTCCGATTTTCAAAATTTTGGCACCAAAATGTAGCGCGTGCAAAGTTCTAGCCGCACATCGAAAACCATTTTCATCAAGGTCAAACTTCAAGGTCAAATTCAAGGTCAAAGGACGGGGAACTGAAAAAGTGCCACTAAATATTGTCCGATTTTCAAAATTTTGGCACCAAAATGTAGCGCGTGCAAAGTTCTAGCCGCACATCGAAAACCATTTTCATCAAGGTCAAACGTCAAGGTCAAATTCAAGGTCAAAGGACGGGGAACCTTAAAAATGCTACGTCACCAGCGACTTTTCCAGCGACGAGCACCGATTTTAGCCAAAACCTCGTCCAAGGTCAATTGGACCATGAGGATCACGAAAATCGAACCTATTCACCCCTAAACCTTGACCTTCAAGGTCAAATTCAAGGTCAAAGGACGGGGAACTGAAAAAGTGCCACTAAATATTGTCCGATTTTCAAAATTTTGGCACCAAAATGTAGCGCGTGCAAAGTTCTAGCCGCACATCGGAAACCATTTTCATCAAGGTCAAACTTCAAGGTCAAATTCAAGGTCAAAGGACGGGGAACTGAAAAAGTGCCACTAAATATTGTCCGATTTTCAAAATTTTGGCACCAAAATGTAGCGCGTGCAAAGTTCTAGCCGCACATCGAAAACCATTTTCATCAAGGTCAAACTTCAAGGTCAAATTCAAGGTCAAAGGACGGGGAACTGAAAAAGTGCCACTAAATATTGTCCGATTTTCAAAATTTTGGCACCAAAATGTAGCACGTGCAAAGTTCTAGCCGCACATCGAAAACCATTTTCATCAAGGTCAAACGTCAAGGTCAAATTCAAGGTCAAAGGACGGGGAACCTTAAAAATGCTACGTCACCAGCGACTTTTCCAGCGACGAGCACCGATTTTAGCCAAAACCTCGTCCAAGGTCAATTGGACCATGAGGATCACGAAAATCGAACCTATTCACCCCTAAACCTTGACCTTCAAGGTCAAATTCAAGGTCAAAGGACGGGGAACTGAAAAAGTGCCACTAAATATTGTCCGATTTTCAAAATTCTGGCACCAAAATGTAGCGCGTGCAAAGTTCTAGCCGCACATCGAAAACCATTTTCATCAAGGTCAAACTTCAAGGTCAAATTCAAGGTCAAAGGACGGGGAACTGAAAAAGTGCCACTAAATATTGTCCGATTTTCAAAATTTCGGCACCAAAATGTAGCGCGTGCAAAGTTCTAGCCGCACATCGAAAACCATTTTCATCAAGGTCAAACTTCAAGGTCAAATTCAAGGTCAAAGGACGGGGAACTGAAAAAGTGCCACTAAATATTGTCCGATTTTAAAAATTTTGGCACCAAAATGTAGCGCGTGCAAAGTTCTAGCCGCACATCGAAAACCATTTTCATCAAGGTCAAACTTCAAGGTCAAATTCAAGGTCAAAGGACGGGGAACTGAAAAAGTGCCACTAAATATTGTCCGATTTTCAAAATTTTGGCACCAAAATGTAGCACGTGCAAAGTTCTAGCCGCACATCGAAAACCATTTTCATCAAGGTCAAACGTCAATGTCAAATTCAAGGTCAAAGGACGGGGAACCTTAAAAATGCTACGTCACCAGCGACTTTTCCAGCGACGAGCACCGATTTTAGCCAAAACCTCGTCCAAGGTCAATTGGACCATGAGGATCACGAAAATCGAACCTATTTACCCCTAAACCTTGACCTTCAAGGTCAAATTCAAGGTCAAAGGACGGGGAACTGAAAAAGTGCCACTAAATATTGTCCGATTTTCAAAATTTTGGCACCAAAATGTAGCGCGTGCAAAGTTCTAGCCGCACATCGAAAACCATTTTCATCAAGGTCAAACTTCAAGGTCAAATTCAAGGTCAAAGGACGGGGAACTGAAAAAGTGCCACTAAATATTGTCCGATTTTCAAAATTTTGGCACCAAAATGTAGCGCGTGCAAAGTTCTAGCCGCACATCGAAAACCATTTTCATCAAGGTCAAACTTCAAGGTCAAATTCAAGGTCAAAGGACGGGGAACTGAAAAAGTGCCACTAAATATTGTCCGATTTTCAAAATTTTGGCACCAAAATGTAGCGCGTGCAAAGTTCTAGCCGCAAATCGGAAACCATTTTCATCAAGGTCAAACTTCAAGGTCAAATTCAAGGTCAAAGGACGGGGAACTGAAAAAGTGCCACTAAATATTGTCCGATTTTCAAAATTCTGGCACCAAAATGTAGCGCGTGCAAAGTTCTAGCCGCACATCGAAAACCATTTTCATCAAGGTCAAACTTCAAGGTCAAATTCAAGGTCAAAGGACGGGGAACTGAAAAAGTGCCACTAAATATTGTCCGATTTTCAAAATTTTGGGACCAAAATGTAGCGCGTGCAAAGTTCTAGCCGCATATCGAAAACCATTTTCATCAAGGTCAAACTTCAAGGTCAAATTCAAGGTCAAAGGACGGGGAACTGAAAAAGTGCCACTAAATATTGTCCGATTTTCAAAATTTTGGCACCAAAATGTAGCGCGTGCAAAGTTCTAGCCGCACATCGAAAACCATTTTCATCAAGGTCAAACTTCAAGGTCAAATTCAAGGTCAAAGGACGGGAACTGAAAAAGTGCCACTAAATATTGTCCGATTTTCAAAATTTTGGCACCAAAATGTAGCGCGTGCAAAGTTCTAGCCGCATATCAAAAACCATTTTCATCAAGGTCAAACTTCAAGGTCAAATTCAAGGTCAAAGGACGGGGAACTAAAAAAGTGCCACTAAATATTGTCCGATTTTCAAAATTTTGGCACCAAAATGTAGCGCGTGCAAAGTTCTAGCCGCACATCGAAAACCATTTTCATCAAGGTCAAACTTCAAGGTCAAATTCAAGGTCAAAGGACGGGGAACTGAAAAAGTGCTACTAAATATTGTCCGATTTTCAAAATTTTGGCACCAAAATGTAGCGCGTGCAAAGTTCTAGCCGCACATCGAAAACCATTTTCATCAAGGTCAAACTTCAAGGTCAAATTCAAGGTCAAAGGACGGGGAACTGAAAAAGTGCCACTAAATATTGTCCGATTTTCAAATTTTGGCACCAAAATGTAGCGCGTGCAAAGTTCTAGCCGCATATCGAAAACCATTTTCATCAAGGTCAAACTTCAAGGTCAAATTCAAGGTCAAAGGACGGGGAACTGAAAAAGTGCCACTAAATATTGTCCGATTTTCAAAATTTTGGCACCAAAATGTAGCGCGTGCAAAGTTCTAGCCGCACATCGAAACCATTTTCATCAAGGTCAAACTTCAAGGTCAAATTCAAGGTCAAAGGACGGGGAACTGAAAAAGTGCCACTAAATATTGTCCGATTTTCAAAATTTTGGCACCAAAATGTAGCGCGTGCAAAGTTCTAGCCGCACATCGAAAACCATTTTCATCAAGGTCAAACTTCAAGGTCAAATTCAAGGTCAAAGGACGGGGAACTGAAAAAGTGCCACTAAATATTGTCCGATTTTCAAAATTTTGGCACCAAAATGTAGCACGTGCAAAGTTCTAGCCGCACATCGAAAACCATTTTCATCAAGGTCAAACGTCAAGGTCAAATTCAAGGTCAAAGGACGGGGAACCTTAAAAATGCTACGTCACCAGCGACTTTTCCAGCGACGAGCACCGATTTTAGCCAAAACCTCGTCCAGGGTCAATTGGACCATGAGGATCACGAAAATCGAACCTATTCACCCCTAAACCTTGACCTTTAAGGTCAAATTCAAGGTCAAAGGACGGGGAACTGAAAAAGTGCCACTAAATATTGTCCGATTTTCAAAATTTTGGCACCAAAATGTAGCGCGTGCAAAGTTCTAGCCGCACATCGAAAACCATTTTCATCAAGGTCAAACTTCAAGGTCAAATTCAAGGTCAAAGGACGGGGAACTGAAAAAGTGCCACTAAATATTGTCCGATTTTCAAAATTTTGGCACCAAAATGTAGCGCGTGCAAAGTTCTAGCCGCACATCGAAAACCATTTTCAACAAGGTCAAACTTCAAGGTCAAATTCAAGGTCAAAGGACGGGGAACTGAAAAAGTGCCACTAAATATTGTCCGATTTTCAAAATTTTGCCACCAAAATGTAGCGCGTGCAAAGTTCTAGCCGCACAACGAAAACCATTTTCATCAAGGTCAAAATTCAAGGTCAAATTCAAGGTCAAAGGACGGGGAACTGAAAAAGTGCCACTAAATATTGTCCGATTTTCAAAATTTTGGCACCAAAATGTAGCGCGTGCAAAGTTCTAGTCGCACATCGAAAACCATTTTCATCAAGGTCAAACTTCAAGGTCAAATTCAAGGTCAAAGGACGGGGAACTGAAAAAGTGCCACTAAATATTGTCCGATTTTCAAAATTTTGGGACCAAAATGTAGCGCGTGCAAAGTTCTAGCCGCACATCGAAAACCATTTTCATCAAGGTCAAACTTCAAGGTCAAATTCAAGGTCAAAGGACGGGGAACTGAAAAAGTGCCACTAAATATTATCCGATTTTCAAAATTTTGGCACCAAAATGTAGCACGTGCAAAGTTCTAGCCGCACATCGAAAACCATTTTCATCAAGGTCAAACGTCAAGGTCAAATTCAAGGTCAAAGGACGGGGAACCTTAAAAATGCTACGTCACCAGCGACTTTTCCAGCGACGAGCACCGATTTTAGCCAAAACCTCGTACAAGGTCAATTGGACCATGAGGATCACGAAAATCGAACCTATTCACCCCTAAACCTTGACCTTCAAGGTCAAATTCAAGGTCAAAGGACGGGGAACTGAAAAAGTGCCACTAAATATTGTCCGATTTTCAAAATTCTGGCACCAAAATGTAGCGCGTGCAAAGTTCTAGCCGCACATCGAAAACCATTTTCATCAAGGTCAAACTTCAAGGTCAAATTCAAGGTCAAAGGACGGGGAACTGAAAAAGTGCCACTAAATATTGTCCGATTTTCAAAATTTCGGCACCAAAATGTAGCGCGTGCAAAGTTCTAGCCGCACATCGAAAACCATTTTCATCAAGGTCAAACTTCAAGGTCAAATTCAAGGTCAAAGGACGGGGAACTGAAAAAGTGCCACTAAATATTGTCCGATTTTCAAAATTTTGGCACCAAAATGTAGCGCGTGCAAAGTTCTAGCCGCACATCGAAAACCATTTTCATCAAGGTCAAACTTCAAGGTCAAATTCAAGGTCAAAGGACGGGGAACTGAAAAGTGCCACTAAATATTGTCCGATTTTCAAAATTTTGGCACCAAAATGTAGCACGTGCAAAGTTCTAGCCGCACATCGAAAACCATTTTCATCAAGGTCAAACGTCAAGGTCAAATTCAAGGTCAAAGGACGGGGAACCTTAAAAATGCTACGTCACCAGCGACTTTTCCAGCGACGAGCACCGATTTTAGCCAAAACCTCGTCCAAGGTCAATTGGACCATGAGGATCACGAAAATCGAACCTATTCACCCCTAAACCTTGACCTTCAAGGTCAAATTCAAGGTCAAAGGACGGGGAACTGAAAAAGTGCCACTAAATATTGTCCGATTTTCAAAATTCTGGCACCAAAATGTAGCGCGTGCAAAGTTCTAGCCGCACATCGAAAACCATTTTCATCAAGGTCAAACTTCAAGGTCAAATTCAAGGTCAAAGGACGGGGAACTGAAAAAGTGCCACTAAATATCGTCCGATTTTCAAAATTTCGGCACCAAAATGTAGCGCGTGCAAAGTTCTAGCCGCACATCGAAAACCATTTTCATCAAGGTCAAACTTCAAGGTCAAATTCAAGGTCAAAGGACGGGGAACTGAAAAAGTGCCACTAAATATTGTCCGATTTTCAAAATTTTGGCACCAAAATGTAGCGCGTGCAAAGTTCTAGCCGCATATCGAAAACCATTTTCATCAAGGTCAAACTTCAAGGTCAAATTCAAGGTCAAAGGACGGGGAACTGAAAAAGTGCCACTAAATATTGTCCGATTTTCAAAATTTTGGGACCAAAATGTAGCGCGTGCAAAGTTCTAGCCGCACATCGAAAACCATTTTCATCAAGGTCAAACTTCAAGGTCAAATTCAAGGTCAAAGGACGGGGAACTGAAAAAGTGCCACTAAATATTGTCCGATTTTCAAAATTTTGGCACCAAAATGTAGCGCGTGCAAAGTTCTAGCCGCACATCGAAAACCATTTTCATCAAGGTCAAACGTCAAGGTCAAATTCAAGGTCAAAGGACGGGGAACCTTAAAAATGCTACGTCACCAGCGACTTTTCCAGCGACGAGCACCGATTTTAGCCAAAACCTCGTCCAAGGTCAATTGGACCATGAGGATCACGAAAATCGAACCTATTCACCCCTAAACCTTGACCTTCAAGGTCAAATTCAAGGTCAAAGGACGGGGAACTGAAAAAGTGCCACTAAATATTGTCCGATTTTCAAAATTTTGGCACCAAAATGTAGCGCGTGCAAAGTTCTAGCCGCACATCGAAAACCATTTTCATCAAGGTCAAACTTCAAGGTCAAATTCAAGGTCAAAGGACGGGGAACTGAAAAAGTGCCACTAAATATTGTCCGATTTTCAAAATTTTGGCACCAAAATGTAGCACGTGCAAAGTTCTAGCCGCACATCGAAAACCATTTTCATCAAGGTCAAACGTCAAGGTCAAATTCAAGGTCAAAGGACGGGGAACCTTAAAAATGCAACGTCACCAGCGACTTTTCCAGCGACGAGCACCGATTTTAGCCAAAACCTCGTCCAAGGTCAATTGGACCATGAGGATCACGAAAATCGAACCTATTTACCCCTAAACCTTGACCTTCAAGGTCAAATTCAAGGTCAAACGACGGGGAACTGAAAAAGTGCCACTAAATATTGTCCGATTTTCAAAATTTTGGCACCAAAATGTAGCGCGTGCAAAGTTCTAGCCGCACATCGAAAACCATTTTCATCAAGGTCAAACTTCAAGGTCAAATTCAAGGTCAAAGGACGGGGAACTGAAAAAGTGCCACTAAATATTGTCCGATTTTCAAAATTTTGGCACCAAAATGTAGCGCGTGCAAAGTTCTAGCCGCACATCGAAAACCATTTTCATCAAGGTCAAACGTCAAGGTCAAATTCAAGGTCAAAGGACGGGGAACCTTAAAAATGCTACGTCACCAGCGACTTTTCCAGCGACGAGCACCGATTTTAGCCAAAACCTCGTCCAAGGTCAATTGGACCATGAGGATCACGAAAATCGAACCTATTCACCCCTAAACCTTGACCTTCAAGGTCAAATTCAAGGTCAAAGGACGGGGAACTGAAAAAGTGCCACTAAATATTGTCCGATTTTCAAAATTTTGGCACCAAAATGTAGCGCGTGCAAAGTTCTAGCCGCACATCGAAAACCATTTTCATCAAGGTCAAACTTCAAGGTCAAATTCAAGGTCAAAGGACGGGGAACTGAAAAAGTGCCACTAAATATTGTCCGATTTTCAAAATTTTGGCACCAAAATGTAGCGCGTGCAAAGTTCTAGCCGCACATCGAAAACCATTTTCATCAAGGTCAAACTTCAAGGTCAAATTCAAGGTCAAAGGACGGGGAACTGAAAAAGTGCCACTAAATATTGTCCGATTTTCAAAATTTTGGCACCAAAATGTAGCACGTGCAAAGTTCTAGCCGCACATCGAAAACCATTTTCATCAAGGTCAAACGTCAAGGTCAAATTCAAGGTCAAAGGACGGGGAACCTTAAAAATGCTACGTCACCAGCGACTTTTCCAGCGACGAGCACCGATTTTAGCCAAAACCTCGTCCAAGGTCAATTGGACCATGAGGATCACGAAAATCGAACCTATTCACCCCTAAACCTTGACCTTCAAGGTCAAATTCAAGGTCAAAGGACGGGGAACTGAAAAAGTGCCACTAAATATTGTCCGATTTTCAAAATTCTGGCACCAAAATGTAGCGCGTGCAAAGTTCTAGCCGCACATCGAAAACCATTTTCATCAAGGTCAAACTTCAAGGTCAAATTCAAGGTCAAAGGACGGGGAACTGAAAAAGTGCCACTAAATATTGTCCGATTTTCAAAATTTCGGCACCAAAATGTAGCGCGTGCAAAGTTCTAGCCGCACATCGAAAACCATTTTCATCAAGGTCAAACTTCAAGGTCAAATTCAAGGTCAAAGGACGGGGAACTGAAAAAGTGCCACTAAATATTGTCCGATTTTAAAAATTTTGGCACCAAAATGTAGCGCGTGCAAAGTTCTAGCCGCACATCGAAAACCATTTTCATCAAGGTCAAACTTCAAGGTCAAATTCAAGGTCAAAGGACGGGGAACTGAAAAAGTGCCACTAAATATTGTCCGATTTTCAAAATTTTGGCACCAAAATGTAGCACGTGCAAAGTTCTAGCCGCACATCGAAAACCATTTTCATCAAGGTCAAACGTCAATGTCAAATTCAAGGTCAAAGGACGGGGAACCTTAAAAATGCTACGTCACCAGCGACTTTTCCAGCGACGAGCACCGATTTTAGCCAAAACCTCGTCCAAGGTCAATTGGACCATGAGGATCACGAAAATCGAACCTATTTACCCCTAAACCTTGACCTTCAAGGTCAAATTCAAGGTCAAAGGACGGGGAACTGAAAAAGTGCCACTAAATATTGTCCGATTTTCAAAATTTTGGCACCAAAATGTAGCGCGTGCAAAGTTCTAGCCGCACATCGAAAACCATTTTCATCAAGGTCAAACTTCAAGGTCAAATTCAAGGTCAAAGGACGGGGAACTGAAAAAGTGCCACTAAATATTGTCCGATTTTCAAAATTTCGGCACCAAAATGTAGCGCGTGCAAAGTTCTAGCCGCACATCGAAAACCATTTTCATCAAGGTCAAACTTCAAGGTCAAATTCAAGGTCAAAGGACGGGGAACTGAAAAAGTGCCACTAAATATTGTCCGATTTTCAAAATTTTGGCACCAAAATGTAGCGCGTGCAAAGTTCTAGCCGCACATCGAAAACCATTTTCATCAAGGTCAAACTTCAAGGTCAAATTCAAGGTCAAAGGACGGGGAACTGAAAAAGTGCCACTAAATATTGTCCGATTTTCAAAATTTTGGCACCAAAATGTAGCACGTGCAAAGTTCTAGCCGCACATCGAAAACCATTTTCATCAAGGTCAAACGTCAAGGTCAAATTCAAGGTCAAAGGACGGGGAACCTTAAAAATGCTACGTCACCAGCGACTTTTCCAGCGACGAGCACCGATTTTAGCCAAAACCTCGTCCAAGGTCAATTGGACCATGAGGATCACGAAAATCGAACCTATTCACCCCTAAACCTTGACCTTCAAGGTCAAATTCAAGGTCAAAGGACGGGGAACTGAAAAAGTGCCACTAAATATTGTCCGATTTTCAAAATTCTGGCACCAAAATGTAGCGCGTGCAAAGTTCTAGCCGCACATCGAAAACCATTTTCATCAAGGTCAAACTTCAAGGTCAAATTCAAGGTCAAAGGACGGGGAACTGAAAAAGTGCCACTAAATATCGTCCGATTTTCAAAATTTCGGCACCAAAATGTAGCGCGTGCAAAGTTCTAGCCGCACATCGAAAACCATTTTCATCAAGGTCAAACTTCAAGGTCAAATTCAAGGTCAAAGGACGGGGAACTGAAAAAGTGCCACTAAATATTGTCCGATTTTCAAAATTTTGGCACCAAAATGTAGCGCGTGCAAAGTTCTAGCCGCATATCGAAAACCATTTTCATCAAGGTCAAACTTCAAGGTCAAATTCAAGGTCAAAGGACGGGGAACTGAAAAAGTGCCACTAAATATTGTCCGATTTTCAAAATTTTGGGACCAAAATGTAGCGCGTGCAAAGTTCTAGCCGCACATCGAAAACCATTTTCATCAAGGTCAAACTTCAAGGTCAAATTCAAGGTCAAAGGACGGGGAACTGAAAAAGTGCCACTAAATATTGTCCGATTTTCAAAATTTTGGCACCAAAATGTAGCGCGTGCAAAGTTCTAGCCGCACATCGAAAACCATTTTCATCAAGGTCAAACGTCAAGGTCAAATTCAAGGTCAAAGGACGGGGAACCTTAAAAATGCTATGTCACCAGCGACTTTTCCAGCGACGAGCACCGATTTTAGCCAAAACCTCGTCCAAGGTCAATTGGACCATGAGGATCACGAAAATCGAACCTATTCACCCCTAAACCTTGACCTTCAAGGTCAAATTCAAGGTCAAAGGACGGGGAACTGAAAAAGTGCCACTAAATATTGTCCGATTTTCAAAATTTTGGCACCAAAATGTAGCGCGTGCAAAGTTCTAGCCGCACATCGAAAACCATTTTCATCAAGGTCAAACTTCAAGGTCAAATTCAAGGTCAAAGGACGGGGAACTGAAAAAGTGCCACTAAATATTGTCCGATTTTCAAAATTTTGGCACCAAAATGTAGCACGTGCAAAGTTCTAGCCGCACATCGAAAACCATTTTCATCAAGGTCAAACGTCAAGGTCAAATTCAAGGTCAAAGGACGGGGAACCTTAAAAATGCAACGTCACCAGCGACTTTTCCAGCGACGAGCACCGATTTTAGCCAAAACCTCGTCCAAGGTCAATTGGACCATGAGGATCACGAAAATCGAACCTATTTACCCCTAAACCTTGACCTTCAAGGTCAAATTCAAGGTCAAACGACGGGGAACTGAAAAAGTGCCACTAAATATTGTCCGATTTTCAAAATTTTGGCACCAAAATGTAGCGCGTGCAAAGTTCTAGCCGCACATCGAAAACCATTTTCATCAAGGTCAAACTTCAAGGTCAAATTCAAGGTCAAAGGACGGGGAACTGAAAAAGTGCCACTAAATATTGTCCGATTTTCAAAATTTTGGCACCAAAATGTAGCGCGTGCAAAGTTCTAGCCGCACATCGAAAACCATTTTCATCAAGGTCAAACGTCAAGGTCAAATTCAAGGTCAAAGGACGGGGAACCTTAAAAATGCTACGTCACCAGCGACTTTTCCAGCGACGAGCACCGATTTTAGCCAAAACCTCGTCCAAGGTCAATTGGACCATGAGGATCACGAAAATCGAACCTATTCACCCCTAAACCTTGACCTTCAAGGTCAAATTCAAGGTCAAAGGACGGGGAACTGAAAAAGTGCCACTAAATATTGTCCGATTTTCAAAATTTTGGCACCAAAATGTAGCGCGTGCAAAGTTCTAGCCGCACATCGGAAACCATTTTCATCAAGGTCAAACTTCAAGGTCAAATTCAAGGTCAAAGGACGGGGAACTGAAAAAGTGCCACTAAATATTGTCCGATTTTCAAAATTTTGGCACCAAAATGTAGCGCGTGCAAAGTTCTAGCCGCACATCGAAAACCATTTTCATCAAGGTCAAACTTCAAGGTCAAATTCAAGGTCAAAGGACGGGGAACTGAAAAAGTGCCACTAAATATTGTCCGATTTTCAAAATTTTGGCACCAAAATGTAGCACGTGCAAAGTTCTAGCCGCACATCGAAAACCATTTTCATCAAGGTCAAACGTCAAGGTCAAATTCAAGGTCAAAGGACGGGGAACCTTAAAAATGCTACGTCACCAGCGACTTTTCCAGCGACGAGCACCGATTTTAGCCAAAACCTCGTCCAAGGTCAATTGGACCATGAGGATCACGAAAATCGAACCTATTCACCCCTAAACCTTGACCTTCAAGGTCAAATTCAAGGTCAAAGGACGGGGAACTGAAAAAGTGCCACTAAATATTGTCCGATTTTCAAAATTCTGGCACCAAAATGTAGCGCGTGCAAAGTTCTAGCCGCACATCGAAAACCATTTTCATCAAGGTCAAACTTCAAGGTCAAATTCAAGGTCAAAGGACGGGGAACTGAAAAAGTGCCACTAAATATTGTCCGATTTTCAAAATTTCGGCACCAAAATGTAGCGCGTGCAAAGTTCTAGCCGCACATCGAAAACCATTTTCATCAAGGTCAAACTTCAAGGTCAAATTCAAGGTCAAAGGACGGGGAACTGAAAAAGTGCCACTAAATATTGTCCGATTTTAAAAATTTTGGCACCAAAATGTAGCGCGTGCAAAGTTCTAGCCGCACATCGAAAACCATTTTCATCAAGGTCAAACTTCAAGGTCAAATTCAAGGTCAAAGGACGGGGAACTGAAAAAGTGCCACTAAATATTGTCCGATTTTCAAAATTTTGGCACCAAAATGTAGCACGTGCAAAGTTCTAGCCGCACATCGAAAACCATTTTCATCAAGGTCAAACGTCAATGTCAAATTCAAGGTCAAAGGACGGGGAACCTTAAAAATGCTACGTCACCAGCGACTTTTCCAGCGACGAGCACCGATTTTAGCCAAAACCTCGTCCAAGGTCAATTGGACCATGAGGATCACGAAAATCGAACCTATTTACCCCTAAACCTTGACCTTCAAGGTCAAATTCAAGGTCAAAGGACGGGGAACTGAAAAAGTGCCACTAAATATTGTCCGATTTTCAAAATTTTGGCACCAAAATGTAGCGCGTGCAAAGTTCTAGCCGCACATCGAAAACCATTTTCATCAAGGTCAAACTTCAAGGTCAAATTCAAGGTCAAAGGACGGGGAACTGAAAAAGTGCCACTAAATATTGTCCGATTTTCAAAATTTTGGCACCAAAATGTAGCGCGTGCAAAGTTCTAGCCGCACATCGAAAACCATTTTCATCAAGGTCAAACTTCAAGGTCAAATTCAAGGTCAAAGGACGGGGAACTGAAAAAGTGCCACTAAATATTGTCCGATTTTCAAAATTTTGGCACCAAAATGTAGCGCGTGCAAAGTTCTAGCCGCAAATCGGAAACCATTTTCATCAAGGTCAAACTTCAAGGTCAAATTCAAGGTCAAAGGACGGGGAACTGAAAAAGTGCCACTAAATATTGTCCGATTTTCAAAATTCTGGCACCAAAATGTAGCGCGTGCAAAGTTCTAGCCGCACATCGAAAACCATTTTCATCAAGGTCAAACTTCAAGGTCAAATTCAAGGTCAAAGGACGGGGAACTGAAAAAGTGCCACTAAATATTGTCCGATTTTCAAAATTTTGGGACCAAAATGTAGCGCGTGCAAAGTTCTAGCCGCATATCGAAAACCATTTTCATCAAGGTCAAACTTCAAGGTCAAATTCAAGGTCAAAGGACGGGGAACTGAAAAAGTGCCACTAAATATTGTCCGATTTTCAAAATTTTGGCACCAAAATGTAGCGCGTGCAAAGTTCTAGCCGCACATCGAAAACCATTTTCATCAAGGTCAAACTTCAAGGTCAAATTCAAGGTCAAAGGACGGGAACTGAAAAAGTGCCACTAAATATTGTCCGATTTTCAAAATTTTGGCACCAAAATGTAGCGCGTGCAAAGTTCTAGCCGCATATCAAAAACCATTTTCATCAAGGTCAAACTTCAAGGTCAAATTCAAGGTCAAAGGACGGGGAACTAAAAAAGTGCCACTAAATATTGTCCGATTTTCAAAATTTTGGCACCAAAATGTAGCGCGTGCAAAGTTCTAGCCGCACATCGAAAACCATTTTCATCAAGGTCAAACTTCAAGGTCAAATTCAAGGTCAAAGGACGGGGAACTGAAAAAGTGCTACTAAATATTGTCCGATTTTCAAAATTTTGGCACCAAAATGTAGCGCGTGCAAAGTTCTAGCCGCACATCGAAAACCATTTTCATCAAGGTCAAACTTCAAGGTCAAATTCAAGGTCAAAGGACGGGGAACTGAAAAAGTGCCACTAAATATTGTCCGATTTTCAAAATTTTGGCACCAAAATGTAGCGCGTGCAAAGTTCTAGCCGCATATCGAAAACCATTTTCATCAAGGTCAAACTTCAAGGTCAAATTCAAGGTCAAAGGACGGGGAACTGAAAAAGTGCCACTAAATATTGTCCGATTTTCAAAATTTTGGCACCAAAATGTAGCGCGTGCAAAGTTCTAGCCGCACATCGAAAACCATTTTCATCAAGGTCAAACTTCAAGGTCAAATTCAAGGTCAAAGGACGGGGAACTGAAAAAGTGCCACTAAATATTGTCCGATTTTCAAAATTTTGGCACCAAAATGTAGCGCGTGCAAAGTTCTAGCCGCACATCGAAAACCATTTTCATCAAGGTCAAACTTCAAGGTCAAATTCAAGGTCAAAGGACGGGGAACTGAAAAAGTGCCACTAAATATTGTCCGATTTTCAAAATTTTGGCACCAAAATGTAGCACGTGCAAAGTTCTAGCCGCACATCGAAAACCATTTTCATCAAGGTCAAACGTCAAGGTCAAATTCAAGGTCAAAGGACGGGGAACCTTAAAAATGCTACGTCACCAGCGACTTTTCCAGCGACGAGCACCGATTTTAGCCAAAACCTCGTCCAGGGTCAATTGGACCATGAGGATCACGAAAATCGAACCTATTCACCCCTAAACCTTGACCTTAAGGTCAAATTCAAGGTCAAAGGACGGGGAACTGAAAAAGTGCCACTAAATATTGTCCGATTTTCAAAATTTTGGCACCAAAATGTAGCGCGTGCAAAGTTCTAGCCGCACATCGAAAACCATTTTCATCAAGGTCAAACTTCAAGGTCAAATTCAAGGTCAAAGGACGGGGAACTGAAAAAGTGCCACTAAATATTGTCCGATTTTCAAAATTTTGGCACCAAAATGTAGCGCGTGCAAAGTTCTAGCCGCACATCGAAAACCATTTTCAACAAGGTCAAACTTCAAGGTCAAATTCAAGGTCAAAGGACGGGGAACTGAAAAAGTGCCACTAAATATTGTCCGATTTTCAAAATTTTGCCACCAAAATGTAGCGCGTGCAAAGTTCTAGCCGCACAACGAAAACCATTTTCATCAAGGTCAAAATTCAAGGTCAAATTCAAGGTCAAAGGACGGGGAACTGAAAAAGTGCCACTAAATATTGTCCGATTTTCAAAATTTTGGCACCAAAATGTAGCGCGTGCAAAGTTCTAGTCGCACATCGAAAACCATTTTCATCAAGGTCAAACTTCAAGGTCAAATTCAAGGTCAAAGGACGGGGAACTGAAAAAGTGCCACTAAATATTGTCCGATTTTCAAAATTTTGGGACCAAAATGTAGCGCGTGCAAAGTTCTAGCCGCACATCGAAAACCATTTTCATCAAGGTCAAACTTCAAGGTCAAATTCAAGGTCAAAGGACGGGGAACTGAAAAAGTGCCACTAAATATTATCCGATTTTCAAAATTTTGGCACCAAAATGTAGCACGTGCAAAGTTCTAGCCGCACATCGAAAACCATTTTCATCAAGGTCAAACGTCAAGGTCAAATTCAAGGTCAAAGGACGGGGAACCTTAAAAATGCTACGTCACCAGCGACTTTTCCAGCGACGAGCACCGATTTTAGCCAAAACCTCGTACAAGGTCAATTGGACCATGAGGATCACGAAAATCGAACCTATTCACCCCTAAACCTTGACCTTCAAGGTCAAATTCAAGGTCAAAGGACGGGGAACTGAAAAAGTGCCACTAAATATTGTCCGATTTTCAAAATTCTGGCACCAAAATGTAGCGCGTGCAAAGTTCTAGCCGCACATCGAAAACCATTTTCATCAAGGTCAAACTTCAAGGTCAAATTCAAGGTCAAAGGACGGGGAACTGAAAAAGTGCCACTAAATATTGTCCGATTTTCAAAATTTCGGCACCAAAATGTAGCGCGTGCAAAGTTCTAGCCGCACATCGAAAACCATTTTCATCAAGGTCAAACTTCAAGGTCAAATTCAAGGTCAAAGGACGGGGAACTGAAAAAGTGCCACTAAATATTGTCCGATTTTCAAAATTTTGGCACCAAAATGTAGCGCGTGCAAAGTTCTAGCCGCACATCGAAAACCATTTTCATCAAGGTCAAACTTCAAGGTCAAATTCAAGGTCAAAGGACGGGGAACTGAAAAAGTGCCACTAAATATTGTCCGATTTTCAAAATTTTGGCACCAAAATGTAGCACGTGCAAAGTTCTAGCCGCACATCGAAAACCATTTTCATCAAGGTCAAACGTCAAGGTCAAATTCAAGGTCAAAGGACGGGGAACCTTAAAAATGCTACGTCACCAGCGACTTTTCCAGCGACGAGCACCGATTTTAGCCAAAACCTCGTCCAAGGTCAATTGGACCATGAGGATCACGAAAATCGAACCTATTCACCCCTAAACCTTGACCTTCAAGGTCAAATTCAAGGTCAAAGGACGGGGAACTGAAAAAGTGCCACTAAATATTGTCCGATTTTCAAAATTCTGGCACCAAAATGTAGCGCGTGCAAAGTTCTAGCCGCACATCGAAAACCATTTTCATCAAGGTCAAACTTCAAGGTCAAATTCAAGGTCAAAGGACGGGGAACTGAAAAAGTGCCACTAAATATCGTCCGATTTTCAAAATTTCGGCACCAAAATGTAGCGCGTGCAAAGTTCTAGCCGCACATCGAAAACCATTTTCATCAAGGTCAAACTTCAAGGTCAAATTCAAGGTCAAAGGACGGGGAACTGAAAAAGTGCCACTAAATATTGTCCGATTTTCAAAATTTGGCACCAAAATGTAGCGCGTGCAAAGTTCTAGCCGCATATCGAAAACCATTTTCATCAAGGTCAAACTTCAAGGTCAAATTCAAGGTCAAAGGACGGGGAACTGAAAAAGTGCCACTAAATATTGTCCGATTTTCAAAATTTTGGGACCAAAATGTAGCGCGTGCAAAGTTCTAGCCGCACATCGAAAACCATTTTCATCAAGGTCAAACTTCAAGGTCAAATTCAAGGTCAAAGGACGGGGAACTGAAAAAGTGCCACTAAATATTGTCCGATTTTCAAAATTTTGGCACCAAAATGTAGCGCGTGCAAAGTTCTAGCCGCACATCGAAAACCATTTTCATCAAGGTCAAACGTCAAGGTCAAATTCAAGGTCAAAGGACGGGGAACCTTAAAAATGCTACGTCACCAGCGACTTTTCCAGCGACGAGCACCGATTTTAGCCAAAACCTCGTCCAAGGTCAATTGGACCATGAGGATCACGAAAATCGAACCTATTCACCCCTAAACCTTGACCTTCAAGGTCAAATTCAAGGTCAAAGGACGGGGAACTGAAAAAGTGCCACTAAATATTGTCCGATTTTCAAAATTTTGGCACCAAAATGTAGCGCGTGCAAAGTTCTAGCCGCACATCGAAAACCATTTTCATCAAGGTCAAACTTCAAGGTCAAATTCAAGGTCAAAGGACGGGGAACTGAAAAAGTGCCACTAAATATTGTCCGATTTTCAAAATTTTGGCACCAAAATGTAGCACGTGCAAAGTTCTAGCCGCACATCGAAAACCATTTTCATCAAGGTCAAACGTCAAGGTCAAATTCAAGGTCAAAGGACGGGGAACCTTAAAAATGCAACGTCACCAGCGACTTTTCCAGCGACGAGCACCGATTTTAGCCAAAACCTCGTCCAAGGTCAATTGGACCATGAGGATCACGAAAATCGAACCTATTTACCCCTAAACCTTGACCTTCAAGGTCAAATTCAAGGTCAAACGACGGGGAACTGAAAAAGTGCCACTAAATATTGTCCGATTTTCAAAATTTTGGCACCAAAATGTAGCGCGTGCAAAGTTCTAGCCGCACATCGAAAACCATTTTCATCAAGGTCAAACTTCAAGGTCAAATTCAAGGTCAAAGGACGGGGAACTGAAAAAGTGCCACTAAATATTGTCCGATTTTCAAAATTTTGGCACCAAAATGTAGCGCGTGCAAAGTTCTAGCCGCACATCGAAAACCATTTTCATCAAGGTCAAACGTCAAGGTCAAATTCAAGGTCAAAGGACGGGGAACCTTAAAAATGCTACGTCACCAGCGACTTTTCCAGCGACGAGCACCGATTTTAGCCAAAACCTCGTCCAAGGTCAATTGGACCATGAGGATCACGAAAATCGAACCTATTCACCCCTAAACCTTGACCTTCAAGGTCAAATTCAAGGTCAAAGGACGGGGAACTGAAAAAGTGCCACTAAATATTGTCCGATTTTCAAAATTTTGGCACCAAAATGTAGCGCGTGCAAAGTTCTAGCCGCACATCGAAAACCATTTTCATCAAGGTCAAACTTCAAGGTCAAATTCAAGGTCAAAGGACGGGGAACTGAAAAAGTGCCACTAAATATTGTCCGATTTTCAAAATTTTGGCACCAAAATGTAGCGCGTGCAAAGTTCTAGCCGCACATCGAAAACCATTTTCATCAAGGTCAAACTTCAAGGTCAAATTCAAGGTCAAAGGACGGGGAACTGAAAAAGTGCCACTAAATATTGTCCGATTTTCAAAATTTTGGCACCAAAATGTAGCACGTGCAAAGTTCTAGCCGCACATCGAAAACCATTTTCATCAAGGTCAAACGTCAAGGTCAAATTCAAGGTCAAAGGACGGGGAACCTTAAAAATGCTACGTCACCAGCGACTTTTCCAGCGACGAGCACCGATTTTAGCCAAAACCTCGTCCAAGGTCAATTGGACCATGAGGATCACGAAAATCGAACCTATTCACCCCTAAACCTTGACCTTCAAGGTCAAATTCAAGGTCAAAGGACGGGGAACTGAAAAAGTGCCACTAAATATTGTCCGATTTTCAAAATTCTGGCACCAAAATGTAGCGCGTGCAAAGTTCTAGCCGCACATCGAAAACCATTTTCATCAAGGTCAAACTTCAAGGTCAAATTCAAGGTCAAAGGACGGGGAACTGAAAAAGTGCCACTAAATATTGTCCGATTTTCAAAATTTCGGCACCAAAATGTAGCGCGTGCAAAGTTCTAGCCGCACATCGAAAACCATTTTCATCAAGGTCAAACTTCAAGGTCAAATTCAAGGTCAAAGGACGGGGAACTGAAAAAGTGCCACTAAATATTGTCCGATTTTAAAAATTTTGGCACCAAAATGTAGCGCGTGCAAAGTTCTAGCCGCACATCGAAAACCATTTTCATCAAGGTCAAACTTCAAGGTCAAATTCAAGGTCAAAGGACGGGGAACTGAAAAAGTGCCACTAAATATTGTCCGATTTTCAAAATTTTGGCACCAAAATGTAGCACGTGCAAAGTTCTAGCCGCACATCGAAAACCATTTTCATCAAGGTCAAACGTCAATGTCAAATTCAAGGTCAAAGGACGGGGAACCTTAAAAATGCTACGTCACCAGCGACTTTTCCAGCGACGAGCACCGATTTTAGCCAAAACCTCGTCCAAGGTCAATTGGACCATGAGGATCACGAAAATCGAACCTATTTACCCCTAAACCTTGACCTTCAAGGTCAAATTCAAGGTCAAAGGACGGGGAACTGAAAAAGTGCCACTAAATATTGTCCGATTTTCAAAATTTTGGCACCAAAATGTAGCGCGTGCAAAGTTCTAGCCGCACATCGAAAACCATTTACATCAAGGTCAAACTTCAAGGTCAAATTCAAGGTCAAAGGACGGGGAACTGAAAAAGTGCCACTAAATATTGTCCGATTTTCAAAATTTTGGCACCAAAATGTAGCGCGTGCAAAGTTCTAGCCGCACATCGAAAACCATTTTCATCAAGGTCAAACTTCAAGGTCAAATTCAAGGTCAAAGGACGGGGAACTGAAAAAGTGCCACTAAATATTGTCCGATTTTCAAAATTTTGGCACCAAAATGTAGCGCGTGCAAAGTTCTAGCCGCAAATCGGAAACCATTTTCATCAAGGTCAAACTTCAAGGTCAAATTCAAGGTCAAAGGACGGGGAACTGAAAAAGTGCCACTAAATATTGTCCGATTTTCAAAATTCTGGCACCAAAATGTAGCGCGTGCAAAGTTCTAGCCGCACATCGAAAACCATTTTCATCAAGGTCAAACTTCAAGGTCAAATTCAAGGTCAAAGGACGGGGAACTGAAAAAGTGCCACTAAATATTGTCCGATTTCAAAATTTTGGGACCAAAATGTAGCGCGTGCAAAGTTCTAGCCGCATATCGAAAACCATTTTCATCAAGGTCAAACTTCAAGGTCAAATTCAAGGTCAAAGGACGGGGAACTGAAAAAGTGCCACTAAATATTGTCCGATTTTCAAAATTTTGGCACCAAAATGTAGCGCGTGCAAAGTTCTAGCCGCACATCGAAAACCATTTCATCAAGGTCAAACTTCAAGGTCAAATTCAAGGTCAAAGGACGGGAACTGAAAAAGTGCCACTAAATATTGTCCGATTTTCAAAATTTTGGCACCAAAATGTAGCGCGTGCAAAGTTCTAGCCGCATATCAAAAACCATTTTCATCAAGGTCAAACTTCAAGGTCAAATTCAAGGTCAAAGGACGGGGAACTGAAAAAGTGCCACTAAATATTGTCCGATTTTCAAAATTTTGGCACCAAAATGTAGCGCGTGCAAAGTTCTAGCCGCACATCGAAAACCATTTTCATCAAGGTCAAACTTCAAGGTCAAATTCAAGGTCAAAGGACGGGGAACTGAAAAAGGCTACTAATATTGTCCGATTTTCAAAATTTTGGCACCAAAATGTAGCGCGTGCAAAGTTCTAGCGCACATCGAAAACCATTTTCATCAAGGTCAAACTTCAAGGTCAAATTCAAGGTCAAAGGACGGGGAACTGAAAAAGTGCCACTAAATATTGTCCGATTTTCAAAATTTTGGCACCAAAAATGTAGCGCGTGCAATGTAGCCGCATATCGAAAACCATTTTCATCAAGGTCAAACTTCAAGGTCAAATTCAAGGTCAAAGGACGGGGAACCTTGAAAAAGTGCCTAATATTTCGATTTTCAAAATTTTGGCACCAAAATGTTAGCGCGTGCAAGTTCTAGCCGCACATCGAAAACCATTTTCACCCAAGGTCAAACTTCAAGGTCAAATTCAAGGTAAAAGGACGGGGAACTGAAAAAGTGCCACTAAATATTGTCCGATTTCAAAATTTTGGCAACAAAATGTAGCGCGTGCAAAGTTCTAGCCGCACATCGAAAACCATTTTCATCAAGGTAAACTTCAAGGTCAAATTCAAGGTCAAAGGACGGGGAACTGAAAAAGTGCCACTAAATATTGTCGATTTTCAAAATTTTGGCACCAAAATGTAGCACGTGCAAAGTTCTAGCCGCACATCGAAAACCATTTTCATCAAGGTCAAACGTCAAGGTCAATTCAAGGTCAAAGGACGGGGAACCTTAAAAATGCTAAGTCACCAGCGACTTTTCCAGCGACGAGCACCGATTTTAGCCAAAACTCGTCCAGGGTCAATTGACCATGAGGGATCACGAAAATCGAACCTATTACCCCTAAACCTTGACTTAAGGTCAAATCAAGGTCAAAGGACGGGGAACTGAAAAAGTGCCACTAAATATTGTCCGATTTCAAATTTGGCACCAAAATTAGCGCGTGCAGTTCTAGCCGCACATCGAAAACCAGTTTCATCAAGGTCAAACTCAAGGTCAAATTCAGGTCAAAGGACGGGGAATGAAAAAGTGCCACTAAATATTGTCCGATTTTCAAAATTTTGGCACCAAAATGTAGCGCGTGCAAAGTTCGCCGCACATCGAAACCATTTTCAACAAGGTCAAACTTCAAGGTCAAATTCAAGGTCAAGGACGGGGAACTGAAAAGTGCCACTAAATATGTCGATTTTCAAAAATTTGCCACCAAAATGTAGCGCGTCCAAGTTCTAGCCGAACAACGAAAACCATTTTCATTCAAGGTCAAAATTCAAGGTCAAATTCAAGGTCAAAGGACGGGGAACTGAAAAAGGTGCCACTAAATATTGTCCGATTTCAAAATTTTGGCACCAAATGTAGCGCGTGCAAGTTCTAGCCGCACATCGAAAACCATTTTCATCAAGTCAAATTCAAGGTCAATTCAAGTCAAAGGACGGGGAACTGAAAAAGTGCCACTAAATATGTCCGATTTTCAAAATTTTGGGACCAAAATGTAGCGCGTGCAAAGTTCTAGCCGCACATCGAAAACCATTTTCATCAAGGTCAAACTCAAGGTCAATTCAAGGTCAAAGGACGGGGAACTGAAAAAGTGCCACTAAATATATCGATTTTCAAAATTTTGGCACCAAAATGTAGCACGTGCAAAGTTCTAGCCGACCATCGAAAACCATTTTCATCAAGGTCAAACGTCAAGGTCAATTCAAGGTCAAAGGACGGGGAACCTTAAAAATGCTACGTCACCAGCGACTTTTCCAGCGACGAGCCGATTTAGCCAAAACCTCGCCAAGGTCATGGACCATGAGGATCACGAAATCGAACTATTCACCCCTAAACCTGACCTTCAGGTCAAATTCAAGGTCAAAGGACGGGGAACTGAAAAAGTGCCACTAATATTGTCCGATTTTCAAAATTCTGGCACCAAAATGTAGCGCGTGCAAGTTCTAGCCGCACATCGAAAACCATTTCATCAAGGTCAAACTTCAAGGTCAAATTCAAGGTCAAAGGACGGGGAACTGAAAAAGTGCCACTAAATATTGTCCGATTTTCAAAATTTCGGCACCAAAATGTAGCGCGTGCAAAGTTCTAGCCGCACATCGAAAACCATTTTCATCAAGGTCAAACTTCAAGGTCAAATTCAAGGTCAAAGGACGGGGAACTGAAAAAGTGCCACTAAATATTGTCCGATTTTCAAAATTTTGGCACCAAAATGTAGCGCGTGCAAAGTTCTAGCCGCACATCGAAAACCATTTTCATCAAGGTCAAACTTCAAGGTCAAATTCAAGGTCAAAGGACGGGGAACTGAAAAAGTGCCACTAAATATTGTCCGATTTTCAAAATTTTGGCACCAAAATGTAGCACGTGCAAAGTTCTAGCCGCACATCGAAAACCATTTTCATCAAGGTCAAACGTCAAGGTCAAATTCAAGGTCAAAGGACGGGGAACCTTAAAAATGCTACGTCACCAGCGACTTTTCCAGCGACGAGCACCGATTTTAGCCAAAACCTCGTCCAAGGTCAATTGGACCATGAGGATCACGAAAATCGAACCTATTCACCCCTAAACCTTGACCTTCAAGGTCAATTCAAGGTCAAAGGACGGGGAACTGAAAAAGTGCCACTAAATATTGTCCGATTTTCAAAATTCTGGCACCAAAATGTAGCGCGTGCAAAGTTCTAGCCGCACATCGAAAACCATTTTCATCAAGGTCAAACTTCAAGGTCAAATTCAAGGTCAAAGGACGGGGAACTGAAAAAGTGCCACTAAATATCGTCCGATTTTCAAAATTTCGGCACCAAAATGTAGCGCGTGCAAAGTTCTAGCCGCACATCGAAAACCATTTTCATCAAGGTCAAACTTCAAGGTCAAATTCAAGGTCAAAGGACGGGGAACTGAAAAAGTGCCACTAAATATTGTCCGATTTTCAAAATTTTGGCACCAAAATGTAGCGCGTGCAAAGTTCTAGCCGCATATCGAAAACCATTTTCATCAAGGTCAAACTTCAAGGTCAAATTCAAGGTCAAAGGACGGGGAACTGAAAAAGTGCCACTAAATATTGTCCGATTTTCAAAATTTTGGGACCAAAATGTAGCGCGTGCAAAGTTCTAGCCGCACATCGAAAACCATTTTCATCAAGGTCAAACTTCAAGGTCAAATTCAAGGTCAAAGGACGGGGAACTGAAAAAGTGCCACTAAATATTGTCCGATTTTCAAAATTTTGGCACCAAAATGTAGCGCGTGCAAAGTTCTAGCCGCACATCGAAAACCATTTTCATCAAGGTCAAACGTCAAGGTCAAATTCAAGGTCAAAGGACGGGGAACCTTAAAAATGCTACGTCACCAGCGACTTTTCCAGCGACGAGCACCGATTTTAGCCAAAACCTCGTCCAAGGTCAATTGGACCATGAGGATCACGAAAATCGAACCTATTCACCCCTAAACCTTGACCTTCAAGGTCAAATTCAAGGTCAAAGGACGGGGAACTGAAAAAGTGCCACTAAATATTGTCCGATTTTCAAAATTTTGGCACCAAAATGTAGCGCGTGCAAAGTTCTAGCCGCACATCGAAAACCATTTTCATCAAGGTCAAACTTCAAGGTCAAATTCAAGGTCAAAGGACGGGGAACTGAAAAAGTGCCACTAAATATTGTCCGATTTTCAAAATTTTGGCACCAAAATGTAGCACGTGCAAAGTTCTAGCCGCACATCGAAAACCATTTTCATCAAGGTCAAACGTCAAGGTCAAATTCAAGGTCAAAGGACGGGGAACCTTAAAAATGCAACGTCACCAGCGACTTTTCCAGCGACGAGCACCGATTTTAGCCAAAACCTCGTCCAAGGTCAATTGGACCATGAGGATCACGAAAATCGAACCTATTTACCCCTAAACCTTGACCTTCAAGGTCAAATTCAAGGTCAAACGACGGGGAACTGAAAAAGTGCCACTAAATATTGTCCGATTTTCAAAATTTTGGCACCAAAATGTAGCGCGTGCAAAGTTCTAGCCGCACATCGAAAACCATTTTCATCAAGGTCAAACTTCAAGGTCAAATTCAAGGTCAAAGGACGGGGAACTGAAAAAGTGCCACTAAATATTGTCCGATTTTCAAAATTTTGGCACCAAAATGTAGCGCGTGCAAAGTTCTAGCCGCACATCGAAAACCATTTTCATCAAGGTCAAACGTCAAGGTCAAATTCAAGGTCAAAGGACGGGGAACCTTAAAAATGCTACGTCACCAGCGACTTTTCCAGCGACGAGCACCGATTTTAGCCAAAACCTCGTCCAAGGTCAATTGGACCATGAGGATCACGAAAATCGAACCTATTCACCCCTAAACCTTGACCTTCAAGGTCAAATTCAAGGTCAAAGGACGGGGAACTGAAAAAGTGCCACTAAATATTGTCCGATTTTCAAAATTTTGGCACCAAAATGTAGCGCGTGCAAAGTTCTAGCCGCACATCGAAAACCATTTTCATCAAGGTCAAACTTCAAGGTCAAATTCAAGGTCAAAGGACGGGGAACTGAAAAAGTGCCACTAAATATTGTCCGATTTTCAAAATTTTGGCACCAAAATGTAGCGCGTGCAAAGTTCTAGCCGCACATCGAAAACCATTTTCATCAAGGTCAAACTTCAAGGTCAAATTCAAGGTCAAAGGACGGGGAACTGAAAAAGTGCCACTAAATATTGTCCGATTTTCAAAATTTTGGCACCAAAATGTAGCACGTGCAAAGTTCTAGCCGCACATCGAAAACCATTTTCATCAAGGTCAAACGTCAAGGTCAAATTCAAGGTCAAAGGACGGGGAACCTTAAAAATGCTACGTCACCAGCGACTTTTCCAGCGACGAGCACCGATTTTAGCCAAAACCTCGTCCAAGGTCAATTGGACCATGAGGATCACGAAAATCGAACCTATTCACCCCTAAACCTTGACCTTCAAGGTCAAATTCAAGGTCAAAGGACGGGGAACTGAAAAAGTGCCACTAAATATTGTCCGATTTTCAAAATTCTGGCACCAAAATGTAGCGCGTGCAAAGTTCTAGCCGCACATCGAAAACCATTTTCATCAAGGTCAAACTTCAAGGTCAAATTCAAGGTCAAAGGACGGGGAACTGAAAAAGTGCCACTAAATATTGTCCGATTTTCAAAATTTCGGCACCAAAATGTAGCGCGTGCAAAGTTCTAGCCGCACATCGAAAACCATTTTCATCAAGGTCAAACTTCAAGGTCAAATTCAAGGTCAAAGGACGGGGAACTGAAAAAGTGCCACTAAATATTGTCCGATTTTAAAAATTTTGGCACCAAAATGTAGCGCGTGCAAAGTTCTAGCCGCACATCGAAAACCATTTTCATCAAGGTCAAACTTCAAGGTCAAATTCAAGGTCAAAGGACGGGGAACTGAAAAAGTGTACTAAATATTGTCCGATTTTCAAAATTTTGGCACCAAAATGTAGCACGTGCAAAGTTCTAGCCGCACATCGAAAACCATTTTCATCAAGGTCAAACGTCAATGTCAAATTCAAGGTCAAAGGACGGGGAACCTTAAAAATGCTACGTCACCAGCGACTTTTCCAGCGACGAGCACCGATTTTAGCCAAAACCTCGTCCAAGGTCAATTGGACCATGAGGATCACGAAAATCGAACCTATTTACCCCTAAACCTTGACCTTCAAGGTCAAATTCAAGGTCAAAGGACGGGGAACTGAAAAAGTGCCACTAAATATTGTCCGATTTTCAAAATTTTGGCACCAAAATGTAGCGCGTGCAAAGTTCTAGCCGCACATCGAAAACCATTTTCATCAAGGTCAAACTTCAAGGTCAAATTCAAGGTCAAAGGACGGGGAACTGAAAAAGTGCCACTAAATATTGTCCGATTTTCAAAATTTTGGCACCAAAATGTAGCGCGTGCAAAGTTCTAGCCGCACATCGAAAACCATTTTCATCAAGGTCAAACTTCAAGGTCAAATTCAAGGTCAAAGGACGGGGAACTGAAAAAGTGCCACTAAATATTGTCCGATTTTCAAAATTTTGGCACCAAAATGTAGCGCGTGCAAAGTTCTAGCCGCAAATCGGAAACCATTTTCATCAAGGTCAAACTTCAAGGTCAAATTCAAGGTCAAAGGACGGGGAACTGAAAAAGTGCCACTAATATTGTCCGATTTTCAAAATTCTGGCACCAAAATGTAGCGCGTGCAAAGTTCTAGCCGCACATCGAAAACCATTTTCATCAAGGTCAAACTTCAAGGTCAAATTCAAGGTCAAAGGACGGGGAACTGAAAAAGTGCCACTAAATATTGTCCGATTTTCAAAATTTTGGGACCAAAATGTAGCGCGTGCAAAGTTCTAGCCGCATATCGAAAACCATTTTCATCAAGGTCAAACTTCAAGGTCAAATTCAAGGTCAAAGGACGGGGAACTGAAAAAGTGCCACTAAATATTGTCCGATTTTCAAAATTTTGGCACCAAAATGTAGCGCGTGCAAAGTTCTAGCCGCACATCGAAAACCATTTTCATCAAGGTCAAACTTCAAGGTCAAATTCAAGGTCAAAGGACGGGAACTGAAAAAGTGCCACTAAATATTGTCCGATTTTTAAAATTTTGGCACCAAAATGTAGCGCGTGCAAAGTTCTAGCCGCATATCAAAAACCATTTTCATCAAGGTCAAACTTCAAGGTCAAATTCAAGGTCAAAGGACGGGGAACTGAAAAAGTGCCACTAAATATTGTCCGATTTTCAAAATTTTGGCACCAAAATGTAGCGCGTGCAAAGTTCTAGCCGCATATCGAAAACCATTTTCATCAAGGTCAAACTTCAAGGTCAAATTCAAGGTCAAAGGACGGGGAACTGAAAAAGTGCCACTAAATATTGTCCGATTTTCAAAATTTTGGCACCAAAATGTAGCGCGTGCAAAGTTCTAGCCGCACATCGAAAACCATTTTCATCAAGGTCAAACTTCAAGGTCAAATTCAAGGTCAAAGGACGGGGAACTGAAAAAGTGCCACTAAATATTGTCCGATTTTCAAAATTTTGGCACCAAAATGTAGCGCGTGCAAAGTTCTAGCCGCACATCGAAAACCATTTTCATCAAGGTCAAACTTCAAGGTCAAATTCAAGGTCAAAGGACGGGGAACTGAAAAAGTGCCACTAAATATTGTCCGATTTTCAAAATTTTGGCACCAAAATGTAGCACGTGCAAAGTTCTAGCCGCACATCGAAAACCATTTTCATCAAGGTCAAACGTCAAGGTCAAATTCAAGGTCAAAGGACGGGGAACCTTAAAAATGCTACGTCACCAGCGACTTTTCCAGCGACGAGCACCGATTTTAGCCAAAACCTCGTCCAGGGTCAATTGGACCATGAGGATCACGAAAATCGAACCTATTCACCCCTAAACCTTGACCTTCAAGGTCAAATTCAAGGTCAAAGGACGGGGAACTGAAAAAGTGCCACTAAATATTGTCCGATTTTCAAAATTTTGGCACCAAAATGTAGCGCGTGCAAAGTTCTAGCCGCACATCGAAAACCATTTTCATCAAGGTCAAACTTCAAGGTCAAATTCAAGGTCAAAGGACGGGGAACTGAAAAAGTGCCACTAAATATTGTCCGATTTTCAAAATTTTGGCACCAAAATGTAGCGCGTGCAAAGTTCTAGCCGCACATCGAAAACCATTTTCAACAAGGTCAAACTTCAAGGTCAAATTCAAGGTCAAAGGACGGGGAACTGAAAAAGTGCCACTAAATATTGTCCGATTTTCAAAATTTTGCCACCAAAATGTAGCGCGTGCAAAGTTCTAGCCGCACAACGAAAACCATTTTCATCAAGGTCAAAATTCAAGGTCAAATTCAAGGTCAAAGGACGGGGAACTGAAAAAGTGCCACTAAATATTGTCCGATTTTCAAAATTTTGGCACCAAAATGTAGCGCGTGCAAAGTTCTAGTCGCACATCGAAAACCATTTTCATCAAGGTCAAACTTCAAGGTCAAATTCAAGGTCAAAGGACGGGGAACTGAAAAAGTGCCACTAAATATTGTCCGATTTTCAAAATTTTGGGACCAAAATGTAGCGCGTGCAAAGTTCTAGCCGCACATCGAAAACCATTTTCATCAAGGTCAAACTTCAAGGTCAAATTCAAGGTCAAAGGACGGGGAACTGAAAAAGTGCCACTAAATATTATCCGATTTTCAAAATTTTGGCACCAAAATGTAGCACGTGCAAAGTTCTAGCCGCACATCGAAAACCATTTTCATCAAGGTCAAACGTCAAGGTCAAATTCAAGGTCAAAGGACGGGGAACCTTAAAAATGCAACGTCACCAGCGACTTTTCCAGCGACGAGCACCGATTTTAGCCAAAACCTCGTCCAAGGTCAATTGGACCATGAGGATCACGAAAATCGAACCTATTCACCCCTAAACCTTGACCTTCAAGGTCAAATTCAAGGTCAAAGGACGGGGAACTGAAAAAGTGCCACTAAATATTGTCCGATTTTCAAAATTCTGGCACCAAAATGTAGCGCGTGCAAAGTTCTAGCCGCACATCGAAAACCATTTTCATCAAGGTCAAACTTCAAGGTCAAATTCAAGGTCAAAGGACGGGGAACTGAAAAAGTGCCACTAAATATTGTCCGATTTTCAAAATTTCGGCACCAAAATGTAGCGCGTGCAAAGTTCTAGCCGCACATCGAAAACCATTTTCATCAAGGTCAAACTTCAAGGTCAAATTCAAGGTCAAAGGACGGGGAACTGAAAAAGTGCCACTAAATATTGTCCGATTTTCAAAATTTTGGCACCAAAATGTAGCGCGTGCAAAGTTCTAGCCGCACATCGAAAACCATTTTCATCAAGGTCAAACTTCAAGGTCAAATTCAAGGTCAAAGGACGGGGAACTGAAAAAGTGCCACTAAATATTGTCCGATTTTCAAAATTTTGGCACCAAAATGTAGCACGTGCAAAGTTCTAGCCGCACATCGAAAACCATTTTCATCAAGGTCAAACGTCAAGGTCAAATTCAAGGTCAAAGGACGGGGAACCTTAAAAATGCTACGTCACCAGCGACTTTTCCAGCGACGAGCACCGATTTTAGCCAAAACCTCGTCCAAGGTCAATTGGACCATGAGGATCACGAAAATCGAACCTATTCACCCCTAAACCTTGACCTTCAAGGTCAAATTCAAGGTCAAAGGACGGGGAACTGAAAAAGTGCCACTAAATATTGTCCGATTTTCAAAATTCTGGCACCAAAATGTAGCGCGTGCAAAGTTCTAGCCGCACATCGAAAACCATTTTCATCAAGGTCAAACTTCAAGGTCAAATTCAAGGTCAAAGGACGGGGAACTGAAAAAGTGCCACTAAATATCGTCCGATTTTCAAAATTTCGGCACCAAAATGTAGCGCGTGCAAAGTTCTAGCCGCACATCGAAAACCATTTTCATCAAGGTCAAACTTCAAGGTCAAATTCAAGGTCAAAGGACGGGGAACTGAAAAAGTGCCACTAAATATTGTCCGATTTTCAAAATTTTGGCACCAAAATGTAGCGCGTGCAAAGTTCTAGCCGCATATCGAAAACCATTTTCATCAAGGTCAAACTTCAAGGTCAAATTCAAGGTCAAAGGACGGGGAACTGAAAAAGTGCCACTAAATATTGTCCGATTTTCAAAATTTTGGGACCAAAATGTAGCGCGTGCAAAGTTCTAGCCGCACATCGAAAACCATTTTCATCAAGGTCAAACTTCAAGGTCAAATTCAAGGTCAAAGGACGGGGAACTGAAAAAGTGCCACTAAATATTGTCCGATTTTCAAAATTTTGGCACCAAAATGTAGCGCGTGCAAAGTTCTAGCCGCACATCGAAAACCATTTTCATCAAGGTCAAACGTCAAGGTCAAATTCAAGGTCAAAGGACGGGGAACCTTAAAAATGCTACGTCACCAGCGACTTTTCCAGCGACGAGCACCGATTTTAGCCAAAACCTCGTCCAAGGTCAATTGGACCATGAGGATCACGAAAATCGAACCTATTCACCCCTAAACCTTGACCTTCAAGGTCAAATTCAAGGTCAAAGGACGGGGAACTGAAAAAGTGCCACTAAATATTGTCCGATTTTCAAAATTTTGGCACCAAAATGTAGCGCGTGCAAAGTTCTAGCCGCACATCGAAAACCATTTTCATCAAGGTCAAACTTCAAGGTCAAATTCAAGGTCAAAGGACGGGGAACTGAAAAAGTGCCACTAAATATTGTCCGATTTTCAAAATTTTGGCACCAAAATGTAGCACGTGCAAAGTTCTAGCCGCACATCGAAAACCATTTTCATCAAGGTCAAACGTCAAGGTCAAATTCAAGGTCAAAGGACGGGGAACCTTAAAAATGCAACGTCACCAGCGACTTTTCCAGCGACGAGCACCGATTTTAGCCAAAACCTCGTCCAAGGTCAATTGGACCATGAGGATCACGAAAATCGAACCTATTTACCCCTAAACCTTGACCTTCAAGGTCAAATTCAAGGTCAAACGACGGGGAACTGAAAAAGTGCCACTAAATATTGTCCGATTTTCAAAATTTTGGCACCAAAATGTAGCGCGTGCAAAGTTCTAGCCGCACATCGAAAACCATTTTCATCAAGGTCAAACTTCAAGGTCAAATTCAAGGTCAAAGGACGGGGAACTGAAAAAGTGCCACTAAATATTGTCCGATTTTCAAAATTTTGGCACCAAAATGTAGCGCGTGCAAAGTTCTAGCCGCACATCGAAAACCATTTTCATCAAGGTCAAACGTCAAGGTCAAATTCAAGGTCAAAGGACGGGGAACCTTAAAAATGCTACGTCACCAGCGACTTTTCCAGCGACGAGCACCGATTTTAGCCAAAACCTCGTCCAAGGTCAATTGGACCATGAGGATCACGAAAATCGAACCTATTCACCCCTAAACCTTGACCTTCAAGGTCAAATTCAAGGTCAAAGGACGGGGAACTGAAAAAGTGCCACTAAATATTGTCCGATTTTCAAAATTTTGGCACCAAAATGTAGCGCGTGCAAAGTTCTAGCCGCACATCGAAAACCATTTTCATCAAGGTCAAACTTCAAGGTCAAATTCAAGGTCAAAGGACGGGGAACTGAAAAAGTGCCACTAAATATTGTCCGATTTTCAAAATTTTGGCACCAAAATGTAGCGCGTGCAAAGTTCCGCACATCGAAAACCATTTTCATCAAGGTCAAACTTCAAGGTCAAATTCAAGGTCAAAGGACGGGGAACTGAAAAAGTGCCACTAAATATTGTCCGATTTTCAAAATTTTGGCACCAAAATGTAGCACGTGCAAAGTTCTAGCCGCACATCGAAAACCATTTTCATCAAGGTCAAACGTCAAGGTCAAATTCAAGGTCAAAGGACGGGGAACCTTAAAAATGCTACGTCACCAGCGACTTTTCCAGCGACGAGCACCGATTTTAGCCAAAACCTCGTCCAAGGTCAATTGGACCATGAGGATCACGAAAATCGAACCTATTCACCCCTAAACCTTGACCTTCAAGGTCAAATTCAAGGTCAAAGGACGGGGAACTGAAAAAGTGCCACTAAATATTGTCCGATTTTCAAAATTCTGGCACCAAAATGTAGCGCGTGCAAAGTTCTAGCCGCACATCGAAAACCATTTTCATCAAGGTCAAACTTCAAGGTCAAATTCAAGGTCAAAGGACGGGGAACTGAAAAAGTGCCACTAAATATTGTCCGATTTTCAAAATTTCGGCACCAAAATGTAGCGCGTGCAAAGTTCTAGCCGCACATCGAAAACCATTTTCATCAAGGTCAAACTTCAAGGTCAAATTCAAGGTCAAAGGACGGGGAACTGAAAAAGTGCCACTAAATATTGTCCGATTTTAAAAATTTTGGCACCAAAATGTAGCGCGTGCAAAGTTCTAGCCGCACATCGAAAACCATTTTCATCAAGGTCAAACTTCAAGGTCAAATTCAAGGTCAAAGGACGGGGAACTGAAAAAGTGCCACTAAATATTGTCCGATTTTCAAAATTTTGGCACCAAAATGTAGCACGTGCAAAGTTCTAGCCGCACATCGAAAACCATTTTCATCAAGGTCAAACGTCAATGTCAAATTCAAGGTCAAAGGACGGGGAACCTTAAAAATGCTACGTCACCAGCGACTTTTCCAGCGACGAGCACCGATTTTAGCCAAAACCTCGTCCAAGGTCAATTGGACCATGAGGATCACGAAAATCGAACCTATTTACCCCTAAACCTTGACCTTCAAGGTCAAATTCAAGGTCAAAGGACGGGGAACTGAAAAAGTGCCACTAAATATTGTCCGATTTTCAAAATTTTGGCACCAAAATGTAGCGCGTGCAAAGTTCTAGCCGCACATCGAAAACCATTTTCATCAAGGTCAAACTTCAAGGTCAAATTCAAGGTCAAAGGACGGGGAACTGAAAAAGTGCCACTAAATATTGTCCGATTTTCAAAATTTTGGCACCAAAATGTAGCGCGTGCAAAGTTCTAGCCGCACATCGAAAACCATTTTCATCAAGGTCAAACTTCAAGGTCAAATTCAAGGTCAAAGGACGGGGAACTGAAAAAGTGCCACTAAATATTGTCCGATTTTCAAAATTTTGGGACCAAAATGTAGCGCGTGCAAAGTTCTAGCCGCATATCGAAAACCATTTTCATCAAGGTCAAACTTCAAGGTCAAATTCAAGGTCAAAGGACGGGGAACTGAAAAAGTGCCACTAAATATTGTCCGATTTTCAAAATTTTGGCACCAAAATGTAGCGCGTGCAAAGTTCTAGCCGCACATCGAAAACCATTTTCATCAAGGTCAAACTTCAAGGTCAAATTCAAGGTCAAAGGACGGGGAACTGAAAAAGTGCCACTAAATATTGTCCGATTTTCAAAATTTTGGCACCAAAATGTAGCGCGTGCAAAGTTCTAGCCGCACATCGAAAACCATTTTCATCAAGGTCAAACTTCAAGGTCAAATTCAAGGTCAAAGGACGGGGAACTGAAAAAGTGCCACAAAATATTGTCCGATTTTCAAAATTTTGGCACCAAAATGTAGCACGTGCAAAGTTCTAGCCGCACATCGAAAACCATTTTCATCAAGGTCAAACGTCAAGGTCAAATTCAAGGTCAAAGGACGGGGAACCTTAAAAATGCTACGTCACCAGCGACTTTTCCAGCGACGAGCACCGATTTTAGCCAAAACCTCGTCCAAGGTCAATTGGACCATGAGGATCACGAAAATCGAACCTATTCACCCCTAAACCTTGACCTTCAAGGTCAAATTCAAGGTCAAAGGACGGGGAACTGAAAAAGTGCCACTAAATATTGTCCGATTTTCAAAATTCTGGCACCAAAATGTAGCGCGTGCAAAGTTCTAGCCGCACATCGAAAACCATTTTCATCAAGGTCAAACTTCAAGGTCAAATTCAAGGTCAAAGGACGGGGAACTGAAAAAGTGCCACTAAATATTGTCCGATTTTCAAAATTTCGGCACCAAAATGTAGCGCGTGCAAAGTTCTAGCCGCATATCGAAAACCATTTTCATCAAGGTCAAACTTCAAGGTCAAATTCAAGGTCAAAGGACGGGGAACTGAAAAAGTGCCACTAAATATTGTCCGATTTTCAAAATTTTGGCACCAAAATGTAGCGCGTGCAAAGTTCTAGCCGCACATCGAAAACCATTTTCATCAAGGTCAAACTTCAAGGTCAAATTCAAGGTCAAAGGACGGGGAACTGAAAAAGTGCCACTAAATATTGTCCGATTTTCAAAATTTTGGCACCAAAATGTAGCGCGTGCAAAGTTCTAGCCGCACATCGAAAACCATTTTCAACAAGGTCAAACTTCAAGGTCAAATTCAAGGTCAAAGGACGGGGAACTGAAAAAGTGCCACTAAATATTGTCCGATTTTCAAAATTTTGCCACCAAAATGTAGCGCGTGCAAAGTTCTAGCCGCACAACGAAAACCATTTTCATCAAGGTCAAAATTCAAGGTCAAATTCAAGGTCAAAGGACGGGGAACTGAAAAAGTGCCACTAAATATTGTCCGATTTTCAAAATTTTGGCACCAAAATGTAGCGCGTGCAAAGTTCTAGTCGCACATCGAAAACCATTTTCATCAAGGTCAAACTTCAAGGTGAAATTCAAGGTCAAAGGACGGGGAGCTGAAAAAGTGCCACTAAATATTGTCCGATTTTCAAAATTTTGGGACCAAAATGTAGCGCGTGCAAAGTTCTAGCCGCACATCGAAAACCATTTTCATCAAGGTCAAACTTCAAGGTCAAATTCAAGGTCAAAGGACGGGGAACTGAAAAAGTGCCACTAAATATTGTCCGATTTTCAAAATTTTGGCACCAAAATGTAGCGCGTGCAAAGTTCTAGCCGCACATCGAAAACCATTTTCATCAAGGTCAAACTTCAAGGTCAAATTCAAGGTCAAAGGACGGGGAACTGAAAAAGTGCCACTAAATATTGTCCGATTTTCAAAATTTTGGCACCAAAATGTAGCGCGTGCAAAGTTCTAGCCGCACATCGAAAACCATTTTCAACAAGGTCAAACTTCAAGGTCAAATTCAAGGTCAAAGGACGGGGAACTGAAAAAGTGCCACTAAATATTGTCCGATTTTCAAAATTTTGCCACCAAAATGTAGCGCGTGCAAAGTTCTAGCCGCACAACGAAAACCATTTTCATCAAGGTCAAAATTCAAGGTCAAATTCAAGGTCAAAGGACGGGGAACTGAAAAAGTGCCACTAAATATTGTCCGATTTTCAAAATTTTGGCACCAAAATGTAGCGCGTGCAAAGTTCTAGTCGCACATCGAAAACCATTTTCATCAAGGTCAAACTTCAAGGTGAAATTCAAGGTCAAAGGACGGGGAGCTGAAAAAGTGCCACTAAATATTGTCCGATTTTCAAAATTTTGGGACCAAAATGTAGCGCGTGCAAAGTTCTAGCCGCACATCGAAAACCATTTTCATCAAGGTCAAACTTCAAGGTCAAATTCAAGGTCAAAGGACGGGGAACTGAAAAAGTGCGTCCAAAACCGCAGCACCCAAGGTACGCAACATCCAAAACCGCAGCGTCCAAAGTACGCAGCGTCCAAAATACGTCCAAAATCGGGTTTATAGGGGGCATTCACAAAGTCCAAAACCGAATCATCAAAAACCGCAACGTCCAAAATCGTATCATCCAAAAAAAACGCAACATCCAAGGAAGCAACATCCAAAGAACGTAACCTCCAAAACCACAACGTCCACGACCACGACATCCAAGGCACGCAACATCCAAAACCAACTTAACCTAACCTAATCTAACCTAACCTAACCTACTGATTTTTGCCTATCCCTAACCTAACCTAACCTTACCTAACCTAACTTAACCTACTGATTTTTGCCTACCGGGGACAAGGGAACATAACCTAACCTAACCTAACCAAACCTAACCTACTGATTTATGCCTACCGGGGATAAGGAAACCTAATCTAACCTAACCTAGCCTAACCTAAAAAAAAATCGGACAATATTAAATGGCACTTTTTCAGTTCCCCGTCCTTTGACCTTGAATTTGACCTTGAAGTTTGACCTTGATGAAAATGGTTTTCGATGAGCGGCTAGAACTTTGCACGCGCTACATTTTGGTGCCAAAATTGTGAAGATCGGACAATATTTAGTGGCACTTTTTCAGTTCCCCGTCCTTTGACCTTGAATTTGACCTTGAAGTTTGACCTTGATGAAAATGGTTTTCGATGTGCGGCTAGAAATTTGCACGCGCTACATTTTGGTGCCAAAATTTTGAAAATCGGACAATATTTAGTGGCACTTTTCAGTTCCCCGTCCTTTGACCTTGAATTTGACCTTGAAGATCAAGGTTTAGGGGTGAATGGTTTCGATTTTCGTGATCCTCATGGTCCAATTGACCTTGGACGAGGTTTTGGCTAAAATCGGTGCTCGTCGCTGGAAAAGTCGCTGGTGACGTAGCATTTTTAAGGTTCCCCGTCCTTTGACCTTGAATTTGACCTTGAAGTTTGACCTTGAAGAAAATGGTTTTCGATGTGCGGCTAGAACTTTGCACGCGCTACATTTTGGTGCCAAAATTGTGAAAATCGGACAATATTTAGTGGCACTTTTTCAGTTCCCCGTCCTTTGACCTTGAATTTGACCTTGAAGTTTGACCTTGATGAAAATGGTTTTCGATGTGCGGCTAGAACTTTGCACGCGCTACATTTTGGTGCCAAAATTGTGAAAATCGGACAATATTTAGTGGCACTTTTTCAGTTCCCCGTCCTTTGACCTTGAATTTGACCGTGAAGTTTGACCTTGATGAAAATGGTTTTCAATGTGCGGCTAGAACTTTGCACGCGCTACATTTTGGTGCCAAAATTTTGAAAATCGGACAATATTTAGTGGCACTTTTTCAGTTCCCCGTCCTTTGACCTTGAATTTGACCTTGAAGGTCAAGGTTTAGGGGTGAATAGGTTCGATTTTCGTGATCCTCATGGTCCAATTGACCCTGGACGAGGTTTTGGCTAAAATCGGTGCTCGTCGCTGGAAAAGTCGCTGGTGACGTAGCATTTTTAAGGTTCCCCGTCCTTTGACCTTGAATTTGACCTTGACGTTTGACCTTGATGAAAATGGTTTTCGATGTGCGGCTAGAACTTTGCACGTGCTACATTTTGGTGCCAAAATTTTGAAAATCGGACAATATTTAGTGGCACTTTTTCAGTTCCCCGTCCTTTGACCTTGAATTTGACCTTGAAGTTTGACCTTGATGAAAATGGTTTTCGATGTGCGGCTAGAACTTTGCACGCGCTACATTTTGGTGCCAAAATTTTGAAAATCGGACAATATTTAGTGGCACTTTTTCAGTTCCCCGTCCTTTGACCTTGAATTTGACCTTGAAGGTCAAGGTTTAGGGGTGAATAGGTTCGATTTTCGTGATCCTCATGGTCCAATTGACCTTGGACGAGGTTTTGGCTAAAATCGGTGCTCGTCGCTGGAAAAGTCGCTGGTGACGTAGCATTTTTAAGGTTCCCCGTCCTTTGACCTTGAATTTGACCTTGACGTTTGACCTTGATGAAAATGGTTTTCGATGTGCGGCTAGAACTTTGCACGCGCTACATTTTGGTCCCAAAATTTTGAAAATCGGACAATATTTAGTGGCACTTTTTCAGTTCCCCGTCCTTTGACCTTGAATTTGACCTTGAAGTTTGACCTTGATGAAAATGGTTTTCGATGTGCGGCTAGAACTTTGCACGCGCTACATTTTGGTGCCAAAATTTTGAAAATCGGACAATATTTAGTGGCTATTTTTCAGTTCCCCGTCCTTTGACCTTGAATTTGACCTTGAAGTTTGACCTTGATGAAAATGGTTTTCGATGTGCGGCTAGAACTTTGCACGCGCTACATTTTGGTGCCAAAATTTTGAAAATCGGACAATATTTAGTGGCACTTTTTCAGTTCCCCGTCCTTTGACCTTGAATTTGACCTTGAATTTTGACCTTGATGAAAATGGTTTTCGTTGTGCGGCTAGAACTTTGCACGCGCTACATTTTGGTGCCAAAATTTTGAAAATCGGACAATATTTAGTGGCACTTTTTCAGTTCCCCGTCCTTTGACCTTGAATTTGACCTTGAAGTTTGACCTTGTTGAAAATGGTTTTCGATGTGCGGCTAGAACTTTGCACGCGCTACATTTTGGTGCCAAAATTTTGAAAATCGGACAATATTTAGTGGCACTTTTTCAGTTCCCCGTCCTTTGACCTTGAATTTGACCTTGAAGTTTGACCTTGATGAAAATGGTTTTCGATGTGCGGCTAGAACTTTGCACGCGCTACATTTTGGTGCCAAAATTTTGAAAATCGGACAATATTTAGTGGCACTTTTTCAGTTCCCCGTCCTTTGACCTTGAATTTGACCTTGAAGGTCAAGGTTTAGGGGTGAATAGGTTCGATTTTCGTGATCCTCATGGTCCAATTGACCCTGGACGAGGTTTTGGCTAAAATCGGTGCTCGTCGCTGGAAAAGTCGCTGGTGACGTAGCATTTTTAAGGTTCCCCGTCCTTTGACCTTGAATTTGACCTTGACGTTTGACCTTGATGAAAATGGTTTTCGATGTGCGGCTAGAACTTTGCACGCGCTACATTTTGGTCCCAAAATTTTGAAAATCGGACAATATTTAGTGGCACTTTTTCAGTTCCCCGTCCTTTGACCTTGAATTTGACCTTGAAGTTTGACCTTGATGAAAATGGTTTTCGATGTGCGGCTAGAACTTTGCACGCGCTACATTTTGGTGCCAAAATTTTGAAAATCGGACAATATTTAGTGGCACTTTTTCAGTTCCCCGTCCTTTGACCTTGAATTTGACCTTGAAGTTTGACCTTGATGAAAATGGTTTTCGATGTGCGGCTAGAACTTTGCACGCGCTACATTTTGGTGCCAAAATTTTGAAAATCGGACAATATTTAGTGGCACTTTTTCAGTTCCCCGTCCTTTGACCTTGAATTTGACCTTGAATTTTGACCTTGATGAAAATGGTTTTCGTTGTGCGGCTAGAACTTTGCACGCGCTACATTTTGGTGCCAAAATTTTGAAAATCGGACAATATTTAGTGGCACTTTTTCAGTTCCCCGTCCTTTGACCTTGAATTTGACCTTGAAGTTTGACCTTGTTGAAAATGGTTTTCGATGTGCGGCTAGAACTTTGCACGCGCTACATTTTGGTGCCAAAATTTTGAAAATCGGACAATATTTAGTGGCACTTTTTCAGTTCCCCGTCCTTTGACCTTGAATTTGACCTTGAAGTTTGACCTTGATGAAAATGGTTTTCGATGTGCGGCTAGAACTTTGCACGCGCTACATTTTGGTGCCAAAATTTTGAAAATCGGACAATATTTAGTGGCACTTTTTCAGTTCCCCGTCCTTTGACCTTGAATTTGACCTTGAAGGTCAAGGTTTAGGGGTGAATAGGTTCGATTTTCGTGATCCTCATGGTCCAATTGACCCTGGACGAGGTTTTGGCTAAAATCGGTGCTCGTCGCTGAAAAAGTCGCTGGTGACGTAGCATTTTTAAGGTTCCCCGTCCTTTGACCTTGAATTTGACCTTGACGTTTGACCTTGATGAAAATGGTTTTCGATGTGCGGCTAGAACTTTGCACGCGCTACATTTTGGTGCCAAAATTTTGAAAATCGGACAATATTTAGTGGCACTTTTTCAGTTCCCCGTCCTTTGACCTTGAATTTGACCTTGAAGTTTGACCTTGATGAAAATGGTTTTCGATGTGCGGCTAGAACTTTGCACGCGCTACATTTTGGTGCCAAAATTTTGAAAATCGGACAATATTTAGTGGCACTTTTTCAGTTCCCCGTCCTTTGACCTTGAATTTGACCTTGAAGTTTGACCTTGATGAAAATGGTTTTCGATGTGCGGCTAGCACTTTGCACGCGCTACATTTTGGTGCCAAAATTTTGAAAATCGGACAATATTTAGTGGCACTTTTTCAGTTCCCCGTCCTTTGACCTTGAATTTGACCTTGAAGTTTGACCTTGATGGAAATGGTTTTCGATGTGCGGCTAGAACTTTGCACGCGCTACATTTTGGTGCCAAAATTTTGAAAATCGGACAATATTTAGTGGCACTTTTTCAGTTCCCCGTCCTTTGACCTTGAATTTGACCTTGAAGTTTGACCTTGATGAAAATGGTTTTCGATGTGCGGCTAGAACTTTGCACGCGCTACATTTTGGTGCCAAAATTTTGAAAATCGGACAATATTTAGTGGCACTTTTTCAGTTCCCCGTCCTTTGACCTTGAATTTGACCTTGAAGGTCAAGGTTTAGGGGTGAATAGGTTCGATTTTCGTGATCCTCATGGTCCAATTGACCTTGGACGAGGTTTTGGCTAAAATCGGTGCTCGTCGCTGGAAAAGTCGCTGGTGACGTAGCATTTTTAAGGTTCCCCGTCCTTTGACCTTGAATTTGACCTTGACGTTTGACCTTGATGAAAATGGTTTTCGATGTGCGGCTAGAACTTTGCACGCGCTACATTTTGGTGCCAAAATTTTGAAAATCGGACAATATTTAGTGGCACTTTTTCAGTTCCCCGTCCTTTGACCTTGAATTTGACCTTGACGTTTGACCTTGATGAAAATGGTTTTCGATGTGCGGCTAGAACTTTGCACGTGCTACATTTTGGTGCCAAAATTTTGAAAATCGGACAATATTTAGTGGCACTTTTTCAGTTCCCCGTCCTTTGACCTTGAATTTGACCTTGAAGTTTGACCTTGATGAAAATGGTTTTCGTTGTGCGGCTAGAACTTTGCACGCGCTACATTTTGGTGCCAAAATTTTGAAAATCGGACAATATTTAGTGGCACTTTTTCAGTTCCCCGTCCTTTGACCTTGAATTTGACCTTGAAGTTTGACCTTGTTGAAAATGGTTTTCGATGTGCGGCTAGAACTTTGCACGCGCTACATTTTGGTGCCAAAATTTTGAAAATCGGACAATATTTAGTGGCACTTTTTCAGTTCCCCGTCCTTTGACCTTGAATTTGACCTTGAAGGTCAAGGTTTAGGGGTGAATAGGTTCGATTTTCGTGATCCTCATGGTCCAATTGACCCTGGACGAGGTTTTGGCTAAAATCGGTGCTCGTCGCTGGAAAAGTCGCTGGTGACGTAGCATTTTTAAGGTTCCCCGTCCTTTGACCTTGAATTTGACCTTGACGTTTGACCTTGATGAAAATGGTTTTCGATGTGCGGCTAGAACTTTGCACGCGCTACATTTTGGTCCCAAAATTTTGAAAATCGGACAATATTTAGTGGCACTTTTTCAGTTCCCCGTCCTTTGACCTTGAATTTGACCTTGAAGTTTGACCTTGATGAAAATGGTTTTCGATGTGCGGCTAGAACTTTGCACGCGCTACATTTTGGTGCCAAAATTTTGAAAATCGGACAATATTTAGTGGCACTTTTTCAGTTCCCCGTCCTTTGACCTTGAATTTGACCTTGAAGTTTGACCTTGATGAAAATGGTTTTCGATGTGCGGCTAGAACTTTGCACGCGCTACATTTTGGTGCCAAAATTTTGAAAATCGGACAATATTTAGTGGCACTTTTTCAGTTCCCCGTCCTTTGACCTTGAATTTGACCTTGAATTTTGACCTTGATGAAAATGGTTTTCGTTGTGCGGCTAGAACTTTGCACGCGCTACATTTTGGTGCCAAAATTTTGAAAATCGGACAATATTTAGTGGCACTTTTTCAGTTCCCCGTCCTTTGACCTTGAATTTGACCTTGAAGTTTGACCTTGTTGAAAATGGTTTTCGATGTGCGGCTAGAACTTTGCACGCGCTACATTTTGGTGCCAAAATTTTGAAAATCGGACAATATTTAGTGGCACTTTTTCAGTTCCCCGTCCTTTGACCTTGAATTTGACCTTGAAGTTTGACCTTGATGAAAATGGTTTTCGATGTGCGGCTAGAACTTTGCACGCGCTACATTTTGGTGCCAAAATTTTGAAAATCGGACAATATTTAGTGGCACTTTTTCAGTTCCCCGTCCTTTGACCTTGAATTTGACCTTGAAGGTCAAGGTTTAGGGGTGAATAGGTTCGATTTTCGTGATCCTCATGGTCCAATTGACCCTGGACGAGGTTTTGGCTAAAATCGGTGCTCGTCGCTGGAAAAGTCGCTGGTGACGTAGCATTTTTAAGGTTCCCCGTCCTTTGACCTTGAATTTGACCTTGACGTTTGACCTTGATGAAAATGGTTTTCGATGTGCGGCTAGAACTTTGCACGCGCTACATTTTGGTGCCAAAATTTTGAAAATCGGACAATATTTAGTGGCACTTTTTCAGTTCCCCGTCCTTTGACCTTGAATTTGACCTTGAAGTTTGACCTTGATGAAAATGGTTTTCGATGTGCGGCTAGAACTTTGCACGCGCTACATTTTGGTGCCAAAATTTTGAAAATCGGACAATATTTAGTGGCACTTTTTCAGTTCCCCGTCCTTTGACCTTGAATTTGACCTTGAAGTTTGACCTTGATGAAAATGGTTTTCGATGTGCGGCTAGAACTTTGCACGCGCTACATTTTGGTGCCAAAATTTTGAAAATCGGACAATATTTAGTGGCACTTTTTCAGTTCCCCGTCCTTTGACCTTGAATTTGACCTTGAAGTTTGACCTTGATGAAAATGGTTTTCGATGTGCGGCTAGAACTTTGCACGCGCTACATTTTGGTGCCAAAATTTTGAAAATCGGACAATATTTAGTGGCACTTTTTCAGTTCCCCGTCCTTTGACCTTGAATTTGACCTTGAAGTTTGACCTTGATGAAAATGGTTTTCGATGTGCGGCTAGAACTTTGCACGCGCTACATTTTGGTGCCAAAATTTTGAAAATCGGACAATATTTAGTGGCACTTTTTCAGTTCCCCGTCCTTTGACCTTGAATTTGACCTTGAAGTTTGACCTTGTTGAAAATGGTTTTCGATGTGCGGCTAGAACTTTGCACGCGCTACATTTTGGTGCCAAAATTTTGAAAATCGGACAATATTTAGTGGCACTTTTTCAGTTCCCCGTCCTTTGACCTTGAATTTGACCTTGAAGTTTGACCTTGATGAAAATGGTTTTCGATGTGCGGCTAGAACTTTGCACGCGCTACATTTTGGTGCCAAAATTTTGAAAATCGGACAATATTTAGTGGCACTTTTTCAGTTCCCCGTCCTTTGACCTTGAATTTGACCTTGAAGGTCAAGGTTTAGGGGTGAATAGGTTCGATTTTCGTGATCCTCATGGTCCAATTGACCCTGGACGAGGTTTTGGCTAAAATCGGTGCTCGTCGCTGGAAAAGTCGCTGGTGACGTAGCATTTTTAAGGTTCCCCGTCCTTTGACCTTGAATTTGACCTTGACGTTTGACCTTGATGAAAATGGTTTTCGATGTGCGGCTAGAACTTTGCACGCGCTACATTTTGGTGCCAAAATTTTGAAAATCGGACAATATTTAGTGGCACTTTTTCAGTTCCCCGTCCTTTGACCTTGAATTTGACCTTGAAGTTTGACCTTGATGAAAATGGTTTTCGATGTGCGGCTAGAACTTTGCACGCGCTACATTTTGGTGCCAAAATTTTGAAAATCGGACAATATTTAGTGGCACTTTTTCAGTTCCCCGTCCTTTGACCTTGAATTTGACCTTGAAGTTTGACCTTGATGAAAATGGTTTTCGATGTGCGGCTAGAACTTTGCACGCGCTACATTTTGGTGCCAAAATTTTGAAAATCGGACAATATTTAGTGGCACTTTTTCAGTTCCCCGTCCTTTGACCTTGAATTTGACCTTGAAGTTTGACCTTGATGAAAATGGTTTTCGATGTGCGGCTAGAACTTTGCACGCGCTACATTTTGGTGCCAAAATTTTGAAAATCGGACAATATTTAGTGGCACTTTTTCAGTTCCCCGTCCTTTGACCTTGAATTTGACCTTGAAGTTTGACCTTGATGAAAATGGTTTTCGATGTGCGGCTAGAACTTTGCACGCGCTACATTTTGGTGCCAAAATTTTGAAAATCGGACAATATTTAGTGGCACTTTTTCAGTTCCCCGTCCTTTGACCTTGAATTTGACCTTGAAGGTCAAGGTTTAGGGGTGAGTAGGTTCGATTTTCGTGATCCTCATGGTCCAATTGACCTTGGACGAGGTTTTGGCTAAAATCGGTGCTCGTCGCTGGAAAAGTCGCTGGCGACGTCGCCAACTTCACGGACATCCTCTGAGGGCCCCATGCTGGCTGGCCTGTAAGGACCCACATTAGCCTCTGAGGGCCCCCGCACTGGATTCTGAAGGCCCGATGCCGGCCTCTAAGAGCCCGCATCGGCCTCTGGGGCCCATCTTGGCCTTTGAGGGCCCTCCGCCGCTGGTCTCTGGTGTCCAACGCCGGCCCATGCCGGCCTTTTAGGGCCCCACACTGACCTCTGAGGGCCCCATGCTGGCCTGCAAGGACCCACATTAGCCTCTGAGGGCCCCCGCACTGGATTCTGAAGACCCAATGCCGGCCGCTCAGGGCCCGCATCAGCGTCTGAGGGCCCATCTTGGCCTTTGAGGGCCCTCCGCTGGCCTCTGGGGCTCAACGCCGGCCCATGCCGGTCTTTTAGGGCCCCACACTGACCTCTGAGGGCCCCATGCTGGTCTGTAAGGACACACATTAGCCTTTGTGGGCCCCGCACTGTATTCTGAAGACCCGATGCCGGCATCTAAGGGCCCGCATCATCCTCTGAGGGCCCATCTTGGCTTTTGAGGGCCCTCTGCTGGCCTCTGGGGTCCAACACCGGCCAATGCCAGTCTTTTAGGGTCCCATTCTGACCTTTGAGGGCCCCATGCTGGCCTGTAAGGGCTCACATTAGCCTTTGAGGCCCCCTGGATTCATAAGACCCGATGCCGGCCTCTAAGGGTCAGCATCGGCTTATGAGGGCCCATCTTGGACTTTGAGGGCCTTCTGTTGGCCTCTGGGGTCCAACGCCGGCCCATGCCGGTCTTTTAGGGCCCCACACTGACCTCTGAGGGCCCGTGCTGGCCTGTAAGGACCCACCTTAGTCTCTGAGGGCCCGCACGGGCTTCTGAAGACCCGATGCCGGCCGCTCAGGGCCCGCATCGGCGTCTGAGGGCCCATCTTGGCCTTTGAGGACCCTCCGCTGGCCTCTGGGGTCCAACACCGGCCCATGCCGGTCTTTTAGGGTCCTATTCTGACCTTTGAGGGCCCCATGCTGGCCTGTAAGGGCTCACATTAGCCTCTGAGGGCCCCCACACTGGATTCTGAAGACCCGATGCCGGCCTCTAAGGGCCCGCATCGGTCTCTGAGGACCCATCTTGGCCTTTGACGGCCCTCTACTGGCCTCTGGGGTCCAACGCCGGCCCATGTCGGTCTTTTAGAGCCCCACGGTAACCTCTGAGGGCTCCATGCTGGCCTGTAAGGACCCACATTAGCCTTTGAGTGCCCAATTCGGTCTCTGATGGTCTCAAACTGCCCTTTGCAGGCCCTGTACTGGTCTCTGATGGCCCTAAACTGGCCCCTATGGGCCCAAACCAGCCTCTAAAGGTCCCACACCGGCCTTTGATGGCCCTATTATGTTCTCTGGGGGGGCTCAAGCCTTACCTTTGGGCGTCGCGCACTTGCCTCTGAAGGCCCACATCAGCCTCTGGGGCCCTACCTGAGGCCTTTGAGGCCCTTCGCTGACCCTTGGGTCCAACGCCGGCCTCTGGGGGGTCTGACAATGTACTCTAAGGGCCCCATTGCAGCCTCTAGGCGATAGGTATCGCCGAAGCGCTATCGATGGGCCCATAAGTGTAGGAACCATGGGTGCAGTGGGCGCAGTTGCACCAACAATAATTCTGCAGTGGGTGCAAACAATGTATTCTGCATCCACAGTAATCTGGAACAAAACCCCCTTTTCTCAGCAACACTGCTTTCCATGCAGCACGACAAATTTAGGATATTTGGCCCACTATCCATCTTCCGAAGTATTGGCTACTGTAATGGCCTTCAAAATTTACATTTGTGCTCAAGTAAAAACAAAAAAGATGAAACGGAACACATGTGATTGAACAGTGAACAGATACCGATGAACTGTCAAAAGTTTTAGCACGATGATCTTAGAAAATGGCAGTTAGCCGCGCCGCCTTTACTTTTGCGGTAGTCCAATCACAGTTGCATGAATTATTGACAATATCAATGTTTCAAAATGCACTTATCGGTACCTTTTCGACATGGTACACCCTCCAAAGCTCGCATTTCGCAATGAGCCTCCTCTCGGGTGCCGCTCACTACCCCCCCCCCCCCCGCTTCACCGGCCATGGCCTGGATTTCTGCACCCGTGCACTACGTCCGTGGGCCCCTTTAAGCTAGCACCGGGCCCCCCGGGTCAGCGCAGGGGCCCCTTTGACAAGTTGGCCCCCCCCAAACTCCAAGTCTGCGACCGCCCCTGGAGTGCCTACATGACCATTGCCTATTAAAGCCCTATATCGGCGGCTCTGAGGACCCAACCAACACCTGCGCATCTAAAGGCCACCCACTGGTGACTTTTGAGGGCCCCACACCGGTGACTCTGAGGGCCCCACCGGCGTCTGACAGTACCATGCTGGTCTCTAAGGACCCCACAGGACTTCTTCTGCCGGCCTAAGGACCCCTTGCTGGTCACTGATACCCCCTGCCGGCTTGTAGAGAGTTCGCGTCAGCAGCTCTAAAGGCCCCACACCCGTCTGTAACGGCTCCACACCAGCGTTTATGAGGGCCCACATCAACGCCTGTAAGGACCCTCATCGGCGCCTCTGAGAGAATCATATACTGCACCTCTGAGCGCCCACACCGGCACCTGCATGACAGCCCCACACCGGTGCCTCTAAAGGCCCCTTACCGGCGGCTCTGAGGGCCCTAGGCCGGTGATTCTGAGGGTGCTACCGAAAACCGAAGGCACCACACAAGCCCTTGGTGTCGCTGAGCTTTAATCCCATACCGGTCCTCCGAGGGCGCCACGTCAGTGCACTCATTGCCCCACGCCCCTCCCTCACACCCGGAACTAGGTTATAACTATAGCAACGATTTTACCACCGTTGTACGTTAGGTATGTATTTAATCTCAAAGTTGACTCAAAATGGTCCAGTATAAAATCTGGCCTGCCAAACTTATGGCCAAGGTCATGCCCAAATCAAAGCGGGATGACAACAGCAGATGTTGTTAAATCGATACTGTATCAGCAGAAACCATTCAGATGGCAAGGAACATGCCGTGTGTTGATGTTAAGATGTATACAGGAAACGAGAAGGAAAGAAGTCCGGAAAAGGGAGGAAATATCTTTTCTCGCTGCCTCAATGTTGAGGGGGCGCCGCCCCCTCGGTTCCCAAGTTGGGGGGGGAGGGGCAAGCGCCCCCGCTGCCCCCCTGTTCCCGGATCTATAAATTTCGAGGTCACATGAGAACCATAATAATTTTGAATGGCAACATCTAGGGGCAAGGTGCTCATGGATTTTGCAGATTGGCGTATCAGACAACAGTCGGGTCACCTCAAGCTTGCCCCCACTGGCAAAAATTCGTGGCGCCGCCACTGATGGGTGGGCCACAATCTGCTGTGCAAATTTGGGTCACGTGACCTCTGCTGACCTCTGTAGGTCAAGCGGCTTGGAGTGCCACCGAATAACTCGGACTGTGGATTGGGCTTGGATTGGGCATGTGAGGACCTACATTGTGCAATGTGTGCGAGTTTCAGCTTGGCCTGAGGTGTCCCGAATATGGGCTGAATTCGGGCTACGACGTTTGGAGTGTCGTTTATTTAGACATTTTGCCCTGCCGAGGTCAAACGGGGTCACATATCGAGAAGCGGTGTTTACGGAAAGTTACTACGGCCTATGGGCTACCCGATGATGTGCTTTGATTTGGAATTCGGCCAATCCCTCTACTCGAGAACTGCTGTGCAGGTGTATTTTCGACATAGCCCACAAATGACCTTAGGTCATCGCCTGACCTGGAGAGGTCAAATGGGTATTGGGAAAGTAAGGTTAGATGCTGGCGAGTCGATTGGTGCCATTTTTAGCGCTCTAGCTCTACTCGGTGGGCCACAATCTGCTGTGCAAATTTGGGTCACGTGACCTTTGCTGACCTCTGTAGGTCAAACGGCTGGGTGTGCCACCGAATGACTCGGACTGTGGATTGGGCATGTGAGGACCTACATTGTGTGCGAGTTTCAGCTTGATCGGAGGTGTCCCGAATCTGGGCTGAATCCGGGCTGCGATGTTCCATGGAGTGTCGTTTATTTGGACATTTTGCCCTGCCGAGGTCAAACGGGGTCACATATCGAGAAGTGACTTGATGGAAAAGTTACTACGGCATATGGGATACCCGATGATGTGCTTTGATTTGGAATGCGGTCAATCCCTCTACTCGAGAACTGCTGTGCAAGTGTATTTTCGACATAGCCCACAAATGACCTTAGGTCATCGCCTGAGCTGGTGAGGTCAAATGGGTATAGGGGAAGTAAGATTAGATGCTGGCGAGTCGATTGGTGCCATTTTTAGCGCTCTAGCTCTACTGGGTGGGCCACAATCTGCTGTGCAAGTTTGGGTCACGTGACCTTTGCTGACCTCTGTAGGTCAAACGGCTGGGAGTGCCACCGAATGACTCGGACTGTGGATTGGGAATGTGAGGACTTTCATTGTGTGCGAGATTCAGCTTGATCGGAGGTGTCCCGAATCTGGGCTGAATCCGGTCTGAATATGGGCTGTCTTGACGGACATTGTCTGCCTTCAGTCGAAAAGCTTCATATGCGTGCCGCACGGTGCGCAATCGTTACTATATTCTGGTCAGCCCACCAAGGCTGCACTGAATCTTGTCGAGTCACCGAGTCGGAAATCTAAATGCTGTTGTAGTGCTCACTTTGGATTCTCTACTCTACCAGCTCGTGGATATGTCGATAAAGATATAGTTTATTGACAAACTTTTTACACAACACAGTCCGAAACACGTCACATCAATATCTACAAATTTCAGTACCCCAATCAATCAAAGTCATCTTCCTCCATTTTAATTTTCCTGGGGTGATCTGTCTTCCGTTTTCGAACGGTCAGGTCCAGTCCCTCTGTGTCGGACCCGGAGGCCGACTCCTTCTCCAGCTCACGCTTCAGAATGGGGCAGTCTGCGGGCGGAGGCGCCGCGGCCGGCTGATCACGGCGCTGATAGCGCGCCAGCAGCTCCCGACAGAGGTCCTCCGGCACGGGGATGGGCAGCGGCACCGGTACGGGCACCGGCACGGCCACCGGCACCGGCAGCATCACCGTCACCGGCGGCAGGCCGAGCGGCAGCGGCGGAGGGGGCGGCGGCGCGGCGGCGGCCGGCGCGCCCGGCCGCAGCAAGTGGTAGCGCTGCCACAGCGCCGCCGGCGGGCCGGTCGCCGGCGGACAGGGGGCGCCCGCTGCCGCCGCTGGCACCGCCGCCGGCGGGCCGACCGCAGCAGCCGGCGCCATGCCGGCGGGGGGTGGCGGCGGTGGGGGCTGCCGGGAGGGCGCCGACGGCCTCCTGCGGGCCCGCTCGCGCAGCTCCAGCACGGGCATGGTGTGACTGCGGGCGCGCACTCCGCGCGGCGGCGGCCGCTGCGGGTCGGGCCGGGCGCGCCGCACTCGGCGCCGGTCGCTGGCCGCCGCCGCGGCGCTGCCCTCGTCGCCGGTCGGGGGCGCTGGCTCGGCGGCGGGCGCGGCGGCGCCACTGGGCGGCCGGTCGCGCAGCCACATCTCGGGAGTGATGAGCGGGTCCTTGGAGGAGCGCGACACCAGCTCCCGCAGCTGGGGCAGCATCTGGATGTGCGCCTCCGTCTCCTTGCAGAATATGTTCATCTTGTAGGCGTTTAGACAGCTCTCACTGAAAAGGGTAACGTGCTACTCAAAATCGAGTCGAAATGGATATGCTGAGCATGTGGGCTAGAAGACCAATCAGTTTCAAATAGCAAGAGAAGATGATCTCCATATGGCACATGGGTGGAACCTACATAACTGATGAATGCTTAGATGAATGCTTGAAAAGAAAATATTTTAAGAAGTTGTTGACAGGGCTGCGGAGTCGGAGTCGGAGTCGGAGTCGGAGTCGGTCGGAGTCGACAGTTGTGACCGGAGTCGGAGTCGGAGTCGATTTTAGAAACCCGAGCCGGAGTCGGAGTCGGAGTCACCGAAAATCTGTCGACTCCGCAGCCCTGCTAGGTCTGCGGAGTCGGAGTCGGGAGTTGGAGTCGGTCGGAGTCGACAATTCTGCCCGGAGTCGGAGTCGGAGTCGCCGAAAATCCATCGACTCTGCAGCCCTGGTTGTTGACTTCCTCGATAAAATGAAACAAACTAGCACGCCTACGACAAGGACAGCTCTACGGCCGTTGTACGTTGTGGGGTGGTTGGGAGGAAAAAAGTATCGAATGTGAAGCATCGGCATCATTGTGTTCTGGCTTATTACTTCAGCTGGCAGCACCCTCTTCCCACTGAGTTGATTTGATCAGTCATTGAGCGCGATCCCTCTCGGATATGCGCGACGCATGATGTAACATACACTTTATACAAACACGATGTCCGGTCCTTACCTGCAGAATTGGAGCTGCTGATCCCCGTTGATAAATTCGATGTTTAGTGAGTCTCGAATGTTCTTGCACCAATCGCAGAGCTTTGTCTTCCGGAAATTGGCCACTCTGGAACACAGTTTCAAAAACCGTTAATAGGGGACATCCACAACACTATACCAACAGGGCTTCGTTGGTGACGGTTTGACGATATTATGCATGCGAGTTGGGTGGGAGCCGCGCCTCATACACCGCCACCTGCCAGCTGCCCAGACAATAGACATCGATAATTAGACAGTCTTAGGCGAGTGACAGTGGCCGAGTTACATGTCAGGCAAGTTCAACGACAGGCCTGAATGAGCCACCGTGCTGCATTCTTCTCGGACAGCTGTACTTGCTGAACAAAGGTACTGCGCATTACTTACATGGCATTTGAACACAGTTATTCACGCTACAGACTACACCACGCCTGAGATCTAGAAACTTGACCTAATGAGCTCATGTATGTATCTTCCCCTGATAGAATAGCTTGCGGGATCAAATTTAAGATAGGTCGGATACGTGACACCACATGTGGCATTTGAAGCTCCTTAGGTCGCCCAGTAGCCACAAGATTCAGACGTGACCCCTGCTGACCTCGAGGTTGAGGCCGTGACCCCCACTGACCTTGACTGGCTGAAGCACGGCTCTGAACAGAAGGCCTTTGAGCCCATAGTGTAGAGCTGAGCACCGAGTTTATTGCACCAGGAGCACACCACTGGGGTCCGCTTACAGCCACCGTCTGCCGGCACGGAACGGGGCGACACGGGTCAGGTCACGGGATCGAGTACGCGGGGTCAATCACAGGACCGAAAACACGGCCGGTGCCATGTCAGTGCACCAAAACACACGGAATCATGTCACATAACATCAGAACATGCACGATCATTTAATCCGCTAGAACGACTCGCATGCCTAACCACGTCTCCGCACGCCCATCCTCGCCTTCGTGTCAGACCTATGGTGCCGGGGCGTGTCGGCCGCGGGGGTGCGCTCACTGATAGTGTAGCGGTGCGCCCTGCGGCCGCCCCCGCCGGGTCAGCCGGCGCCCCCGGCACTGTGACGCACGCGACGGCAGCCTCTGGTCGCCAGCGACACTGGAGACGGCCGCTCGGATCACAGGCGGATCGCCGACCGACCGGGCTGCCCGGCATAATCAGCCCCATCGACCAGGCCGGCGGCGCGGCGGCCGGGCCGGCTCCAAATGAGGGTAACGGGAGCCGGCGCCGCTACCTGGCCGGCTCCGGTGGCCGGCCCCCTCTCACGGCACCAAATGGGCGCGCGAAACGTGATAGGCCGAGCGGCGCCGGCGGCCCTAGCCGGCGTCCATCGGCGCAGCGGGCTCGTCGGAGGACAGAGTCGCACAGACAGGTAGGTAGGTACTGCCGTACTGACACCAGGCATTGGTAAAATCCTTTTTGAAAGGATTGCATTCCCAATCCACATTCCTAGTGCCGAAGTGGATTGCATTCCTACCCGCAATCCCCTTTTTTCACTTGGATTGTGATCAAATCCGCAATCCTTTTTTGCAATCCTGTTGTATTATTATGTGCACTAGTGGATCTGGGGGAGGGATCAGGGAGGGGGGCATAGGGCCGTGCCTCCATCCCCAAATCACCCATTTCTAGTACCTATACTTGCTAGTAATTCATATCTAAGGCACAGGTATTTTATGGGAAATATTTTTTGCCTCAAACACCCCCACATTTAAACCTCTACCCAACCAGTGTTTTATATTTTTAAAACTCGCCCTCAAATACGTAATTTTGCCCTTCCTTTGTAGTTCATCAGCGTATATTATTTTGAGCGTTTAAATTCGAAGCGTTTAAATTATTTCAACTTTCGATGTAGGTAAAGCCCTTGATAGCAAAGTACATTAAGCCGATGAAGCCGATCTCATAATTTTCAATCGCAACAAACCATTTCAAAACACTAATCAAACACAATCCGGATTGGATTGCAAAAATTGGAAGCATGATGCAATCCAATCCGCAATCAAATCCTGTTTTTTTTTTAATGGATTTCAAATCCAGGTGCAATCCACCAAAAAGGAATGCAATCAGGATTTTGCAATCCTGCAATCGCAATCCTACCGATGCCTGACTGACACACTGCACACTGCACACTGATGGTGTCGGTAGTGGTGCGTCATTTATGGCAATGGGTATCGCATAATCCAAGGAAATCCAATGACGTGCATCAAGTTGAATGGAGACTTCCTCCTACACGGCAGCGCCAACGTTTCACAAGCAGTCTCCCATTCCTCCCGCTAGATGGCGTCACTAGTCGGCGCCTGAAACTATGCTGTACCGCACGGCACCCGCGGTGAGCGCCTGAATGTATGCTGAACCGCAGAGCACCCACAAGCGGCGGAAAAGGCCCGTGAAAAAACTAACGTCCCGCCGCGCAGGCTGCCCCCAACCAAACCCAGACCAGCGACCAACGGGACAGATCCCTGGTTCGCAAATGAATCTCACGTCAGAAAAAAGCTAGGCACTTCGAGACAGCCAAGTATGTAAGTACTAACATACTACATTAGTATACCAATATTTCTAAGTTCGCTTGCCGTTTTTCACCGCCATGCTAGCAAAGCAAAGATGTATTCCATCCCTTGACCTTGACTCAAACGGTTTCATAATAACTTGACTTATAGTCCATAAACCACATACTGATGAGCGATGGGAATGCCCCGTCAGATGTCCATTGCCTTCTGAAAAAGATGCTGAATTGCCAGTGCGGATTGTTTTGACTGGGTGCGTTGCTGAAAAGACGAACATCACCTATTGCCTCCCGGGCAGCATGTGACATAGTGTCACAGACGAGCCGCCGTGTCACAAACTTGACATCCGTGTCACAATATAGCCCCTAAAGTAAATACCTACCCCGAATGTCGCGAATGTTTCGCTGTATAAAGAATGTGTCGCCGTATAACGAATGTGTCATTTCATTTCATTTCATTTCATTTATTCTTTTATCACCAACGGGCGTTACCCCAATGACAGATGAAGTCAACAAATAAAACAGTGTCACCGTATAACGAATGTGTAAAGGTCAAAAGAATGTGTCGCCGTAAAAAGAATGTGTCATCGTATAACGAATATTTTGCCGTATAACGGACATTACCCACTTATGTGTCACCGTTTGAGTGTTTCGCCGTGTAACGAGTATGTCGCTATATAACGAATGTGTAATCGTATAACGAATGCGTCGCGGTATGACTGATATTGCTTATGTGTTGTATAGCGAACGTGTCGCCGACAAGAATGTTTCGCTGTATAACGGATATCTTGCCGTATAAGGACTAAGGAGTGTGTCGCCGTACAAATTGTGCGCGTGAACAACGAGAGCGGTCTGTTCTGATCTCTAGCACACCTCTGTTTATAATCTAGCTGACACTAAAAGACACTGGGTACTGGGTAGGTATCCACTTTCCATTATTTTCAGCTGCACTAGATGGAAAACGTCATATTCTAACAACAAACACTTCACATCGGCCACAATACGAGAAGAACGCCAGCACAAAAGCCTGTAAGAAAACAGTGAACTCAACAAACAACATTGTAAACCAATCATGGACAAGGAGCTTGTCGTCATCGAATACTTTTCAAAGACTGTTGATTCATAATTCATATAGGAATCGTTATTCAGTGGCGGCGGAAGGTAATTTTGGATGGGGGTGCAAAGTTTTCTCAAGGGGCCCCTCTGGAAGTTGTGGGCCCCCTTCATTTTTTTTTTGTGATTACGGAGCGAGCGAAGCGAGCGTAGTCTTTCCTTAGATTAACGGAAATTTCTGAGTATGAGCGGCCGGCCGGCCGGCCGGCCGTGGTCACGCTTCTGCGAGGCTTATATCTCAGCAACCACTTGACCGATTTACATGCGGTAATTTTTGTAGGGTAGCTTCATTCCTTCACCAAGTATTGGACTATTCCCGATGCATGTAGGTGACCCCTTATGCACGTGCCACGTGCAAAACGAGGAGGTGTCACTTTTGTAATTGTTGCAATATCTCGGTAACTACTTGGCCGATTGCGCTGAAAGTTGGCATGCAGGTAGGCACCCACTAGGCACTGCATATCCATGTGCCGGAGTTGGGGTGCTGCTGCACGTGCGCACGTGCAGGGGTCGATTCCAGATCTCGAGAACGGCTCGACCGATTGCGCTCAAATTTGGTACACAGTTAGGGACCGGTTAGTAGGGTGCCGTGCACAAGTCAGTTGGGACCCATTTTGCACGTGCGCACGTGCAGGGTGCCGCTTCCAGATCTCGAGAACGGCTGGGCCGATCGTGCCCAAATTTGGCACATCGCTAGAGACCGGTTAGTAGGGTGCCGTGCACAAGTCAGTTGGAGGTACCCCCTCGCAAGTTCGCACGTGCAAGGCCCACCCTCTCGCTCGCTCCGTTAGTCGCCCCAAAAGGCGTTATACTGGTTATTATTGGTTTATGAAAAACGAAGATTTTGGAAAACTATCTCCCTACACACAAATTCTGTAAAAGGTTTGAAATTACAGTGCACCTACCTATCTCAAGTAATGAATGCATAAGGAAGCAAATGCAGCTAGTTTTTTATCGGCTAGCCTTTTAAGTCTAGCCACCACCCGCAGCGTCTCAAGCCACTTTTCTGGATCCGCAGTGGACCATTGAGGGCCCTACGAGACCGTTCCAAGGAGACCGTGTTTAGAAGCCCCTTGGAAACCGACCACGTAGAGACTTCTCCAGAGACTTACATGACTCCCCAGACTGAATGAGCAGTTGCTGAAAGGTTTCAGAAGGCAGTATAGGCTCGAAAGTCTTTTGAGGGCTCTCAAAAAACCGGCATCGGCCCCCAAAAATGCCTGTATGGAGGCCCTCTAAAGCCGGGATGGAGGCAACAGGAGCCGATGTTTATCCTAAAGAGCCGGTATGGAGGACTGAATAGAGAAAAGGGGTCTCAGTGGGGCCTTCAGGGACAAGCGTTTGAGCCCAAAAGTATGTGTGGGGTCTTAGAGGCTGGTAGACCCCTGGGGTATGCAAGGGGTCCCAGGAGCTCGCGTGTGAGTCCAAATATTCGGCTGGCGGCTACCAGAACCAGCATGGGGATTCTCAGAAGCCGCTTAGATCCACATTTCATGGGTCATGAGTCCCAAGAGTCGATGTAGGGGCCATAAAAGCCGGTGTAGGACCCATGGCCCAATAAGTTCCGACATTGAGACTCTCAGAGGCCGGCGACGGGGCACCAAGAGCAGATAAAGTGCCTCAACAAGCCGACATGGGCCTGAGAATCAGTGTGGAATTCCAGGAGCCTGCGTGAGCTCTCGGAGACCTTCGTATTTCGTAAGGTCCACAAAGGTCGTTGGGGCCTCTGAATCTGAACTCTGCGGGACCCTCAGAGGCCAGCATGTCTCCTGGCACCTGCCTGCGTTGAGTTGAGACCCTCCGACGCTGTCGTAGGGTTCTTCAGAGGCCAGCGTTGGCCCTTGAAGCCTTCTTTAGGCCCTAGAAGCCGTCAAGAGGGCCCTCAGAGGTCAGCATGGCCCCTTAGAGACCATCATGATCATCATCTTAGAGACCATCATGAGGGCCCAGAGAGGTTTGCGTCAGGGCCCTCAGCCCCTCACGGACCGTCGTCCTGGGGTCCTCAGAAGTTGTTGTGATGGCCCTTAGAAGCCTTCGGAAGGATCATCAGAGGTCGTCATGAGGGTCCTTGGCCATTGTGAGGGTCTTCATGGGCCCTCAGATACCTTTGCAGGGCTCTCAGAGGCCTTGGTAAGACCGCTAGAGGCCATCGTTAGGGCCCTCAATAGACCGTTGCAGGGCCCTCAGATGCCAGCATAGCCCCTGCAGCCTGGTTGTGTTGGGGCCCTCAGAGGCCGTCGCTGGGCCGTCTAAAGCCAAATGGGCCCTCAGACTTGAGTTGGGTCTAGGGCCGTCACGAGGGCCCTCAGAGGCCAGCGGGGCCCCTGGAGTCCTGTGGGACCCTCAGCGGTCGTCATGAAGGCCCTTAGTGGTCGTTATAGGACCCCAGGGGACATAGGTCGCCGTGAGAGCCCCAGAGATCATCGTAAGGGCCCTCAGAGGCCGTCATAGGGGCCCTCAGAGGCCAGCGTGGCCCCTGGAGTCTCCTTGGGGCCCTAGAGTATCTGTGGGACCCTCAGCGGTCGTCATGAGGGCCCTTAGTGGCCGTTGTAGGGCCCCAGGGGACAGAGGTCGTCGTGGAAGCCCTCAGAGATCGTCATAAAAGGGCCCTCTGAGGCCGTCGTGCGGGCCCTCAGATGCCGCATGGAGCACTAAACGCGGCTCGGGACACTTCTAGCCGGTGTGGGGGCCCTAAAGACTAGCATGGGGCGCTCCTGGCTATAATTGGACATCCCGGATGATTCCACATCAGTGTTCGTTTCCCGATCACTGGTTTTCGGGAGAAAATGTATTGGATGGTGCGACGGGCCCCTTGTACGGATTTTGGGGGTGCAAAAAGATATGTTTGCACCCCCATGTTTTTCGATGGGGGTGCAGCTGCACCCCCTGCACCCCCTATTCCGCCGCCACTGTCGTTATTATAAAAATAACGAAACTGAACCCAGGTGCATGCCTACAGTATGCATGGAGATTAGTGGTGATCATCGAAATGGTAAGCGTCTATAGTTATATTGAACATCAATGTCTCGTTTTGCTGCCATAGGAGAAAACATTCATGGCCGAGGCTGAATAAAACGAACTATACTATCGAATGGAATTAATTGAACTAACCGAAGTCCGGCGACACACGGGTCAAAGGGTAACATTGCGAGCCGCCTAACGACCGCCTCAAACCGGCCCCCAGCTGGAAACTGAGCTGGAAGGCGGAATGACGTATGCATCTCGTATTACTTTTAGTTTGCAATAAACCCTGATAACTGCTTCTGTGAAAACAACCATGAAGTAACAAACGTTGCGGTAGGTCTTGGTGGAAACGGTCTCATATGATTCGTTTGGGCATTAAAATGCCAACAGTCGGGAAGATGAAAAATGAAACACGAGAAAGGTTGCACGAAGGAAGGCTCACCGTATCTCAAATAACTTTTCCTTTGATGTATGTCTCGATAAAATCCGAGCAAACAATCATGAAGCGGCATGCGTCGTCGTAGGCCTCGATGTGAGCAGTCTCATATAACTGCTTTATTTATTGGAGATGATGAAATATTGCTCATGCCATTAAGGCGCACAACTTTCCTCTCCTGGTAACCTGACATCGGGAAGCATTAGGCATCGAAATTGACTTTTTTCAAGCAGCTTTTTCCAATTATATGCACGTCAAACAAGTTCCGATGTCCATTGTCGGGATTGTACTATACGTGCAGAGGCGGATACAGCTCAGAGTTTTTTGGGGGGGCAAACCATAACAATTTATCGATTCTTTCCATGCCTCGTCCATAGGCGTAATGTTAAAATTATGACGTTTGGGGGGGGCAAATGCCCATTTTGCCCCCCCCCCCCTGGATCCGCCACTGTATACGTGCGCTCATCAACTTGAACTTTTGGACGAGTTATAATCTGCAGAGTCGGAAAGATCAGAAAGGCGCCCATATCTAATTACAAAGTCATGTGTGAAAACTGAAATGGTTACAATTGGTCACAATGCTATCGCCGTGTTTCGATCATGTCGGTCCCAGTGGCGTCTGACGCCTGGTGCGCCCTGTGTGTCCCGTGCGCAGCAGACGGGCGTGTGGGTGTTGGTTACCCCGCGGGGCGGTGTCTCACCGTTGGCGAGCGCGGCCGTGACTGGGGAGACGGGCCGCGGGGACACGGAGCCATCCGTCAGCGGTGACGACGGCCGGCTGAGGCGGCCCGCCGCCGAGCCCTCGGCCGGCGGCGGCGAGTGGCGGCGCGGCGGCGGCGAGTCGCGCCGCTCGTACCCGTACCAGCTGAGCATCTCCTTCATCGCCGTCTCGGCAAACTCCTGCCGCAGAGGAGCGGGGCGGGTCAGAACGAGGCAGCGGGGGCGGGACGGGGGGCGGTTTAGAGCGGGAGCAGCAGCAGAGTGAAATGTGGTTAGAACATTTAGCAGCAGCGGAAGGGGTCTCTGTCAGAAAAAAGGAGTGGCGGAGTGGGACAAAATTAGGGCGGGGAGTAGCAGAACTGGCTCCCTCATCGGAGCGGGGGACAGAACGAAATAGGGTTTCGTTAGTCGGGGTAGTGGTTCCACGAGGGATGCGCACCAGAACACACAGGGGCGGATCCAAGGGGGGGGGGTCACATGGGTCATGGCCCCCCCCCCCCTTGAGGCCCGGGGGCCCAAAGACCTGCCAGGGGCACCACCGGCCTATCAGGGGTATCACAGTCCTGACAGGGGCACCACAGGACCGCCAGGGGCACCACAGGCCTAGCAGGGACACCACGGGCCTGGTGCCCCTGGGCCCTGACAGGACTGTAACGCCCCTGACAAGCCTGAAGTGTCCCCGGCAGGCACGTGGTGCCCCTGACAGGCCTGAGGCGCCCCTGGCAGGCCTGTGGTGCCCTTGCTAGGCCTCTGGTGCCCCTGACAGGCTTGTAATGCCCCTGGAAGGACTGTGGTGCCCCTGGCAGGCCTCTGGTGCCCCTGACAGGCTTGCGGTGCCCTTGGAAGGACTGTGGTGTCCCTGGGCCCTGACAAGCCTGAGGTGCCCCTAACAGGCCCGTGGTGCCCTTGTTAGGCCTGTGGTGCCCCTGGCAGGCCTCTGGTTCCCCTGGTAGGTCTGTGGTGCCCCTGGCAGGTCTGTGGCGCCCCTGGCAGACCTGTGTTGACTGGTGCCCCTGCTAGGTCGCTGGTGCCCCTCACAGACCTGTGGTGCCCCTGGGCCTTGACAAGCCTGAGATGCCTGGCTATGACAGGCTCGTGGTGCCCCTGATAGAACAGTGGTGCCCTTGCTAGGCCTGTAGTGCCCCTGGCAGGCCTCTGGTGCCCCTGCTACCCCTGCGCCTGGAGAGGACTATGGTGCCCCTGAAAAGCCTGAAGTGCCTCTCGACAGGCCCGTGGTGCCCCTGGGCCCTGACAGGCCCAAGTTACCCCTGCGAGGTCGGTGGTGCTCCTGACAGGCCTCTGGTGCCCCTGGCAGGTCTGTGGTGCCCCCCTGGCAGGCCTGTGTTGACTGGTGCCCCTGCTAGGCCGCTGGTGCCCCTCACAGGCCTGCGGTGCCCCTGGAAGGACTGTGGTGCCCCTGCCCCTAGGGGTGCTCATGGGCCCAACAGGCCCGTTGTGCCCCTGACAGGCCTGTCGTGTATACTTGCTAGACCTGTGGTGCCCCTGCTTCCTGGCAGGCCTGTGGTGCCCCTGCTTCCTGGCGGGCCTGTGGCGCCCCTACAAGGCCGTAGGTGCCCCTGACAGGTTTGTGGTGTCCCTGGAAGGACTTTGGTGCCCCTGACAAGCCTGAAGTGTCAAGGACAGGGTTGGCATTTTTGCCGGCAAAAACTAGTTTATGCCATTTGCCGGTTTAAACCGGTTTTAACCGGCAAAAAGTGGCAAAAACTGGCAAAAACTAAAAACCAGCACAATGATATGCCTAGACGTGGATTTAAAGATGAAACATTTTTAGGAGAATTCGGTGAAAGCTTTATGCTTTCAACCAGAAGTGACATTGACCGTTGAAGTGTTCTATAACTCAAAAACATTTTCATGGGCTTTCCATAAGGCGCCTTTTGGGGGTGACAAATGAGCCAGTGCAAGGGTGAGTCCTGCACAATCAGAAGTGCGAAGGGGTATCTGCCACTGATATGCGCGCTGCACCCTACCGTGGCAGCTTTGCCTCACTCCCCTACATGGAAATACATTCTGTGGTGGATGCCTACTGACATGCATAGACATTTTAAGCAGGGATAAGTAATGAGGCAAACTTCAGAATGTTTGGTGCATCTCTATAACATCAAGAAATGCATTTGTACATTTCAGATCCATTCCTAACTAGAAAAGTTGTGGTTTGGCCCACCTGAGTTTTATCCAATTTTTGCCAGTTTTTGCCACCGGGGTTTCTGCCAGCCGGTTTAAACCGGTTAAAACCACTGGCAAAAAACAGTTTTTGCCACCCCCTGCCAACCCTGGTCAAGGACAGACCCTTTAGACGCCAGGGTCAAGTTCGTCGGACTGACAACGATTCGCTTACCTGATAACGTTCCTGGTAAGTACTCACTACTCAGCGTCCACAACATATATACACATAACACATTCATATATACTTGCTTACAATTGGTAAATGTGGTTGTGGGTAAGAGTTAAGATACTGACTAAAAATTAAAAAAAAAAATAAAAAAAAAAACTGAAAATGGGGGCACCACCAAAATTAAGTGGACGAAATCCGTTGAGTTTTTAATTTTGGGTATAGGTAGGGGCACCACTTCGATTCATGACCCTCCCCTTGGAGTTTTCCTGGATCCGCCCCTGAGAACACACGACACACAGCACACAACACACCCAACCAAACAGGCGGGGGGGAGATGGAAATGAAATGTCTCAGCCCAGGGCTGCGGTCGTCCCGCGGCTGTGGCCGTGATGTTAGCGTCGGACACAACCACCGTGTGCCGGCACACCTTCCAGTCGGTAATTAATCATCCGCCGTAAACAGAGCAGCCCAGAGGTGCCGGCCGGACGGCTGGGTAAACACACCAGTCGACTGCCGGGCGGCACCGTACAGCCCGCGGCCATGAGGCCGACCGAGCCAAGGACCGGCAGCGCGCACTCCAGGCACGGCCCGGTTCAGAGAGAGGCGGCTCGGTGGAGGTGCCGGGGGGGGGGGGGGAGACTGGCCCCGTGCTTAGGCGGGGTGCAGCACACCGGAGGGCCCTGTCCAGATGTGAGTGCGACAATGGGAGACTGGATCCGTCTCTGACCATTTAACAAGAACAGATGCCATACCACACGGGGGTACGCTGAACGCCGACAAAGCTCCGCGGCTGACGTCAGGGCTCCATCACCACACCCTACCCTCGCCGGCGGCGGAGCTCGGCAGCCGGCAGTCCGCCAGCAGTCCGCCGTGCCGACTCAGTCCGCAATACATTACCGAGGATCGACCCGCGCTTCGAGCGGCTTGCGTTTCGCGAGATTCGCGGTATGCGTTACAAAACAACGTAACCGTATCGGCCGTCTATTTATACGGGGCCCAAGTTAAACAGCTGGCGGTGTCGAGTTGCGCCATTCGGGCGACACCGGAGCCGCGGAGGCGGTCCCGGCTCGCGTTACAGACAGTCCATTGGGAGCGCGCTGCCGCCGGCGCCGTGCGCGCATCTCGCCGAGCTGCGGTTCCGGCGGCGACCGCCAGGCGGCGGGCCGGTCGGGCCGTCACTGGAGAGGGCGGGGTCCGGTTCGTCGGGCCGGCTCAGGTCAGTGTTGCCAGGTCTAGAGGTAAACCTCCAGATCTAGAGGTTTTAGGGGAGCGTTTCGGGGCTCCTGGAGGTTTTTGAAAAATGCCGGATTCTAGAGGGTTTTCTAGAGGTAATCTGAAAATTCGAGAAAAGACAATTAGCATCAAGGTCTCTTGAGAACTATTTAGGTACTTAAAGGAAATAGTTCACTTTTAACATGGGGTTTGGAACTGGAATAGCAGTTTTGTTGCTTGCGCTGAGACTAGCACAAATCAGAAGCTTTTACGGCCCAACGATCACCCTAGACGAAGATATTCCATTTTTCGTTCCGAAAAGAGTGCCTTGCAGAGGAATGCGTGCCTTGCTGAGGAATGCAGTCACGTCATCGTCAGCCAATCAGAATGCTGCTTACAGCCGATGGGTTTGTCCTACGCAATATGATTGGTCAACGCGTAATAAGCTTCCGCGTCAAACATTATTTTATATAGAATATAGTTCTTCTTATACTAAAATATAGAAAATAATCCTTTTTACAAAAACGTTTTGTTTTATTTTCTGATCATTTTGAGCATAAAAAAACATAAATCCATAGTAAAATACTAATTTCAGGAAAGTGAACTATTTCCTTTTAATTTTATGTTATTATTTTTAAGTATTGCATGCTTAAACGCACTTTTTTACAGATTGATGGAAACGAATAACCTACTTTTGGCTTGTTCGCTATTGAGGCTCTGGCCGCCGGCTGCAGCTAAAAGTTCTCGATATACCGTGGGCACCGTGGGCACCAAGGCTATGTAAACGTGGGCACCAAGGCTATGTAAACCTGGTGCCCACGGTGTGCACCAAGTCCACCAAGTTATGTGGACAAATGCGAAGGCATGCGAAGGATGAGTGAATTATCTTGATTGGGGATACAACCGGAGGGGTGCTCACGGGCACCGCACACTGCTGCGTGCGGTGTGTGCGGTGCGTCCAGCAGGCGTGGGGGTAGGGGATGGGTAGGCGGTTCTGACGTCACGGCTGCGTGCGGTGGACGGTCCGCTGTGGCCAGTCCCGACCGGCCACAGCGATCGCTGTGTGCGGTGACGGAAGGCTGACGTAGGGACGAAGTGGGCGGAGCTTCGAGGCTGTGTGCGGTCCGACCGCACACAGGGCCCATGAACAGCCCTCGGGTGTTTCAAAGCCCGCTGCCAGCTGCTGCCAGCGCGCTGACGTCACACTTTGGGTTGTGTCGGTTCCAGTCGCACTTCCTAACACCTCTAAACTCCTCCAAGAGCAAGATAGAGGAGGTTGGAGCAGGGCCCTCCTTTGATTTGTAGGGGCTAGAGCTGACACTGGAACAGGGAAGCAATCTTGGAGGAGTTTAGAGATGTTAGGAAGTGCGACTGAAACAGACCCTTTGGTAGTGTTGGAGCAATGGGTGGGCTTGATGATGTCATCACGCGCTGGCAGCGGATGGCAGCGTGCTTTGAAACAGCGCCACGGTTTGTGATACGGAGGTAAGTATGGAGGTATATACTTCATAATCAGCGGCAATGGAACAGAGGTTTCTAGAGGTTTTTGCAACATTTTCTGGAGGTATTGGCATCACTCGACCTGGCAACACTGGCTCAGGTGCCGCGCGCCAGGCCCGCCGCGGACGGTGTCCTGTGACCGAGCTGAGGAAATGAGCCAGCAGCGGCCGCGCATACCGCCGACGAGCGACCGGCAGGGACCTGACCCGAGTCCGTACCGTAGCTCCGTCCGTCCGGAGGTCCGCGTGCAGCTCACGTGATCGTGACCGCGCGGCTTACACGCCAAACACAGTCACGATGTACTGGTAATGACTGATGACAATCATCACGAGCGGTAAGAATCGTCTCCGAATCGCGGCAAAACTCTTGCAGTATGTGGCGGGCTAACGGAAATGTATCCCGGTTCCGATAACAAGGACAGCTTTAGATTACCGTAAAACATACGTGACAAAGCGATCACGAGACAACGTCCCGGCCATTGATTGCTGCCATCCTTCCAGATGCAGCACCTGCTGCAAACCGGACCCTCAGAGTTGCGCCCACCGGCTGCTCCACGCTCGTGAGTTCCGAATCCGGAAGGCGGATTTCACGGCGGCCGTCAACAAAAAAAAAACAAACAAACAAACAAACACTGGGAGCAGCGGCGGGTGACACAGTATGTGCTCATCTGGAGGATTGCGGGCCACGGTGAATCACCGGGGCGGAATTTCGGCAGGTTCGGAGGAGCGGCCACCGCGCCGAGTGTTTACCGCGAGCTGAGAGCCGAGTGGGGCAGAGTGCCACGTCCACCGCCGTGAATCAAAGAACAGACCCGTCCAGATAGCGCAGCCGCTCGTTAAATAAATAACTAATAAAGTTACGATGTTTTCATCAGGGCACGACTTTTCACGCATGCCTGCACCAGCATGATTCTCAAGTAACAAAACAGAGATACTGGATTCAATATGACAAAGCAAACAAGTTAATGTCTACCATTTACAGTCATCCCCCGAAGAAGCGAAGCAGGTTTCGTGCCTAAAGTGTGACTATCGTTTAAATTCCATTGCCTACATCATAGGCACTAAGGCATATGACTCATATGGAGGCGGCAGCACTGCTAAACCGTTCTCAACAACTAGGTATTGGCGTGGCTGTAGCACATCAAATGTTCTCCTTCTGTTCAGTTACGTTCACAGGAAACGGCCGTCGGCCATTTGTCTCGAACACAATTGTCTTTGAACCTGTCGATAGTTGGTACCTATAAACTGGACAGTCCAGGGATCGTACCTCGCTCGTTTTCTAACAAATAAAATTACAGCCATGATTTGGGTGCCCACTGCCCAGTGCCCTCGTCGATCTCCGATAGGAGACAAATGTGACCAGTTATGTTGACCTGGGAAGATCTAAAAATGAGCATTGGGACAGGTTAAGGCTGCGTCATTAGCCCGGCCTGTCACGTTACGCCTAAGTCGACGCGTCTCAGGAAAGTCAATGCATCGATACCGTCCTTAGCGCTCTGGCAGTTTTCATCATCCATTAGCCATAGATCCCGTCACCCTTCAGAAAACTGACGACCAATATGCACCATCGGCATTACAGATAACCAAAAATGTTGCTATTCTGGGGATAAATTGGGAGTGTTTGCAAGTTTTGTCAAAGCAAGAGGCTTCATTAATTTTTACCAGGGATGCGGAGCCGGAGTCGGAGCCGGAGCCGGAGCCGCCGGAGCCGGCATATTTTGCCCGGAGTCGGAGCCGGAGCCGGAGTCGTGAAACAATATAGCCCGGAGCCGGAGCCGGAGCCGGAGCCGGAGCCGTCAAAAAAGGGGGCGACTCCGGCTCCTTTTCTTAAGAGGAAACAATTATTTACCTAGTTCGGTTTGACAGTAGGTACAAGGCGTAAAATAATGTGGTATTCAAAATAGCCTTGTTATACAAATACAGAAACAACTTGTACCAATCCCATCGCCTTTTTTCTTCCACCCGTATTTAATAGATCGCATAGGGGATGTACTGAGTAGAAGCCGGAGCCGGAGCCGCCGGAGCCGGAGCCGCCGGAGCCGGATCATTTTACTCGGAGCCGGAGCCGGAGCCGGAGCCGCCATGACATTTCACCCGGAGCCGGAGCCGGAGCCGGAGCCGATTTTTTTCTCCGGAGCCGGAGCCGGAGCCGGAGCCGTCTGAAATTTCCACGGCTCCGCATCCCTGATTTTTACAATGTTAATAGATAATCATGGTCCACCGTGCGCTATTAAGTAGGCCATGAAAATGACCTGCCCTCATATGACCGTAACGAAAAATCGAGATAGGTATAGTATAGGCTTGGAAATAGGTACACATTGGTAACACTAGTCAATGGTTATTGACGGTAATCTGCAACGTTTAAAACTAAATGAACTGAGCTGTAGGAGGGAGACCAAACACTTTTGTAAGAGAGGCTACGCAACATGTGTTGACCTGAGCTCACCTGAAGTGACCCAGGCCCAAAATAACAGCATGTTAATGGGTCTCGCAACACTATGCGCCGCGTTTTCCTACCTATATCGCGCAACTGGGTTAAAATACCGGAATATCCACGAGCGTCTTAGGAAGGCAGCAGTACAAACGATGCAGCTACAACTTACACCGACCTGTGTATGTGATGGTCCGTCACTGTCCGACGGCGGATGGAGGGGCAGGTCCCTGACCCCTGACCGGTCACACCCGGGTCAGTGGGTCACAGTATGACGGTGCGCTCCCAGCAGTGACGGCTCGCCCCGGGACAGCACTGTGCGCGCCCCGGTGCACCGACAGCTCGTCCCGTGGACAGACACCGTCGGCCGCCGCCGACCGCCGCCGCAGGTCCGCCCGACGCGGCCGACTGGGCCCGGGGGCCGGTCCGCCAGGCCGCAGCGGCGGGTCGCTGCGCGCGCGGCCGTCACGGCGTCAACAGCACGGCGCCGCCGCCGGCCGCCGGAGCGACACCAGAGCTCGCCGGTAAATACGTGTCGGCTCCGGTTACGTCTTGTTTTTTCAGCCGGCGGCCGGAGGAGCGCGGCCGCTGCCAGTCCTGTCCGACACCCTGCCATCTCCACCCGACACCGCCCGGTGTCGGCTGGTCCGACAGCGGCCGGCTCATCTGACAGACACCGGTAGGCTCATCTGACTGACACCGTCGGACTCATCTGACACTGCGCATCTCCGCCCGACACACCGTCAGCGCCAGCCGACACACTGTCACTCGTCACTCGTCAGCCGACACACTGTCTATCAGCCTCCGCCCGACACACCGCCGGCCTCAGCCGACACACTCAGCCGACACACCGACGGCGTCATATGACACGGCGAGCTCCCATATGGTCGCTGAAATTGGAAAGCAGACGACCCCGCGCATGTGCCCGTCACTTTGAAAGAAACAGTCATTGAAAAATGCAAATTTCCTTTGTCGAGTATCATTACTCGTATATGAAATAATATATCAGAAACTGTTGACAAAACATCCGAATAATGGGGAAATATTGCAGCTCTTCTCATATCCATTTCGAATAGGCATCTGTGGGCATCTGATCCGACGCCTCACCCTCCACCCACCCAGTCTCGAATATCGACGCAGTGCAGACGGTTTCATCGAGGACCGTTCAGCTCCATCGGTCGCAGCCCCCTATTCCTTGGTAATATCTCCGTCCCCCACTCAGCTATCCAGGCGCCATCAAACCCTCTATCAGATGTGAGATGTACCTATAGTACAACACTCGCCGTACGACACTGAGCCGCACGGCACTGCACTGTACAAGACACTGAGCCGTAGGTATAGGTACTTCGCCAAACAATGGTCGTCATTCGTGACGACCATTGTTTGGCGAATTCGTTTTGTCATCATCATTCGTGTTTCTCAAGCTCAGGTGCGTCGAATGATATGCCTAATTTTTATTTGGGTGAGGTCAACTTACGGTTTTGGCCTCGGGTCAAGGTCATGTCAGAGCTACTCAGGTCACGAAGTTGGTAGAATGAGATGACATCGCATATCATTAGATTCGGCAGTTCTTCCCGAGTCCAGTGACTTTCTCGACTCGTTAACTCATTTGCTCGGGAGCAATTGAGTAAAAACTCTGGTGACGTCATAAATAACGTCACGCGAGGTCAACGATGCAAAAAAAGAGGCATCGGATCTAGCAAAGAAAATTGTGAAATCACGATGAAATATGCTTCAGGTAGTTTCAGATCATTCTCGGCGTTAAAATAATTTCCATATTTCCCCTGCATTGGTCACGGTGAGGTCACGTGACCGACCGACCTGACCTCAGATGACCCTCAAGAACAATCCCAGATATAAAACTTGTGAGGCCTCTGGAGGATATAAGGTCTTGTAAGTTTCATCGCCCTGTGAAAACTCCTCTGGCACTCAGGCGTTGCGAGGTTACGACATTTCAGGACCGTGGTCCGTGCATAGGTACTGCAGAGTGCAGATGTTCACTTATGGCGTCATAGATCAGTGACCTGGTCGTGACCTGACCTGAAAATGAGGTTGGTGTCAAAAGATCCGGCTTGAATCAAAGGTAAAGTGTGCCAACGTCCAGCTCCAGTGGCGTATCCAGGATCTTGGAAAGGGGGAGGCCAAACCTGCTCGAGGGGCCCCATCCTTACCTTAGGGGCCCCAGTAGTATAGCGTACTTAACTCACGCCCAGGTGCGGTTCTTTGCCACTTTTGCCATGTGAGGGAGCCTTTTTAGGCACACTCGGCAATCTAAAAAAAATGTTGAAACGTGAAAAAGGCATCAATATCGATAGCTCTGTAGCGTACAATTTATTTCAGCAGTAGGCACATAGTTTTTTTTTTTTTTGCTTTGGTCGTCGCTAGGGTCACTAAAGATCATCAAAAGCAAAATGTCTTTGCCAATTTTTTTTTAAAGATTGTAACATTTTTCAAAGGGCAGATGTTAGTCTCTTAGTGTCTTGCGCTGGTTGAGGGCTGGTACCCTTAACTTTAGAAGGGCCCGACTCGGTTTGAGCTCTGATCTAGACTCTGATGGCTCTATGTCGCCCACATTGGCCTCACTCCGACCTCTGAAGGCTCATTCTGGCCTCTGAAAGCCCCACACCGGCAACAGACTGAACCACGCTGGCCTCCGGGCCCCATAATGGCCTCAGAAGACCCATGCTATGGCTGACCTCACAGGGCCCCCCGCTGGCTCTTGGGAGCCTTTGAGTCAGGCTCTGATGTCCCTATGCCGCTCTAGAACCCACGCCGGTCTCTAGAAGCCCACGATGTCCCCTGAGGGTCCCACGCATGCCTTTAACCCTATTCCTGGCGGGCTCCGCCGGGACAAGAAACTGGCGGGGGGGCCGATTCGGCCCCCCCCTGAGATCTCGAGAACGAAGCAAGATAGCGACAAGCGGTAAACGGCATCGGATACGCACGGCCAAGATCTACAATTTTTACTGAGGTCATTTTCAGGTCAGGTCAAAGATGACGTCACAGGGGTCGAAAAAGTCAAAATGGCGGCGCTAGATATGGAGAGTTTTTCTCGAATAACTTTCGAATTAGTCAAGATAGGAACAAACTAAGGGCATCATCGTGATCCTCTCGTCAATCCGCATCGAATGATATATATGTTGACCTCGAAAGGTCAAGGTCAAAGGTTGACCTCAGGTCACGTGACCTCGAGGTCATCATGTATATCATTCGATGCGTCTTGACGAGCTGAACACAATGAGACCATCCAAGCGTCTGTATCTTGTTCCTGTACGGAGTTATTGGCCAAAAACCTTTGGTGACCTTTGATGACGTCACATGACCTCACAGCTGCCCAACAGCAACACAGACCTCAAGGTAGTGAAGGTTGATCGTATATGAAGTCATGTATGGTATATGGGGCCATTCCGACCCGTTTTAGTGGTAAAAACAGGGAGTTGATTTTTCCCCCATTGACTTATAATGGGGAGGTCGCGAAACTGACCTGACCTTAGGTCACCGATATCAAAATTCCGAGATATACAAATTGCACATACTGGTACCCTAACTAAAGCCTGAAGAGAAGAAATTGATCGGTCAAAAACTCTAGCTCTGGCGTGATTGCAAACTTTTCTGAGGTAGGGTCACCAAACCGCCTCTGGTGACCTGACCTGAGGTCAGATCAACTCAAAATTTTCAGACCTGTTGCGTAGAAGCCTTTTAGGAAAAGTCACAAAATTTGAGCTTCCTAGCTCAACGCGTTTGGGAGAAATAACCAAAAAACCTCAGGGGGGGCTCCTGAGGCCCCCCCCCGCCAGGAATAGTGTTAAGGGCCACCCCTACCTTAGGGCCTCAGGAGGCCCAAACATGCATAAGGTCTGAAGAGTGGCTGCCGAGGCCCTCGAGGTGGTCTCTAATGGCCCGACGCCAGCCTATGAAGGCCCGCGCTGGCTTCTGAGGGCCAAGCACTAGCCTCTCAAGTCTGGAGTCAGATGACAGATGGCCCCACGCTGGCTTCAGAGGGTTCACGCTGGTCACAGAGGGCCCCACACTTGCCTAAAAGGGCTCCACATTGTCTTCAGAGGGCCCCAAGCTGGTCTCCGTGGCCAATGGACCTCAATCTGACCTAAGAAGGTCCCATGTCTCTGGGCTTAAAAGACCCAATGCTGGACATCGACGGCCCCACGCTGGACATAGAGGGTCCCACACTGGCCTTAGAAGGCCCCACAATGGCCTTAGAGGGTCCCACGCTGACCTTAGAGGGCTGAGCGCTGGCTCCTTAGGGCTCTACGCCAGCGTCAAAGGGTCCCACGCTCAAGTCTAAGCTTTTTTATGGCCGCCAAAGCGACCTCTGAGGGCTCCACGCTAGCCTCTGGGGGCTCAGCCCTGGCCTCTAAGGGCCCTACGCTGGCCTATGAGGGCCATCAAATGACATTTTAAGATAGTTTGACGCAGTTTGACCCTGAAAGTTACTGGTGGCCTTTCATAGGCCGGCAAGGGACCCTCAGAGGCCGGGAGGCCCTCAGAGTCGCTGGTAAGTGGTCGTCAGATGCGCTGGCCTAGGGCGAGGCGCCTCAGAGCCACCGAAGTAGGCCCTTAACCCGCGCCCCGTTGGGCTCTGCCGAGCAACGCGCCCGGTTGGGGGGGGGGCATTTTGGCCCCCCCCCCCAAGATCTCGAGAACCACGCAACATAGCGACAAGCGGTAAACGGCGTTAGATAGCCCCAACGGGGAAATACCTTGTGACCCAATTTTATTGACCTAGGTCAAACCGATGACGTCACAAGTCAGGTCAAAGGTCCAATTTTCACCGTTTACAGGCATTTCAAGAAATGCGTTGTAAAATCGAGTAAAATGCATATTTCATTGAAAATCATCGATGGGGAAATGTTCTTCAAACACATATTTTGCTATTTGAGGTCACTGATACCAGGTCAGGTCACAGAGGTCAGGTCACGGGGGGTCACAATATGAAAGTGTCGTGTGATACATGTTTTATGGTCCATTTTACATGACAAATGCGATTATGTGGGTCAGGCAGCCTTTGGGGTCAGCTTAGGTCACGTTTTGGTCAAGGTCAGGTCAAGGTCAGGTCAAGGTCAGGTCAAATTAGGTCAAATTTCAAAGTTAATATTTTTGCATAAAATGGGTATCGAATCGATGCAGCTCGTCACGGGGAGCTCAATGATGGTCTTTGTTTTGCCGTACGTGGTCTAGAATCGCTAAAAATTGAGTTAAAAAATTTGACGTCATCATTTTTGAACAGTTTTTTTTTCTCTATAACTAAGCCAAAAAACGAGATATCGATCTGAAATTTGGTATGTATATAGAAGAGCGCTGGGAATATGACATATATTCCGGTTTTTTTTCGAAATTCGGAAAATTTTTGGATTTTTTTTTAGTTTTTTTTCTTAAAAAATCAGTTTTTTGAATTTTTTTGGTCAAAAACCAAAAATTTTGAAAATCCGAGATAGCAGTTTTGTAGCGCCGCTTTTTGTCTACTAGACCATATAAAGAACTTTGAAATTGCTTGATAACTGTAGATTTGGTGAGCGTTTCAAGATTGCATGTTTTTTGCTCATTTTTGCTCGAACATGTTCTCAGTTTGACCTCAATAACTCCTGACCTAAGGTGACCTAAGACTTGAAATTTGGTGTGAAGATGTCAAATTGATGCCCGGGAAGGTACTGAAAATTTGGCGGCGCTGCGAGCCGCCGTTTTCTTGCCATTCAGGAAAAACCACAGGGGGGGGGGGCAAAATGGCCCCCCCCCCAACGGGGCGAGGGTTTTAAGAGGCACTGGTGTGGGACCCTTAGAGGTGGCAGTGAAGGCCATCAGAAACTGGTGTGGACCGTGGGGCCATAACAAACGGGTATGGGGCCCTTACAGCTGATCCTTGATTGGCCGGCAACGGCCCTCAGAGGCCGGCAAGGTCCCTCAGAACCCGGCGTGGGGCCCTTCTGGAGATAAGTGTGACTACACAAGAGACCATGGGGTGTTCTCACAAGCCCTGTGGTGTCCTTTCCAGTTGAAGCGTGGCCAGCGCGAACCCTCTGCTGCCAATTGGCACCTCAGGGTCCCTCGGGCCCGAGGGGACCCTAAACCTTATAACGGACATGTGCCCCTCGCCCCTGGCTATGCCGTTGAATCCAAGTGATCAGGGGTTGTTCAGGTGATCTGGGGCCTCTCAGGTGACCAGGGGCCTTTCAATTGACCAGGGGCCCACCAGGTGACCAGGGTACCTTCTGATAACCGGGGGCCGGTTATACCAGGAGCTCCACGGGTACCTAAATGCCTTCATGTGACTGCAGGGGCCCTTCATATAACCAGGTAATCCCCGGGTAAACATGGCCCCTTGGGCGACCAGGGTTTCTTCAGGACACTGGCCAGGGGCCACCCAAGGGATCACAGACCCTCAGGTAGCTGGGGGTCCCTTAGATAACCAGGGGCCCCTCAGATAACCAGGGGGTCTCAGGTAATTACGGGCCCCTTAGGTAATCAGGGGGCCCTCAGATAACCAGGGGCCCCTTAGGTAACGCAGGGGCCCCTCAGGTAATCAGGACTCCTTCAGATAACCACGGGCCCCTCAGGTAACCAGGGCCCCCTCAGATAACCAGGGGCCCCTCAGCAGGCGCGTAACCACCACTGGGGACACTGGGGACCGGTCCCCAGTAGCTTTTGGGTTACTGGGGACCGTCCCCAGTAAAACCGACGACTTCCTCAATTTGCTTAAATAGCGAAATATTGTCTCTAAATCGACGTGAGGAGTAATATGTAGTCAACGACTCAACGGAAGACAAAACTATGGATGTTTTGTTTAGCCAGCGCCCGGGTGGGCCTCTCAGCCAACTTCGTGATGGTGGTGGTGGTGGTGGTGGTGGGGGGGGGGGGGGCTTTTTGCCACGCCATATTATCTCGGAAAGTAAGCAAGCTAGAAAGACGCGGTAAAATGCAACAGATAGCTCGCCACAGTGTCTTTCAGAATTACCTATGCCGTTTTTGATCAGGTCATCGCTAAGGTCACTGGAGGTCACCAAATGTAAAATTTTCACGAACTCTTGTTCCCAATTTTGATAACTTTTCACAAATCGGCTCATAAGTAAGAAACCAATAGAGCTGCAGTGCTGCGGGAAAGCGCATTCGATAGCTTTTTCAAAGGCCTTTCTGAGTAATGTTCTCAGATATGACCTAAGGTCAACGGTTTAGCTTCCAGGCTGGCGTTTTTGCGGAAAAGGTTTTTGTATCAAAACTTTGGGAACCCAAACTTGTATGACGCTGATTTTACCGGCATCGCGTTTGTCTCGTCGAGACGCATCGAATGAACTATAAGTTGACCTGAAAAGGTCAACTTGAAAATTTGACCCCTGGTCCAGGTCACGGAAAAGGTCATGTTGCAAGTCATTTGATTGGTATATGTTGAGCTGAACACGTTCATGGCGTTTGCAGCGCTCTAGCATGTTTCTATCTAAAGTTGTGGCAAAAAAAAAAACTGTTGGAGATGTTTCATGACCTGAGATAAGCTGAGGGGCATAGAGGGGTCACAGGTGCAATTTTCCAGTTCAGTGTGTCATGTTTACCTGTGTCACGGTGTTTGAATGTGTTTTCGGCCAAAAGAAGAGCAGTACAATTTTCTCCCAATGAATTATAATGGAGAGGTCGTAAATTGACCTGACATTAGGTCACCGATGTGAAAACTTTGAGATATACGAATTGTTCATACTGATATCCTCATGCAAAAGCTCGAGTTTCAAACTTCTGGGATTTAAACTGTAGGAATGACAGAGTCACAAAGTTTTTGAGAGGCATAGTTACTTTACTGACCTGGTGACCTGACCTTAGGTGACTTGGGGTCAAAATTTTCAAACACGATGCGAAATTGAGGTATCATAAGCCATACCAAGTTTCGCAACGGTATGCGCCGCGGTTTTCTTTACACGCGTAACAAATAACTGGCAGGTGTGGCCAAAAACGTCTCCCCCTCCCCCCCCCCACACACACACACTCGGGCGAAGGCTGATCCGGAAAAAAATATTCGTGGCCCTCCATGTGGTCCCCAGTAACTTCAGACTCGTGGTTACGCGCCTGCCCCTCAGACAACCAGGGGCCTGTCAGATAACCAGGGACCCCTTAGGTAGCCAAGGGCCCCTCAGATAACCAGGGGCCCCTCCAGTGACCAGGGGCCCCTCAACTGACCAGGGGCCCCTCGGGGCCCCCGTGGCCCCCCTTGGGTACGTCACTGCACTCAAGTGACCCAAAGGGCCCACTTGCATGTTTGATGCCAAAGGGGGAGGCCATGGCCTCTTGGCCTCCCCCCTGGATACGCCACTGTCCAGCTCTCTATCTCTAGCAGGTTTTGAGCTACCGCGAAAAAAAGTACCTATAGGGGGCGGCATCCCCCCCAACCGGCCGGCGAGTATTGGCGGCGAAAAATTGGTCTGTGTAACATGAACTTCCTTCCAGCCGAGAGGAACCAGATGCGCCTTTGGGAGGGCTTTGTCCGATGACGCGCTCTGTCGATGTGTCGGCTACTTGACACCCGCGCTGTCAGAGGAGACCTCGACAGCTACGGCGCGGCCCCGGATCCCACCCACGTCCCTCACACCATTCACGCCGCCACACAAAGCGCCGCTCGACCGCAGTAACCTGAAACCTTTCAGCAAGAATATCCGCTTCAGAAACGTCATCCGATATTTCGGCACACAAGAGCAGACAACCTATCCGTATTGGGTTGAAACTGTAAAATTCAAGGAGCAAGTATCCTCAATGATCATTGCTCAATGGGCAATGCCTATCCCAGGCAAAGAAGGTAGCCTACAGCCAATATTCTTCCCTCACTAGCAGGGCTGCGGAGTCGGAGTCGGAGTCGGAGTCGGTCGGAGTCGACAGTTGTGACCGGAGTCGGAGTCGATTTTAGAAACCCGGACCGGAGTCGGAGTCATGTCCGTGAAGTTGGCGACGTCGCCAGCGACTTTTCCAGCGACGAGCACCGATTTTAGCCAAAACCTCGTCCAAGGTCAATTGGACCATGAGGATCACGAAAATCGAACCCATTCACCCCTAAACCTTGACCCTCAAGGTCAAATTCAAGGTCAAAGGACGGGGAACTGAAAAAGTGCCACTAAATATTGTCCGATTTTCAAAATTTTGGCACCAAAATGTAGCGCGTGCAAAGTTCTAGCCGCACATCGAAAACCATTTTCATCAAGGTCAAATTTCAAGGTCAAATTCAAGGTCAAAGGACGGGGAACTGAAAAAGTGCCACTAAATATTGTCCGATTTTCAAAATTTTGGCACCAAAATGTAGCGCGTGCAAAGTTCTAGCCGCACATCGAAAACCATTTTCATCAAGTTCAAACTTCAAGGTCAAATTCAAGGTCAAAGGACGGGGAACTGAAAAAGTGCCACTAAATATTGTCCGATCTTCAAAATTTTGGCACCAAAATGTAGCGCGTGCAAAGTTCTAGCCGCACATCGAAAATCATTTTCATCAAGGTCAAACTTCAAGGTCAAATTCAAGGTCAAAGGACGGGGAACTGAAAAAGTGCCACTAAATATTGTCCGATCTTCAAAATTTTGGCACCAAAATGTAGCGCGTGCAAAGTTGTAGCCGCACATTGAAAACCATTTTCGTCAAGGTCAAACTTCAAGGTCAAATTCAAGGTCAAACGACGGGGAACTTTAAAAATGCTACGTCACCAGCGACTTTTCCAGCGACGAGCACCGATTTTAGCCAAAACCTCGTCCAAGGTCAATTGGACCATGAGGATCACGAAAATCGAACCCATTCACCCCTAAACCTTGACCTTCAAGGTCAAATTCAAGGTCAAAGGACGGGGAACTGAAAAAGTGCCACTAAATCTTGTCCGATTTTCAAAATTTTGGCACCAAAATGTAGTGCGTGCAAAGTTATAGCCGCACATCGAAAACCATTTTCATCAAGGTCAAACTTCAAGGTCAAATTCAAGGTCAAAGGACGGGGAACTGAAAAAGTGCCACTAAATATTGTCCGATCTTCAAAATTTTGGCACCAAAATGTAGCGCGTGCAAAGTTGTAGCCGCACATCGAAAACCATTTTCATCAAGGTCAAACTTCAAGGTCAAATTCAAGGTCAAAAGACGGGGAACTGAAAAAGTGCCACTAAATATTGTCCGATCTTCAAAATTTTGGCACCAAAATGTAGCGCGTGCAAAGTTGTAGCCGCACATCGAAAACCATTTTCGCCAAGGTCAAACTTCAAGGTCAAATTCAAGGTCAAAGGACGGGGAACTTTAAAAATGCTACGTCACCAGCGACTTTTCCAGCGACGAGCACCGATTTTAGCCAAAACCTCGTCCAAGGTCAATTGGACCATGAGGATCACGAAAATCGAACCCATTCACCCCTAAACCTTGACCCTCAAGGTCAAATTCAAGGTCAAAGGACGGGGAACTGAAAAAGTGCCACTAAATATTGTCCGATTTTCAAAATTTTGGCACCAAAATGTAGCGCGTGCAAAGTTCTAGCCGCACATCGAAAACCCTTTTCATCAAGATCAAACTTCAAGGTCAAATTCAAGGTCAAAGGACAGGGAACTGAAAAAGTGCCACTAAATATTGTCCGATTTTCAAAATTTTGGCACCAAAATGTAGCGCGTGCAAAGTTCTAGCCGCACATCGAAAACCATTTTCATCAAGGTCAAACTTCAAGGTCAAATTCAAGGTCAAAGGACGGGGAACTGAAAAAGTGCCACTAAATATTGTCCGATCTTCAAAATTTTGGCACCAAAATGTAGCGCGTGCAAAGTTGTAGCCGCACATCGAAGACAATTTTCATCAAGGTCAAACTTCAAGGTCAAATTCAAGGTCAAAGGACAGGGAACTGAAAAAGTGCAACTAAATATTGTCCGATCTTCAAAATTTTGGCACCAAAATGTAGCGCGTGCAAAGTTGTAGCCGCACATCGAAAACCATTTTCGTCAAGGTCAAACTTCAAGGTCAAATTCAAGGTCAAAGGACGGGGAACTTTAAAAATGCTACGTCACCAGCGACTTTTCCAGCGACGAGCACCGATTTTAGCCAAAACCTCGTCCAAGGTCAATTGGACCATGAGGATCACGAAAATCGAACCCATTCACCCCTAAACCTTGACCTTCAAGGTCAAATTCAAGGTCAAAGGACGGGAAACTGAAAAAGTGCCACTAAATATTGTCCGATCTTCAAAATTTTGGCACCAAAATGTCAAGGTTTAGGGGTGAATGGGTTCGATTTTCGTGATCCTCATGGTCAAATTGACCTTGGACAAGATTTTGGCTAAAATCGGTGCTCGTCGCTGGAAAAGTCGCTGGTGACATAGCATTTTTAAAGTTCCCCGTCCTTTGACCTTGAATTTGACCTTGAAGTTTGACCTTGACATGGTTTTCGATGTGCGGCTACAACTTTGCACGCGCTACATTTTGGTGCCAAAATTTTGAAGATCGGACAATATTTAGTGGCACTTTTTCAGTTCCCCGTCCTTTGACCTTGAATTTGACCTTGAAGTTTGACCTTGATGAAAATGGTTTTCGATATGTGGCTAGAACTTTGCACGCGCTACATTTTGGTGCCAAAATTTTGAAGATCGGACAATATTTAGTGGCACTTTTTCAGTTCCCCGTCCTTTGACCTTGAATTTGACCTTGAAGTTTGACCTTGACGAAAATGGTTTTCGATGTGCGGCTACAACTTTGCACGCGCTACATTTTGGTGCCAAAATTTTGAAGATCGGACAATATTTAGTGGCACTTTTTCAGTTCCCCGTCCTTTGACCTTGAATTTGACCTTGAAGTTTGACCTTGATGAAAATGGTTTTCGATGTGCGGCTAGAACTTTGCACGCGCTACATTTTGGTGCCAAAATTTTGAAGATCGGACAATATTTAGTGGCACTTTTTCAGTTCCCCGTCCTTTGACCTTGAATTTGACCCTGAAGTTTGACCTTGATGAAAATGGTTTTCGATGTGCGGCTAGAACTTTGCACGCGCTACCTTTTGGTGCCAAAATTTTGAAAATCGGACAATATTTAGTGGCACTTTTTCAGTTCCCCGTCCTTTGACCTTGAATTTGACCTTGAAGTTTGACCTTGATGAAAATGGTTTTCGATGTGCGGCTAGAACTTTGCACGCGCTACATTTTGGTGCCAAAATTTTGAAGATCGGACAATATTTAGTGGCACTTTTTCAGTTCCCCGTCCTTTGACCTTGAATTTGACCTTGAAGGTCAAGGTTTAGGGGTGAATGGGTTCGATTTTCGTGATCCTCATGGTCCAATTGACATTGGGCAAGGTTTTGGCTAAGATCGGAGCTCGTCGCTGGAAAAGTCGCTGGTGACGTAGCATTTTTAAAGTTCCCCGTCCTTTGACCTTGAATTTGACCTTGAAGTTTGACCTTGACGAAAATGGTTTTCGATGTGCGGCTAGAACTTTGCACGCGCTACATTTTGGTGCCAAAATTTTGAAGATCGGACAATATTTAGTGGCACTTTTTCAGTTCCCCGTCCTTTGACCTTGAATTTGACCTTGAAGGTCAAGGTTTAGGGGTGAATGGGTTCGATTTTCGTGATCCTCATGGTCCAATTGACCTTGGACAAGGTTTTGGCTAAGATCGGTGCTCGTCGCTGGAAAAGTCGCTGGTGACGTAGCATTTTTAAAGTTCCCCGTCCTTTGACCTTGAATTTGACCTTGAAATTTGACCTTGACGAAAATGGTTTTCGATGTGCGGCTACAACTTTGCACGCGCTACATTTTGGTGCCAAAATTTTGAAGATCGGACAATATTTAGTGGCACTTTTTCAGTTCCCCGTCCTTTGACCTTGGATATGACCTTGAAGTTTGACCTTGATGAAAATGGTTTTTGATGTGCGGCTAGAATTTTGCACGCGCTACATTTTGGTGCCAAAATTTTGAAGATCGGACAATATTTAGTGGCACTTTTTCAGTTCCCCGTCCTTTGACCTTGAATTTGACCTTGAAGTTTGACCTTGATGAAAATGGTTTTCGATGTGCGGCTACAACTTTGCACGCGCTACATTTTGGTGCCAAAATTTTGAAGATCAGACAATATTTAGTGGCACTTTTTCAGTTCCCCGTCCTTTGACCTTGAATTTGACCTTGAAGTTTGACCTTGATGAAAATGGTTTTCGATGTGCGGCTACAACTTTGCACGCGCTACATTTTGGTGCCAAAATTTTGAAGATCGGACAATATTTAGTGGCACTTTTTCAGTTCCCCGTCCTTTGACCTTGAATTTGACCTTGAAGTTTGACCTTGATGAAAATGGTTTTCGATGTGCGGCTAGAACTTTGCACGCGCTACATTTTGGTGCCAAAATTTTGAAGATCGGACAATATTTAGTGGCACTTTTTCAGTTCCCCGTCCTTTGACCTTGAATTTGACCTTGAAGTTTGACCTTGATGAAAATGGTTTTCGATGTGCGGCTAGAACTTTGCACGCGCTACATTTTGGTGCCAAAATTTTGAAAATCGGACAATATTTAGTGGCACTTTTTCAGTTCCCCGTCCTTTGACCTTGAATTTGACCTTGAAGTTTGACCTTGATGAAAATGGTTTTCGATGTGCGGCTACAACTTTGCACGCACTACATTGTGGTGCAAAATTTTGAAGATCGGACAATATTTAGTGGCACTTTTACAGTTCCCCGTCCTTTGACCTTGAGTTTGACCTTGAAGGTCAAGGTTTAGGGGTGAATGGGTTCGATTTTCGTGATCGTCATGGTCCAATTGACCTTGGACGAGGTTTTGGCTAAAATCGGTGCTAGTCGCTGGAAAAGTCGCTGGTGACGTAGCATTTTTAAAGTTCCCCGTCTTTTGACCTTGAATTTGACCTTGAAGTTTGACCTTGACGAAAATGGTTTTCAATGTGCGGCTACAACTTTGCACGTGCTACATTTTGGTGCCAAAATTTTGAAGATCGGACAATATTTAGTGGCACTTTTTCAGTTCCCCGTCCTTTGACCTTGAATTTGACCTTGAAGTTTGACCTTGATGAAAATGGTTTTCGATGTGCGGCTAGAACTTTGCACGCGCTACATTTTGGTGCCAAAATTTTGAAGATCGGACAATATTTAGTGGCACTTTTTCAGTTCCCCGTCCTTTGACCTTGAATTCGACCTTGAAGTTTGACCTTGATGAAAATGGTTTTCGATGTGCGGCTACAACTTTGCACGCGCTACATTTTGGTGCCAAAATTTTGAAGATCGGACAATATTTAGTGGCACTTTTTCAGTTCCCCGTCCTTTGACCTTGAATTTGACCTTGAAGTTTGACCTTGATGAAAATGGTTTTCGATGTGCGGCTACAACTTTGCACGCGCTACATTTTGGTGCCAAATTTTTGAAAATCGGACAATATTTAGTGGCACTTTTTCAGTTCCCCGTCCTTTGACCTTGAATTTGACCTTGAAGTTTGACCTTGATGAAAATGGTTTTCGATGTGCGGCTAAAGCTTTGCACGCGCTACATTTTGGTGCCAAAATTTTGAAGATCGGACAATATTTAGTGGCACTTTTTCAGTTCCCCGTCCTTTGACCTTGAATTTGACCTTGAAGTTTGACCTTGATGAAAATGGTTTTCGATGTGCGGCTACAACTTTGCACGCGCTACATTTTGGTGCCAAAATTTTGAAGATCAGACAATATTTAGTGGCACTTTTTCAGTTCCCCGTCCTTTGACCTTGAATTTGACCTTGAAGTTTGACCTTGATGAAAATGGTTTTCGATGTGCGGCTAGAACTTTGCACGCGCTACATTTTGGTGCCAAAATTTTGAAAATCGGACAATATTTAGTGGCACTTTTTCAGTTCCCCGTCCTTTGACCTTGAATTTGACCTTGAAGTTTGACCTTGATGAAAATGGTTTTCGATGTGCGGCTAGAACTTTGCACGCGCTACATTTTGGTGCCAAAATTTTGAAGATCGGACAATATTTAGTGGCACTTTTACAGTTCCCCGTCCTTTGACCTTGAGTTTGACCTTGAAGGTCAAGGTTTAGGGGTGAATGGGTTCGATTTTCGTGATCCTCATGGTCCAATTGACCTTGGACGAGGTTTTGGCTAAAATCAGTGCTAGTCGCTGTAAAAGTCGCTGGTGACGTAGCATTTTTAAAGTTCCCCGTCCTTTGACCTTGAATTTGACCTTGAAGTTTGACCTTGACGAAAATGGTTTTCAATGTGCGGCTACAACTTTGCACGCGCTACATTTTGGTGCCAAAATTTTGAAGATCGGACAATATTTAGTGGCACTTTTTCAGTTCCCCGTCCTTTGACCTTGAATTTGACCTTGAAGTTTGACCTTGATGAAAATGATTTTCGATGTGCGGCTAGAACTTTGCACGCGCTACATTTTGGTGCCAAAATTTTGAAGATCGGACAATATTTAGTGGCACTTTTTCAGTTCCCCGTCCTTTGACCTTGAATTTGACCTTGAAGTTTGACCTTGATGAAAATGGTTTTCGATGTGCGGCTACAACTTTGCACGCGCTACATTTTGGTGCCAAAATTTTGAAGATGGGACAATATTTAGTGGCACTTTTTCAGTTCCCCGTCCTTTGACCTTGAATTTGACCTTGAAGTTTGACCTTGATGAAAATGGTTTTCGATGTGCGGCTAGAACTTTGCACGCGCTACATTTTGGTGCCAAAATTTTGAAAATCGGACAAAATTTGGTGGCACTTTTTCAGTTCCCCGTCCTTTGACCTTGAATTTGACCTTGAAGTTTGACCTTGATGAAAATGGTTTTCCATGTGCGGCTAGAACTTTGCACGCGCTACATTTTGGTGCCAAAATTTTGAAGATCGGACAATATTTAGTGGCACTTTTTCAGTTCCCCGTCCTTTGACCTTGAATTTGACCTTGAAGGTCAAGGTTTAGGGGTGAATGGGTTCGATTTTCGTGATCCTCATGGTCCAATTGACCTAGGACAAGGTTTTGGCTAAGATCGGTGCTCGTCGCTAGAAAAGTCGCTGGTGACGTAGCATTTTTAAAGTTCCCCGTCCTTTGACCTTGAATTTGACCTTGAAGTTTGACCTTGACGAAAATGGTTTTCGATGTGCGGCTACAACTTTGCACGCGCTACATTTTGGTGCCAAAATTTTGAAGATCGGACAACATTTAGTGGCACTTTTTCAGTTCCCCGTCCTTTGACCTTGGACTTGACCTTGAAGTTTGACCTTGATGAAAATGGTTTTCGATGTGCGGCTACAACTTTGCACGCGCTACATTTTGGTGCCAAAATTTTGAAGATCGGACAATATTTAGTGGCACTTTTTCAGTTCCCCGTCCTTTGACCTTGAATTTGACCTTGAAGTTTGACCTTGACGAAAATAGTTTTCAATGTGCGGCTACAACTTTGCACGCGCTACATTTTGGTGCCAAAATTTTGAAGATCGGACAATATTTAGTGGCACTTTTTCAGTTCCCCGTCCTTTGAACTTGAACTTGACCTTGAAGTTTGACCTTGATGAAAATGATTTTCGATGTGCGGCTAGAACTTTGCACGCGCTACATTTTGGTGCCAAAATTTTGAAGATCGGACAATATTTAGTGGCACTTTTTCAGTTCCCCGTCCTTTGACCTTGAATTTGACCTTGAAGGTCAAGGTTTAGGGGTGAATGGGTTCGATTTTCGTGATCCTCATGGTCCAATTGACCTTGGACAAGGTTTTGGCTAAGATCGGTGCTCGTCGCTGGAAAAGTCGCTGGTGACGTAGCATTTTTAAAGTTCCCCGTCCTTTGACCTTGAATTTGACCTTGAAGTTTGACCTTGACGAAAATGGTTTTCGATGTGCGGCTACAACTTTGCACGCGCTACATTTTGGTGCCAAAATTTTGAAGATCGGACAATATTTAGTGGCACTTTTTCAGTTCCCCGTCCTTTGACCTTGGATTTGACCTTGAAGTTTGACCTTGATGAAAATGGTTTTCGATGTGCGGCTAGAACTTTGCACGCGCTACATTTTGGTGCCAAAATTTTGAAGATCGGACAATATTTAGTGGCACTTTTTCAGTTCCCCGTCCTTTGACCTTGAATTTGACCTTGAAGTTTGACCTGGATGAAAATGGTTTTCGATGTGCGGCTACAACTTTGCACGCGCTACATTTTGGTGCCAAAATTTTGAAGATCGGACGATATTTAGTGGCACTTTTTCAGTTCCCCGTCCTTTGACCTTGAAGTTGACCTTGAAGTTTGACCTTGATGAAAATGGTTTTCGATGTGCGGCTACAACTTTGCACGCGCTACATTTTGGTGCCAAAATTTTGAAGATCGGACAATATTTAGTGGCACCTTTTCAGTTCCCCGTCCTTTGACCTTGAATTTGACCTTGAAGTTTGACCTTGATGAAAATGGTTTTCGAAGTGCGGCTACAACTTTGCACGCGCTACATTTTGGTGCCAAAATTTTGAAGATGGGACAATATTTAGTGGCACTTTTTCAGTTCCCCGTCCTTTGACCTTGAATTTGACCTTGAAGTTTGACCTTGATGAAAATGGTTTTCAATGTGCGGCTAGAACTTTGCACGCGCTACATTTTGGTGCCAAAATTTTGAAAATCGGACAAAATTTGGTGGCACTTTTTCAGTTCCCCGTCCTTTGACCTTGAATTTGACCTTGAAGTTTGACCTTGATGAAAATGGTTTTCCATGTGCGGCTAGAACTTTGCACGCGCTACATTTTGGTGCCAAAATTTTGAAGATCGGACAATATTTAGTGGCACTTTTTCAGTTCCCCGTCCTTTGACCTTGAATTTCACCTTGAAGTCAAGGTTTAGGGGTGAATGGGTTCGATTTTCGTGATCCTCATGGTCCAATTGACCTAGGACAAGGTTTTGGCTAAGATCGGTGCTCGTCGCTGGAAAAGTCGCTGGTGACGTAGCATTTTTAAAGTTCCCCGTCCTTTGACCTTGAATTTGACCTTGAAGTTTGACCTTGACGAAAATGGTTTTCGATGTGCGGCTACAACTTTGCACGCGCTACATTTTTGGTGCCAAAATTTTGAAGATCGGACAATATTTAGTGGCACTTTTTCAGTTCCCCGTCCTTTGACCTTGGACTTGACCTTGAAGTTTGACCTTGATGAAAATGGTTTTCGATGTACGGCTAGAACTTTGCACGCGCTACATTTTGATGCCAAAATTTTGAAGATCGGACAATATTTAGTGGCACTTTTTTCAGTTCCCCGTCCTTTGACCTTGAATTTGACCTTGAAGTTTGACCTTGATGAAAATGGTTTTCGATGTGCGGCTACAACTTTGCACGCGCTACATTTTGGTGCCAAAATTTTGAAGATCGGACAATATTTAGTGGCACTTTTTCAGTTCCCCGTCCTTTGACCTTGAATTTGACCTTGAAGTTTGACCTTGATGAAAATGGTTTTCGATGTGCGGCTAGAACTTTGCACGCGCTACATTTTGGTGCCAAAATTTTGAAGATCGGACAATATTTAGTGGCACTTTTTCAGTTCCCCGTCCTTTGACCTTGAATTTGACCTTGAAGTTTGACCTTGATGAAAATGGTTTTCGATGTGCGGCTACAACTTTGCACGCGCTACATTTTGGTGCCAAAATTTTGAAGATCGGACAATATTTAGTGGCACTTTTTCAGTTCCCCGTCCTTTGACCTTGAATTTGACCTTGAAGTTTGACCTTGATGAAAATGGTTTTCGATGTGCGGCTAGAACTTTGCACGCGCTACATTTTGGTGCCAAAATTTTGAAGATCGGACAATATTTAGTGGCACTTTTTCAGTTCCCCGTCCTTTGACCTTGAATTTGACCTTGAAGTTTGACCTTGATGAAAATGGTTTTCGATGTGCGGCTACAACTTTGCACGCGCTACATTTTGGTGCCAAAATTTTGAAGATCGGACAATATTTAGTGGCACTTTTTCAGTTCCCCGTCCTTTGACCTTGAATTTGACCTTGAAGTTTGACCTTGATGAAAATGGTTTTCGATGTGCGGCTAGAACTTTGCACGCGCTACATTTTGGTGCCAAAATTTTGAAGATCGGACAATATTTAGTGGCACTTTTTCAGTTCCCCGTCCTTTGACCTTGAATTTGACCTTGAAGTTTGACCTTGATGAAAATGGTTTTCGATGTGCGGCTAGAACTTTGCACGCGCTACATTTTGGTGCCAAAATTTTGAAGATCGGACAATATTTAGTGGCACTTTTTCAGTTCCCCGTCCTTTGACCTTGAATTTGACCTTGAAGTTTGACCTTGATGAAAATGGTTTTCGATTTGCGGCTAGAACTTTGCACGCGCTACATTTTGGTGCCAAAATTTTGAAGATCGGACAATATTTAGTGGCACTTTTTCAGTTCCCCGTCTTTTGACCTTGAATTTGACCTTGAAGTTTGACCTTGATGAAAATGGTTTTCGATGTGCGGCTAGAACTTTGCACGCGCTACATTTTGGTGCCAAAATTTTGAAGATCGGACAATATTTAGTGGCACTTTTACAGTTCCCCGTCCTTTGACCTTGAGTTTGACCTTGAAGGTCAAGGTTTAGGGGTGAATGGGTTCGATTTTCGTGATCCTCATGGTCCAATTGACCTTGGACGAGGTTTTGGCTAAAATCGGTGCTAGTCGCTGGAAAAGTCGCTGGTGACGTAGCATTTTTAAAGTTCCCCGTCCTTTGACCTTGAATTTGACTTTGAAGTTTGACCTTGACGAAAATGGTTTTCAATGTGCGGCTACAACTTTGCACGCGCTACATTTTGGTGCCAAAATTTTGAAGATCGGACAATATTTAGTGGTACTTTTTCAGTTCCCCGTCCTTTGAACTTGAATTTGACCTTGAAGTTTGACCTTGATGAAAATGATTTTTGATGTGCGGCTAGAACTTTGCACGCGCTACATTTTGGTGCCAAAATTTTGAAGATCGGACAATATTTAGTGGCACTTTTTCAGTTCCCCGTCCTTTGACCTTGAATTTGACCTTGAAGTTTGACCTTGATGAAAATGGTTTTCAATGTGCGGCTACAACTTTGCACGCGCTACATTTTGGTGCCAAAATTTTGAAGATCGGACAATATTTAGTGGCACTTTTTTAGTTCCCCGTCCTTTGACCTTGAATTTGACCTTGAAGTTTGACCTTGATGAAAATGGTTTTCGATGTGCGGCTACAACTTTGCACGCGCTACATTTTGGTGCCAAAATTTTGAAGATCGGACAATATTTAGTGGCACTTTTTCAGTTCCCCGTCCTTTGACCTTGAATTTGACCTTGAAGTTTGACCTTGATGAAAATGGTTTTCGATGTGCGGCTAGAACTTTGCACCCGCTACATTTTGGTGCCAAAATTTTGAAAATCGGACAATATTTAGTGGCACTTTTTCAGTTCCCCGTCCTTTGACCTTGAATTTGACCTTGAAGTTTGACCTTGATGAAAATGGTTTTCGATGTGCGGCTAGAACTTTGCACGCGCTACATTTTGGTGCCAAAATTTTGAAGATCGGACAATATTTAGTGGCACTTTTTCAGTTCCCCGTCCTTTGACCTTGAATTTGACCTTGAAGTTTGACCTTGATGAAAATGGTTTTCGATGTGCGGCTACAACTTTGCACGCGCTACATTTTGGTGCCAAAATTTTGAAGATCGGACAATATTTAGTGGCACTTTTTCAGTTCCCCGTCCTTTGACCTTGAATTTGACCTTGAAGTTTGACCTTGATGAAAATGGTTTTCGATGTGCGGCTAGAACTTTGCACGCGCTACATTTTGGTGCCAAAATTTTGAAGATCGGACAATATTTAGTGGCACTTTTTCAGTTCCCCGTCCTTTGACCTTGAATTTGACCTTGAAGGTCAAGGTTTAGGGGTGAATGGGTTCGATTTTCGTGATCCTCATGGTCCAATTGACCTTGGACGAGGTTTTGGCTAAAATCGGTGCTCGTCGCTGGAAAAGTCGCTGGCGACGTCGCCAACTTCACGGACATGTCGGAGTCGGAGTCACCGAAAATCTGTCGACTCCGCAGCCCTGCTAGGTCTGCGGAGTCGGAGTCGGGAGTTGGAGTCGGTCGGAGTCGACAATTCTGCCCGGAGTCGGAGTCGGAGTCGGAGCTGGTTTTTGAAAGCCGGAGTCGGAGTCGGAGTCGGAGTCGCCGAAAATCCATCGACTCCGCAGCCCTGCTAACTAGTCACCATGGCATATCGGAAAATATTGATCTGTCAGCAGCACTAATTGACAAGGAACTCCTCAGGAAGGGACAGAAGGATCAGCTTTGTTAGGACTCTCCCTGCCTGGGTCCACTATGCACCGGTGCTAGTTCACTTGACCTGGAAGCCACCGACCCGAGTTACTGGACGACCGACTGACCGAGGCAGGTCGAGCCGGAGAGAGCCACCGTCCTGAGACGGCCGAGTCAGGGGCACGGAGGCCGCTCGGCCCGCGGCAGTGACCCGACCCGGACGGCCGGGCCGCGCGGGACGTGCCGATGACATCACCCGGCTCCGGTGACACTGACACCGCCGGCTCACACGGACGCGCTCAGCGGCCCGTGTCACCGGCCGGCGGCTCGCGTTGCCAGCGCACCTGATGACCCGGCGCGGTCCGGGGTCCTCCGGGGTCCTCGGGACGCCTGAGTCGGATCGCGGCCCGTGCAGGCACTAGGCAGATCACAATTCACAGGACGCTGAGACAGAGCTAGTAAGACTATACCCATGCAGTGGTGCCAACGCCTCGAGAGGCGTGAGGCGACGGTTGGTCTTTCCTCTCTTCCCTCCAGCTCATATAATCCATAGCCGATGTAACTGCGACTGACAAGAAACACAATCACATGAGGAGAGAATAAGAAGCGTACGTGGCTGGAAGTCCGAGAAGGCGAATGGAAACACAAACACGGATGAAAATGATAGGTACAATGAAAACATCATCCAGACGTGCTCCAAGAAGCGTCACGTCAATGCAGTTCCACACGGCAGATATAGTTTTAGAGAAATCCTCGCCAGATGGCACACGACATGACGAGGTCACAGGAGGCGAACAAATACCGGTTCTTTTGTGACCGGGAAGGTCGCCCGCTGAAAACAGTGGGCGATATCGACATCCCTAATCCGCGACAGCTCCTTCGTCAATAACAACCTGGCGAAGCGCGTCTCGTTGAAGCTCTAAGCATGCGTAAAAGGGAACCACCAATACCGCCAATACCCCTATTGTCCGAAACGACCGAACCTCGGTATAGTCCTCACACCATATCCACACAGTCTCGCCACCTTACCTTCTCGGCCGCCGGTCAGTGTCTCCCTCCAGTCTCTGGACAGCCTCGGACGCACGGACGGCACCTCCCCGTGTCCCGGCTCTCGGGCGCGCACGGCGCCGCCCCGCGCGGCCCTCTCCCACGGGAGGCTCGGCAGACACTGCAGTCCGGCGGCGGCGCGGCGGCCGGGCCCCGCTGATCCACGCCCGCCGTCCGCCGGCTACAGTTTCGCGTCTCTCGGCGGTGCCGTCACACGCCGTCCGTACGGAGAACCCGACACCGACGAGCCGGCCGGCGACTCATCGGCCGACAGATGGGAGCCAGCCCGGCCCGGCAGCTCCCGAGACGGCTGGCAGGGCACCTCCCGGCCCGGCGGCACACAGGCGACCCACAGACGCGGCCGTCACGGCCCGCGAGGACAGCCCGCGGCCGGGTCGGGTGACCCGCCGACAGCTTCAGTTACAGCGCCGCGCCTCTCACCTCGCTGCAAATGTCTATATATAAACCGGCGCTCGCTTCCACACTTATCGTCCTGAGCCGGACATGTGCCAGACACCAGCCCTACGAACCCGTGTTAGCAGTCAGTGGAGCTAGACTGGACCCGAGTCCAAGCCAGACCGGGTCTCATGGAACGACAGAAATCTGACAGTTCCATCGTAACAAGGCAAACAGTCTTTGATAATCAGCCCGTAACATCGTAGATATAGCAACTGGAACCCAATGTCAACGTCTAAGTTATTAACGAGTAACCTCAAAGGTCCGGACATTACCTCACATGCCGAATTGTGGTTTCAAATACATGGTAATGTAATGCATATAATACTTCGTCGGAGTGATCAAGCGAAAACTTCCATGACATTATGTTTGTGTCAAGCCGCCTCGAATTATGCACTTTAACCCGGCAGGCGGTGGGCCTACCAGCCACCTTCCGCGCGGTGGGGGGGGGGGCACTTTTTTGCCCCCCCCCGTATCTCCGAAACTACTGGACGGATCCGGAAAATTCAAACGGCGTTCGATAGCCCTGTCAAATTTGTCCAAGGAAACCAAATTTCATTGACCTCGGGGTCACCGATGACGTCACAGGTCAGGTCAAAGATAAAATGTTTCACCGTTCACGGGGCTTCTAGGGAAAGCGCTATAACACCGAGTAAAACGCTTTTTGTCGAAAATCAGCGATAAGGCGTCAGTTGTCTAGTACATATGTTGCTATTAGAGGTCACTGGTCATACCAGGTCAGGTCACAGGTCAGGTCACCAAAGGTCACCAAGGGTCACCACATGAGCCCAACTTTACTAAGGTTATGCGATGCATGTTTTATGGCCAATTTCCAACTCAATGGTGTTGGTTATAAGACCATCAGGTACGGTTAAGGTCACTTTCTGGTGGAGGTCAGGTCAAGGTCAGGTCAAAAAAGGTCAAATTTCAAAGTTGATATTTTTGCATAAAATGGGTATCGATTCGATGCAGCTCGTCACGGGGAGTCTAATGGTGGTCTTTGTTTTGCGCTACGAGGTCTAGAATTGCTAAAAATTGAGTTTGAAAATTTGACGTCATCAATTTTGAACACTTTTTTCGCTCTAACTTGGCCAAAAAAGAGGTATCGATCTCAAATTTGGTATGTAGAAGAAGGCGGTAGGGACTATCACATATATTCCGGTTTTTTCGAAATTCAAAAAACTTTTTGGATTTTTTGGCTATTATTTTCAAAAAATCTATTTTTTGATTTTTGGGGGTCAAAATCCAAAAAATTCGAAAAACAGAAACAGCAGTTTTGTAGCCCTCTTGATTCCACACCTTTTATGTCTAAATTATTTTTCTGTATCTCTAAAGCTGTAGGCCTGACAGCTCTTCCCGCGAAACCTTTTTTTGGGTCGAAAATGGCAAAAATGACGTCACTCTGACGTCATTAGCGGCCAACCTATCATAGCCTTTGGAAAAATTTTTGGTCACCATGTGCGCTAGCTGCTCCCGGGAGGGTACTGAAAGTTTGGTGACGATCGGCGCAGCGGTTCTCGAGATATATTGAAAAAACTAAAGGGGGGGGGGGGCAAAAAATGCCCCCCACCGCCTGGAAGGTTAACCCGCGCCCCACTGCACTGGGGGGGCTATTTATAGCCCCCTCCCTCCCGTTTTTCTGCAATAACTTCCAAACCGCTTGACGTATCGACGCCAAACTTTCAGTACCTTCGGCTGCATCAATTTGACACCTTGTGTCAAACTTTGAACTTAGTACCTACCATAGGTCGGCCGGAAATGACGTCAGAGTGACGTCATGTTCGGCCGATTTCGACGCAAAACATTGAACCACGGCAATCGCTCCCAAGAGCTCAGTTTTTAAGCTAGATCCAATTCCTTTGCATGAGAGGACTCAGAATAGACTGCGCTATCAAACTGCTATCTCGGATTTTCGAAATTTTGAAAATTTCGAAAATTTTATATAATAAAATTCTAAATTTATAATTTTACATTTTCAAAAAAATTTTGACTTTTCGAAAAAAACCGGAATATATGTGATAGAACACAATATTATGACTAACTCTAGCAAGTTTTAGCTAAATATCTTCAAAAATGGCCAAGTTATACGCATTATTGCAAAAAATTAACAATTATTAATTTTTCAAATCAATTTTTCTGTTTTCAGCACGAATTTGACATCGTACGCCAAACTAAATAGCACCATCGTGTTCCTGAGCTCAAACTGCATCCAATAGACACCTTTGTTGAACAATTTTAACTTCAAAATTTGAACTTTTTGACCTGAAAGTGACCTGACCTAAGCTAAATTTGACTCAAAATGACCTCGAATGACACAGACGACATCAAATTCGAAATTTTTGGCCTAAATGGACCATAAAACATGTGTCACGTGACCGACGGATGATATAATATTTTCGTGACCTGTGATGACCTGACCTTGACCTGAAAATCAAAGTACAAGTTTGGTACCCTCAGAGTATCTAGAGCATCTGTTCACGAGTGTGCGAACCAAAAATGAGCCTGATCTGACTTGTAAGACGGCGGCCAGAGCCCAAAACGTGAAGAAGCCAAAATGCTAATAATTTTTACTTTAACCTGACCTGTGACGTCATCGGTGACCTCGAGGTCAATGAAATTAGGTTTCGCTCGACAGTTTTTCCGGGGCTATCAGACGCCGTTTGAATTTTGACGATCGGCCCAGTAATTTCGGAGTTAGGAGGGAGGGCTATGAATAGCCCCCCCCCCCCCCCCAGTAGGGCGTGTTATACGCAGACCCCACTGGGGCGCGGGTTAAATTCGCTTACTGAATGTTGGCTTTAAATAGTCTCGACTAACCTCAGCACGTACCGAGTTATGTTCGTGCTGGGTAAATGTACTGGCATAAGTATTCATATGCAAATTCGCATAAATTTCAATTCTGCCATAATCCAGAGGCTTCTCTATCGCCGTTGCGGTGTACCATCTATCACCGTTTCGTCCCTTGTTGAGCTCGAGGGTTTATATAGCTTGAGCTTAAGCTTCGTTACAGAAAAGAGCCTGTGCGTCGTTGCAACTGCAGACATGCAGGACAGAACGATTGATACAAAACTCTGGGGTTTCAGGTCAACCTGTGGTGGACTCTGAGGCCATGTCAAAGACCGAAAAGTCGAGGTCCTCTGTTTAATAACTTCAGCAAAAAAACAACAACATAGGACATGAAACTGCCCTGGTCGCCCTAGTCCTGACCTGAAGGGTTCAAGGGCAGCAAGGTAACACAAGGTCACAACTCATAGACAAAGAAAGTTAGCTCCGGTCAGCACCAGGGACAAAGGCTTTTGCAAGGCACCTGGTGAAGGGCCCACATGCGCTGAACACGGGACGGGAGTGCCACCGCACTACCCGGCTCAGTATTTTGACAGACCGAAGCCATCCGTCGTCCATCGGAACGCGCGGCTGCAAATGTTTGCCGGGGATGCAGTCAAAACATCGCGGGTCAACGTCCTCGTCGCGGCCGCTCCCGGCGCCCGTTCGGGGAACCGGCGGCCCAAATAGACCCGGGCGCTCACCGGCCAAACAGACAGCCGCCTGCGCCACGGCCGACCGACACCCAGAGGTCGGCGCGACGCGCCCCTGGGGAGGTGTGACATGGAGGGAGGCCTGTGGTCTACCGGACCAGGGGCACCGGCAGCGGCAGACTGCAGGCGCTATGGGCGAGCTCAAGGCACAGAGCGCACGAGCTCCTCGCACACGTGAGCACCGCCCGAACCGCGGCGTCGGACGCTCGCTCCCGCGGCGCTCTCCCCCAGTGCGCTCACCGCCTCCCTGCACAGGACAGGGAGCCCGTCCGGCCATCCTCAGGTACTCAGCCTCACCTGCATGTTCTGGTCCGGCGATCCCGCGCGCACCGCTCCTGCGTCGCTCATGATGGCCAATCGGACAGCACAGAGGCGACACCGTCGGCAGCGACCGTCCGTCGCAGCCTCCTCCGGCGCCGCCGACGGCGCGGCCGGCCCTAGCGCGCACGCGCCGACTGGGACGCTTATAGCGCATGATTCAGGAACGCCGCCGCCGACGGAAGAAACCGGAGACGGCACGCACCTCCCGTCGGAGCCGGCGGCGGAAGCCGAGCGCGGCGGCACCCGAGCCGGCCGCTCAGCAGACGCGCCGGTGCGCCGCCGCGGCGCCGGCAGACATAACACAGACGGGGCGGACTGGGGCGCGTCGACCCCGACATTCGCTGCCCGACCGGTGCCAATCTGGGCCCGGCGACAGCCGTCCGCACTGCAAGGTCACTCAGAGACAGAGATGGCGGTCCGCGGTCACCGGTCCACGGTCACCAGCCGGCGGTCAGCGGTCACCAAACGGCGGTCAGCGGTCACCAAACGGTGGTCCGCTGTCACCAGATGGCGGTCACTGGTAACCCGGAGACGACGGTCACTGGTCACTATTCGCCAGGAGTCTGCAATCACCAGTCCATGGTCACTTGTCACTCGGAGACGGCGGTCACCGGTCACCAGACGGCGGTTCACGGTCACCAGACGACGGTCCACGGTCACCAGACGGCGGTCAGCGGTTACCCAGAGACGGTGGTCACTGGTCAGTGGTCACCCGGAGACGACGGTCCACGGTCACCAGATGGCGGTTCACCGTCACCAGATGGCGGTCACCGGTCACCAAACGTCGGTCACTGCGGGATCACCCGAGCTGTTAGCATGCACCTCCGATAGGCATAACCCTCGTTAAAAGGCAGCACGGGAGTAGAAAGATAAAAATCCACCTGCGTATCTGACAATGACATAATCGAGACACGACTTCCTACGTCTCCTGGTACTCGTGGAAATGAGCTCAAATGAAGTCGTTACCCAGTTAAAAGCCCAATCCAGCCGGGGACTGGCGGATTTTCGAGATAATATTACGGTTGGACGTCAGGGCGTAACGGTTATGCGGTCTAAACATCGACAACAGCGAGTCACGAGATAATGTTGTAGGCAAGTTACATTGGGAGAGGGTGAAAAAGGGACAACAAAAACAATTGTTGGTAGCCGGTAGGGAACTTTTTTCTTGTCGTGCACTTGGACTGCCAAAGGAAAGAACGATAAGAGCAGCCTTGTCTGAAGGAATACGTTCATGTTCTTGGAACTGTGCCCTCCATAAGGTTTTCAATGATGCACTATTCACGAGTTACATCAGGCACGGCACCGTATATAGGCAGGGTATATTGAGTGTATATAGATTATAGGTACAGAGCAGGCACGTACCCAGGATTTCGCCCAGGAGGGGGCCACCTGCTTTCGAAGGGGCCCCCCACAGTGTATAGGGCCCCCCAGGTTCCCCGGGGGCCCCCGGGAGTCATGAAGAACCTTTCGATGGTGGGGGGGGGGGGGGGCATACATAGTGGGTCCGGTCTCTCCTGCAGACTTAGGTGAGAAAACGCCACGTGTGTGGGAAAACGCAATTCAGTTCTTTACAACCTAATGTAGCATTTGGTTGTGATTTCTCGCGTTCAACTTCATCAAAGTCAATTAAAACGATCTCTGTAACGGTCTAAGCCTGGAGAAAATGTGGAAAATTGGAAAGTAAAAATATTTTTGCTTGAGGAGTGTGCATGAAACGCACGGCATTTTATGAGCGAGCGCCTCAATTAGCCGCAGGTTAATTGAGGACCGCAGGAACATCCTCCAATTCCGGATATGTAGGTATATAATATAACAGTGGGGAATAAATGTCTCGTTATCGGAATTCCACTATCTGGCAACTACTATGCATTTCAGACCCCATGAGACCCTAATTTTTGGCGATAATTTGTTCAATATTTGTTCAATTTGCTTCAAATTTTCACAATGCACATTTCAGCTCAAGCGCCAATTTTCGCCAATATGGTCTCTTAACAAAATATCAAATTTTAGGGTACTTGTCGTTGCCTCGTAATGTTAAAATCGGCTCCGTAAATCCGTCAGTGGAGTAGAGGCTATCCGTGCGTAGGTGTGACGTCACAAACACGTGACCATTAAGCTCCGCCCTCCCGGCGGACGGGGTAGTGACCTTGGCCGGTCAGTCGACTGCGTGGAGCGGGCGGGGCAGTAGCTGTCGCACCGGGGCGGCTCGCATGGACCGTAGCTGCCGTGCAGTTGGCGTTGCAGCCGTAATTTCATCGAATGAGCTAAATAGCGCGCATAAGTAACGCACCAGCTGAAGCCCTCGACTAATTGTATCTATCACAAATGTACGTACACCTTGTTCAGTCACAAAAAAATTATATTTCCACACAAGATTCGGGGCTTGTGAAAAACGCGCATAAAAGACGCTGTTGATTTCAAATGATTGCGTAAGATTATGTACCTATCGCGTCAGACTACGTCAAAATTGCAAAACAGAATCACCATTAACATGATGCAATTTATGTGTTTGATATATGAAATTTGATTACGAATGTATGCCGGCGTGATCGATTTATATCATCCCGGTGTAACTAAGCATTGAACACCTTCAGAATCAGGACTAATCCATTTGATCATCGACTTAGGTTGAGGAGGTCGCCAGACTAACTTTGCCCCCAGAGCTTGTGTGTTGAAATGCAAACATGAAAAGTAAAAGCCTAGAGATAGTTTCCTCACCATTGAGGACATACCTACTGTTACTTAAGTTTTACAAAAAAGATACGAGTTTATTGATGATCGTTCTCGTGTAGTGCCCAATGTCCGCCTGCCACATTGCTATTTCTTTTTGTGCACGTCTTAACAATATAACACACACATGATACCGCGATAAAGGCCATTTCTACCATACGACACATTACACTTCTGCCCCACCCGGCGCCCCGCACCGCTTCACGAATCACGAATACGGTCGTTTCGCTGGAGCGATGCCCCAGGCAATCGGCTTCGGCCGTGCCCGAACTCTTCAGCCTACTTTGTTGCTTTATGCGCCTTCCTAAGAAACATTTGTTGGCACTGCCAAATATATCAATATTTTTGGGTTAAGCACAGGCTTACACATGATCTTATAGGTAATCGGGTAGTGACCTGACCCAACCTGACGATGAGATAGGTGCAACTCCGGCTTAAATAAATGTTCAGAGTCCAAGAGTCTATCCCTCTTCCCTTCATAGGGCCTGTTCCGTTCCAATAGATCCTACCTTGATTTTGATCATTCTGAATATTCTGAGCTGGTTCGATGTTTAAATACCAAAATAAGGTGAAGAGGATACCAAATGCCCTCAAACAGATAATTTTTTTTGGCTTTCGTCCCGAAACAACTTTGCCAGCTTCCACTTGTCTCCAGTATGTGGTCCCGCTCCGACCTCTCCGCGGTGCTGACACCGACTGAAGCGGCATAGACCCATCCCGGTCACGGCCAGTGGGCGGAGTTTAGTTGGGCCCGGCGCAACGTGATTGGCCAGCGCTCCTATCCAATCCGGTGCGGTAGCGAGCGAGCCTCTATCCGGGTGCAAAAACTGATTAACATTACGAGCCAACGACAAGTGCTCTAAATTTTGATATTTTGTTAAGAGACCATATTGACAAAAATTGGCGCTTGAGCTGAAATATCGTTTGCCAAAATTTCAAGCTAATTGGACAAAAATTGAAGAAATTATCGCCGAAAAGTAGGGTCTCATGGGGTCTGAAATGCATAGGGTGAATAGGTCAAAAACGCCCCCCTTAAGCGCGAACCCTTCTGACACTCAACCCAACACAGATTACTTAAACCTTTGGGCACCATCATGTAGCTCATTCTTTTTACTACGTTTTGAGACCAAGAAAAGACACCTGCGTGTGGTATTTAACCCCCCAAAAAGGTTTTCGCATACCCTTGCAAAAGGGCGTTTTGCCCCATACCCTGGGTAATACGCCCACACCCATGTGCAAAGCGCCCCCACCCCATCTATCAACAGAAAATGATGAACATGGCAGAACTTGACGTCGTTCTGACGTCATTTGTGGTCAACCTATCATAGCCTTTGGAATAAAATTTTGTTGCAATGTGTAAAATGAATGCCCGGAGGAGTCCTGAAAGTTTGGTGACGATATCTGCAGTCGTTTAGGATATATCAGCAAAAAAGGACAGGGAGAGGCCTTTTCGGCCCCGACCTACAGGGCGCTACCCTGCACTCTCACCACCGTGCAAAACGCCCCCCTTTCAGAAAACTGGGGGCGTCTTGCCCCATGCATCGAGTAGGCGTCTTGCCCCATCCACTCCATTTCCGGTCAACAAAATATTGACAAAAAACGCGCCACTAACGCCGCAGCATAATATATTCAACAGAATGACAATAAAACGCAGTTTTGAGTGATGTGCACAATAGCAAGGTTTGTGATATAGAGAGGGCATCAAAATATTAGGAATCTTCTGCAAAAACAACAAAAACAACATCCAAAACCAACATCAGCACCTACCCACGCTGCTCCTCAAGACTCAGAACCGGAAATAGAGACCTACGTAAACAAGCAGCTGACTGTTCTGAAAGACAGGATAAAACACCTATCCGTCGATAAGAAATACGATTTTTTTAGGGGAGGCGTTTAACCCAGGGGTGCGTTTTCCCCACAGTTACCCTAGTAGCCCTATGTAAACGCGGTTATTATATGTTTCACTAGGAAACGAGCGCAATTGTACTTTTAGCCAGAAAATAAATGCTTGGGTAATTCTGGGACACTGTATTAACCCTCGCCGGCCGAGGGGGGGGGGCGGGTGCCGCCCCCCCCCCCCCATAGGGTTTTTTCGCGATAGCTCCGAACACGCTGGCGATAGAGAGCTGAAACTTGGCATACCTGACCTTTGATCCAAGCCGCATCTTTTGACACCAACCGCATTTTTGGGTCAGGTCAGGTCACTGACCTATGACGTCATAAGTGAACCTCTGCACGGTCTTCAGATGTCGCAACTTCGCAACGCCCTCACTGCCAGAGGAGATGTCACAGGGAAATGAAACTTGCAGGATCTAGTATCCATTATGAGTCTCACAACTTGTATATCTCGGATTTTTCCTAAAGGTCATATGAGGTCAGGTCATTTTCGTGACCTCACCATTATAAGTCAATGGGGAAAAATGAAAACTGCTATTCTGGCGCCGGGAACGATCTCCAACTATCTCAAGCACACAGAATCGTGATTTGATGCACTCCTTGCAAGGTTAGATGCGTCACTTTTGCAATGTTAACCTTGCGTGACGTCATTTATGACGTCATCAAGGTCATATTAGTTTTTCGTCAATAACTCTTGATCAAATTGAGCTAGCGAGTCGAGAAAGCCACCAATGGACTCAGGAAGACCTGCCAAATCGAATGATATGCGATATGACCTCTTTCGACCAACTTCGTGACCTGGGGGTGCTGACCTGACCTTGACCTGAGGTCAACACCCAAAGTTGACCTGACCCGGACAAAAAGTATATCATTCGACGCGCCTGAGCGAGGCGAACACGATGCTGCCAAAATCGCGGCTCTGCGGCCGTTTTTTGCGAAGTTATTCACCAAAAACTGAACCGTACCCTGGGGCACTTGACCTGACCTCAGAGGTCACCGGTTGACCTAGGACCTTAAAATCGGGTACCAATCTCTGCGTCTCGTAACGGCGCACACGCTCGTTTTTTCCGCGACGCGCTAGCTCCACCAGGGGCGAAACGGCGAGGGGGGGTCGTACCCGCCCCCCCCCCTCGGCCGGCGCGTATACAGAAAACCAATAGGTCCGGCGAGGGTTAATTGGAGGAATAGGACTTAGGAGGAAATGCGATTGCAAATCGACCCACATCCCTGTGTTAGCCAATGACGCCTTTGGGGCCAAGGTTGGGGGTATTCAGTTTAGCCTTTTTGTTTTTCTGTGATATCTCCGGCACTGTGAAAGATATTGGCTCCTTCAGATGAGTGCCTACTCCAGTCACTACTTATATCCAGTAGCCAGTAGCCACTTAGATGATTTGGGATCAATCAGGTGATAAGCGTACTTTCAGACGACCAGGGGCCCCCAGTCGACCAGGGGTTCCCAGGCGACCAGGTCCTCCAGATGACTAGGGGCCCCACTGCCCCAGGCGACCAGGGCCCTCCAGGCGACCAAGGGCCAATGCGATCAGGTCCCCAAAGCGATCAGGGGGCCCCAGGCAATCAGGGGGCCCCCATGCGACCAGGGGGCCCCATGCGACCAGGCCCCCGGCTACCAGGGCCCCCCAGGCGACCAGGGGCCCTCTAGGTGACCAGCGGCCCTCAGGCGATCAGGGGCCCCCAGGCGACCAGGGGATCCCAGGCTACCAGGGGCCCAAGGCGACCAGGGTCCCCCAGGCGACTAGGGGCGACCGGGGGCCCCAGGCAACCAGGGGCCCCATGCGACCAGGCCCCCGGCTGCCAGGGGCCCCCTGGGCGACTAGGTACCCCCAGGCGATCAGGGGCCTCAATATCATGCAACCAGAGGCCCCCCATGCGACTAGGGCCCCCTAGGCGACTAGGGGCCACAGACTATCAGGGGCCCTTACGACCAGGCCCCCGGCTATCAGGGCCCCCTAGGCAACTAGATGCCCCCAGTCGACGACCAGAGGCCCCCTATGCGACCAGGGCCCCCTAGGCGACTAGGGGCCACAGGCTATCAGGGACCCCCATGAGACCAGGCCCCCGGCTACCAGAGGCCCCCTAGGCGACCAGGGGCCCAGGAAACTGGGGGCCCTTGGATGACTGCAGGGGCCCCTCGGGTACGCAGGGCACATAAATGAAACTTTAATATCAATTTTTCTTCCGAGTAAAAGACGTTTTATCCAGTGTTTAAAAAATATCCTGGGGCCTGAGGGGCCCCCTGAGTGCCTTCGGCGCTCAGGGGGGGCCTTGGCCCCCGTGGCCCCCCCCCCCCCCTTGGGTACGTCACTGGTACAGAGGCCAGTTTCACCAATAAAAAACAGACGGCTGCGATTATTTTTTGACAAAACGATAGTCTATAAATCCTATTTACAGGTGGAAAAGTAATTGCTGACCAAATAATATAGCACTTGACTGTCTTGAGAGCTAAGTTATTACATTTTCAAGTCAGCGATTAGTATTTTCAGCAGCAAATGACATTTTGAGGCTATCGTTTTGTCAAAAAATAATCGCAGCCGTCTGTTTTTTATTGGTGAAACTGGCCTCAGAACTACGGCAGGTATCTGGAATAAATCCGGGGATGCTGAGATTCGAACCCTCGACCCTTGCCTCGACCCACGTCTCAAGCCCTCAAAACGAAGGCGCGCGGAGACATTTTCGGCGAACGCACAATACATTCGCCGATTATGGCGCGGTCTACCAAGTGGTCCTAGCTTTGCTTGTGATTCAACCAAATGACGTCAAAAGTACAATTTCTCCGCTGTTTCTCCGCTGTTTTCAATGTTTATTGTTTTTATCGGGTGAATTTATATAGCTATTCTTATCTAAATTGCAAGGAAGCATCTAAATTTTGTTACTTTTATATTACTTATAACTGAATTCTTCGAATGACTTTGGGTGGGTTATTTTTCAACGAAGTTCTTAGTTCTAGTGATGTCATAATATTATTCTATCTGTAATGCATTCATGTTTACTCATTCTCGTTACCTTGAATGAAATCCGCCTGTGTGGTGGCACGCGAGGAGCGTGTGTGGGGCGCGGAGGGGTGGACTGCTGTACATTTATTTATTTTTTCTTGTACGGTCCGAATACTAGCTTGATTGACGCTTTATATTGGTGCTGAATGTTCCATTGACTGGAAGAAAATCATGTACCCAGTAGGACAGCGTAAGTTGTACTTCGACCTTTGTTCTTTGTCTTGTATCTTGATCTTCGTTTTTCATTGTTCTTGAATCATGAATTACAATCAATTTAACATTATTATACAAGCTAACAGTCGCTTCTAAGCATATTCCCAGATATATTTGTCATGTTTTTATCATTTATATCATATTACAAATTGTGCTTATTATTTGTTATTTAGCGTTGTCAGGTTGTTAGAAAGTAGGTCATGACATTATTTCCTCATTTGTTGCTACTCTTATCATATTTTGTATAGATGCTAACTTTTCACTGTAGACTACCCTGTAAATGAAATTTTTATTGAATTGAGACATGTTTTAGAGCTTGCAGGTATAAATTTGCCTGTCCTGTAGGCTGCAGCTCAGTTGGTACAGCCCTGGACTCCCGGTAGTGAGAGCCCAGGTTCGAGTCACTCAGGCGCTCAATATTTGAGTCTCCTGACGGGGATGGTCTGCGGTTGGTGGGAGCAGCTGCAGCCAATTGAAGTCAGTTGAGTGGGACAGGCTGTGTCCGGCTTTGAAGGGCACGTTAAACTTTGGCATCTAAATTCTCCCGTTACCAGGAATTGCGCGATCAGATGGTAGGGGTCGGGGTCTACGCAACAAGCTCTACTTAGCGTGGGCTCCGGGCGTCAATCCGTCCATTCAAACATTTGAGCTAAATTTAATAAAAAATGAAATCTCACTTTAAAGTTATAAAAGGCATGTAATATCATTGAAGAGTTTTAGTTTAATTAATCTCAAAGGACCACCTTTTAGATTCCTTTGAAACAGGTTAAAGTTAAGATAAGCTGAGATGCTGACAGAACTTCATAAAATACTTACCAATAAAACAGTGTCAACACCAAAAAGGATGTCTGTCAACCATGGGTGGAACTTGGTGCTGAGCTGAGGGTCAAGGTGCCCAGGCATAACAAATTCGCTGCAGCCCTAGTGGTGAGGTGACCTTGACCTCTGCCATCTGTTGTGGGCTTCAAAGCCAAGCGGCTGTGGAATTGAGAGAGCTCGGGCACTCCCAGCTCAGCAAAAACTTCCACCTTTCCTCTCACAACTGCTTTCAAGGTAATTCTTTGCAGTGTTTAACCATTTTCCAGAAACAGGTGGTATTAGCTACCAAGAAAAAATGATTGAAAGCAGGTTAGAGGCCATTTTTGCTGCACTGGACAGTGAACAGCATCAGGCACACATCAAAACATGCCTGAAATTGGCACACATGCCACTTTCCTGGCTGCTAGGAGGGAGAGATGGTTAAAAAACTAATCTTTTTAATTGAAACCCCATGAAAAATTTATTGATTATCTAAAAACACAGCTTGAATGATATGGAAGGTTAAGCTAATGGGGTGGCTTAGCATGACATCATCTAACATTTTCACTAATAGGCTCTATGATTTTGAAAACATGTCCTTTTGCATGTTATGGTCAGTTGAATTCAGCAGTTGTCCGAACTGCTGAAAAAATGATGTAAATAAATGTAAAATGGTGTAGGTACATAAATTAACCCAGTACACTTTTACACATTTTGATGAATGTAGAAGAGATGCACATTCAACATGCAGAAACGCTTGATCTTATAAGTTGTTTGCAGTATGCACCACCTTTCTTGGCAAGTTGTAGGATATTTGGATGTGGCATCAAAAGAACGAGCAGCCTGAGTCATTGATTTCCTTGGTTAAAACTTAAAATGGTGCTCTTGATGTGTTCCTCTTCCTTTATGTTTTATTTACACATTGGGGCATCAACTCTAGGTACCAAGATTTGTATTTGTATCACAATGTGAATTTGTAAAAATTCCTTACATATCAAACAAAAAACAAATGAATGATAGATTATGTCCCAAACAACATATGCCTAAATATAATCATGATATGGATTCTCCTTTTTACTTTTGATTGCATCACAAGTCATAACCAAACAGAATCTGAAGGAGTGGTTTTGAGCTGCAAGCCTAATCCCCCAGGAACTGATATGTTATCTCATTGACACTAATTCGCTGCTACGTGGTCCTGCCTGATATCCACTAACTGTTGTATAGTCTCGTCTGACGTCCAGTGACCGCTGTGCCGTCCCGTCCGACACTCGGTGACCGCCGTGCCGTCCCGTCTGACACTCGGTGACCGTCCATCCCGTCCCGTCCGACACTCGGTGACCGGTGTCCCGTCCCGTCTGACGGTGTGCCCCCCTGTGTGTCCGGCAGCGGGACCGCCGGGCGCCGCGCCGCCGCCCGCCCTGCCGGTGGCCGTGGCGCCGCCGGCCGGCATCACGCCCGTCTCGCTGCTGCAGCCCGCCTCCGGCGCCGTGGTGGCTGCCGCCGCCGCCGCCGCGCCCGCGCTCGCCTCCGATATGCCCAGTGAGTGGCCGCGCCGTGAGTTCACAAACGGCGGCCCCCTGGCCTCACAGTCAGTGCCGTATGGCCACCTGACGGCCCCGTGAGCTTACAGACTGACTTCTACATGACCTCACATTATGCTATGGTCATGCTATCAATGAAAGTGTATTTGCTCTTTCATTAGGAAAACAATGCCATGCTAATCTGGTTGTGTTTGTGCCTCGGCTTGTTCTCACTGATTTCATCTGCTACTGCACCTACACAGTAACTTCGACCCACCAGCTTCATGGCCATTGGCTGTGCTTATCCGTTCTCAGTTGGAAGTATTCATCTTGGCCTGTCCTCTGTCTGGCAATATGATTCGCCCATTCGCCTTCGTATGCCCTGCACAACACTGACCCATCCTCATCCCGGCAGTAATCATCCTGGCCTATTCTGTGCCCAGTAATTTTCTCCCTCACTCACGCTGTCCGGCAGTATTCACCCTGACCCGTCCTCAGTCTGGCACTATCGGCGCTGATTTGTCCTCAGTCTGGCAGTATTCGTCCTGTGCTGACAGTGTTTTGTGTAACCCGCCTCTGTCTAGTGGTAGTAGTCACCCTGACCCATTCTGTGTTCGGCAGTATTCGCGGCGCCTCGCCGGCCAAACCTGGGCCGCGAGGGCCGCGGCATCCAGCTGCGCGCCAACCACTTCCAGATCACGATGCCGCGCGGCTACGTGCAGCACTACGACGTCAGCATCCAACCGGATAAGTGTCCCCGGAAGGTGAACAGGTACGTACCGGCTCGGCGCAGTGTCCTCTCGGCCCGGTGACAGTCGATAAACACCGCTGAACAGTGGCCGATAAACAGCCACCCCGGATCACAGCCTGTTTTCGCGAGGCGTGTGCTGTTTTCGTTAAGCGTGAACTTTGGATAGCAGTTCGCTTCAAGTGTGTTGTGGAATTTTATATATACACTTATAGCGATATGAAAACCCAATCTTGTTTCAGTGAAGCCTTTCTCTTTAAAACCATACAATGCGGTATTTGATGTCTCGTGCGATTGTATCCTGCCCTCTGACGACACATATTATTTAGCAGCTGATCACCACCAATGTGAGAATGCCCCTCACCGACCCACTGTTTCTCCCACTTTCCCACAGGGAGATCATCGAGACCATGGTGAAGGCCTACGCCAAGATCTTCAGCACGATGAAGCCTGTGTTCGACGGCCGGAGTAACATGTACACGCGAGACCCGCTGCCCTTCGGTAAGGAGAAGATGGATCTGGAGGTGACGCTGCCGGGCGAGGGCAAGGACCGCGTGTTCCACGTGTCGATCCGGTGGACGGCGCAGGTGTCGCTCTACCAGTTGGAGGAGGCGCTGGAGGGACGGCAGCGCGCCATCCCGTTTGACGCCGTGCAGGCGCTGGACGTGGTAATGCGTCACCTGCCGTCCATGAAGTACACGCCCGTGGGCCGGTCGTTCTTCTCGGCGCCCGAGGGCTACTACCACCCGCTGGGCGGCGGCCGCGAGGTGTGGTTCGGCTTCCATCAGTCGGTCCGGCCCAGCCAGTGGAAAATGATGCTCAACATCGATGGTAAGATATTTTTCTGTCAGGGGATGCCTGACTCGCTTGTGTCAATTGTTTGGTTGACTTTTGTGTAGGAGTGTCACGCATTATTATGGTCCTATTTTTACATTCACTTTGATCAGACAACCTACGTGTAGAATCCTGGTATGCAACTATCCTTTAGTGCCGACATTAATCTGCTGGTTTTCCGTGTATGTCCGTATGGCGGTCGGCCGCTCTGTGTCCCTTACGCCCGCAGACTGACATCCTGCCGTCCCCCCGCAGTGTCCGCCACTGCCTTCTACAAGTCTCAGGCGGTCATTGAGTTCATGTGCGAGGTTCTCGACATCCGTGAAGTCAGCGAACAGCGGAAGCCGCTCACCGACTCCCAGCGGGTCAAGTTCACCAAGGAGATCAAGGGCCTCAAGATCGAGATCACGCACTGCGGCTCGATGCGGCGCAAGTACCGCGTGTGCAACGTCACCCGGCGGCCGGCGCAGATGCAGTCGTGAGTGAATCCGGCCCCTGGGTGTGACGTGGGCGGATTCTGGGCTGGGTACTGCGTGGGAAGACATAATTGGAGTCACGATCTGGGAGTGGTAATGCGTAGTTCTGTAATTTTCCTAGATTATGCAATTTGTTGTGGGCGTGCATCCTGGTTTGGAGGCGTAAAAGGATTGGGCTTATAAGCTAGTCAGATGTAGCCTTTGGTAAACATAGATGCGTGAATATACATAGACGAGTGCTTACTGAATTATTAAACAACGTGGACTTTGATTTGGCCTTGCTTAGTATAAGCTTTGACGCTTTGACGATGAGGACATTGCCGCCTGTTGAGACAAATCCTAATTGCGTTGGAGCACGAAATCCTAGATGGTTTGAAACACCTGTCCTTCTTTGAAACTTCCGTATCGCATCTCCGCTTGGCGTACTGCTGGTGCCTGTTGTGGGTGTGCGCATGGACCCATCTAATGCGTGTGTCGCCGGTTGTGGCAGGTTCCCACTGCAGCTGGATAACGGTCAGACGGTGGAGTGTACGGTGGCCAAGTACTTCCTGGACAAGTACCGGATGAAGCTGCGCTTCCCGCACCTGCCCTGTCTGCAGGTCGGCCAGGAGCACAAACACACCTACCTGCCGCTGGAGGTGAGCTCAGATGCAGGGGCTGTAAGGCTGCGGAAGGAACGAAGCTATCTGGGCAGCTATCATTAGTCGCCTTTCATGCGAGTATGCTGCTTAAGGTATCACGAGCGACCACGATCACTCTCTGCCTATTTGGTGTGAATGTCTTCTTCTTAGCATCGATTAAAACTTGTTAACCGGATATCGACCAGCTTTCTTCCCTAGCTGAACTGTTTCGCTACTTGACGGCCTGAATACCCGTGTCTTGTGCCGTGGGACTGTGCCTGTCGGTCATCCCTGGTCCTTCGATAAATTCAGCAGCTGTTGCTGACGCCCGTCGTCCCGGACCCGTCTCCCTGCAGGTGTGCACCATCGTGGCCGGCCAGCGCTGCATCAAGAAGCTGACCGACATGCAGACCTCGACCATGATCAAGGCGACGGCGCGCTCGGCGCCCGACCGCGAGCGCGAGATCAACACGCTCATCAGGAAGGTGTGGGCCGACTTCAACACGGACCCGTACGTCCAGGAGTTTGGGCTCAACATCGAGCAGAAGATGATGGACGTGCGCGGCCGGGTGCTGCCGCCGCCGAGACTTCAGTACGGCGGACGGGTGAGTCAGGGACGGGTACAGGGTAACAGGGGACGGGTACCGGCCGGTTGACGCCGCCGAGACTCCAGTATGGCGGACGGGTGAGTTTAGTACGGGTACAGGGTATCAGGGGACGGGTGCGGAGTATTGGCCGGGTGCTGCCGCCGCCGAGACTCCAGTACGGCGGACGGGTGAGTTCGGGACGGGTGCAGGGTATTAGGGGACGGGTACCGCTGGGTGACGCCGCCGAGACTCCAGTACGGCGGACGGGTGAGTTGGAGATACATAGCATCAGCTGCGGGAGTTGGGACAGAGGATCAGTCGGTTTTGCTGTGTACACCGTGTGGACAGATGGCTGGTCAGTCGGGCGGATGATTACGGAGCGAGCGAAGCGAGCGTAGTCTTTCCTTAGATTAACGGAAATTTCTGAGTATGAGCGGCCGGCCGGCCGGCCGGCCGTGGTCACGCTTTTGCGAGGCTTATATCTCAGCAACCACTTGACCGATTTACACGCGGTAATTTTTGTAGGGTAGCTTCATTCCTTCTACCAAGTATTGGACTATTCCCGATGCATGTGGGTGACCCCTTATGCACGTGCCACGTGCAAAACGAAGAGGTGTCACTTTTGTAATTGTTGCAATATCTCGGTAACTACTTGGCCGATTGCGCTGAAAGTTGGCATGTAGCTAGGCACCCACTAGGCAATGCATGTCCATGTGCCAGAGTTGGGGTGCTGCTGCACGTGCGCACGTGCAGGAGTCGATTTCAGATCTCGAGAACGGCTGGACCGATGGCGCTCAAATTTGGTACATGGTTAGGGACCGGTTAGTAGGGTGCAGTGCAAAAGTCAGTTGGGACCCATTTTGCACGTGCGCACGTGCAGGGTGCCGCTTCCAGATCTCGAGAACGGCTGGGCCGATTGTGCTCAAATTTGGCACATCGCTAGAGACCGGTTAGTAGGGTGCCGTGCACAAGTCAGCTGGAGGTACCCCTTCGAAATTTCGCACGTGCAAGGCTCACCCTCTCGCTCGCTCCGTTAGTCGCCCCAAAAGGCGTTATACTGGTTCGTAACCCATTATTCATTGTGCCATTTAGTTGTACTCATCCCTATGGGTATATAGTGTGCTGACTTGCTAAGTGTGCTGACAACGAGTGACACTGACTGTCTCTCCTCTTCACAGACCAAGCAGCAGGCGGTGCCGAACGCCGGCGTCTGGGACATGCGCGGCAAACAGTTCTACAGCGGCGTCGAGATCCGCGTGTGGGCCATCGCCTGTTTCGCGCCGCAGCGCACGGTGCGTGAGGACGCGCTGCGGAACTTCACCCAGCAGCTGCAGAAGATCTCCACTGACGCCGGCATGCCCATCATCGGACAGGTGAGGGAGAGGGAGGAGCGGAGGGGAGAGGAAGGGAAAGGGCCCACCGATGCCGGCCCTGTAATCATTGGACAGGGTAAGGGGGCAGGGAAGAAGGAAGGGGAAAAAAGAGGGAAAGGGGCCACCGACAGCCCGACATGCCCATCATGTAATAGGGGGATTGGGGCTTTGAAAGGGGGTGATTAAGGGCAAGTCACATTCATTGACAATAAAAGAATGATGTTTGAAGATAGCGCGTCCTCTCTTAAGTTCTGCCTAGTCAGGCCGCTCCTGTGCTGCTGGGAGTTGCGACTGCGATCGTATCCTGACGTCGGCCCGCCTCTCGTTTCCAGCCGTGTTTCTGCAAGTACGCCACTGGCCCCGACCAGGTTCAGCCCATGTTCAGCTACCTCAAGACCAACTTCCAGGGCCTGCAGCTGGTGGTGGTGGTGCTGCCCGGCAAGACGCCCGTCTACGGTACGTCGCGGGCCCACACCGGACCAGAGCCGGAGCCGGGGCCGGTCTGGGCTCGGCAGGGGGCGCGGCGACTCACTCGGTCGGTGGGGTTAGCCTGTATACTCACCAGGGGCCCACACTAGTGTGGACTGCGGGGTCACCGCCTAGTGCGCATTGATTCCAATTCGGTGTCATCCCAGTTTTCACGGACTTTTCGTGGCGGGTTTTACGGTTGTGGCTCGTGACGTCTCTGCCTTACCCTGACCGGTCACTGTCCTCGCCTCTGCCACAGCTGAGGTGAAGCGGGTGGGAGACACGGTGCTCGGCATCGCCACGCAGTGTGTGCAGGCCAAGAACGTCAACAAGACGTCGCCGCAGACACTCTCCAACCTCTGCCTCAAGATCAACGTCAAGCTGGGCGGCGTCAACAGCATCCTGGTGCCCAGCATCCGGCCTAAGGTAGGTGGTCGGGCCCGGGGCAGTCTGGCAGCGGTGCCGCCTGAAGGCTGAAACTTTCTCTGGCATTGTAAATCGAAGCGACGTATGGAAACATTTGGCTCGGCTCGGGAGAGATTTACAGGATTTGTTTGGGAAGATATATTCTTGTTTTGCTGAATGACGTCCGTTGTAATGCCAAATTCGCTTATTCCTCACAGCTCTTTATGATCTTTGATAGATATTTGCGAGAATCATTTTAATGGCGACATTTCTTAACGAGTCATCATGTCTTCGTTACGAGTAATCATACAAGGCTGTTCAGTCTTCACTAGACAAGAGCAGCCAGTGAACTTGATTTTGTAGGGTAAAGGTGTCGCGTTGTGTACGTGAATTCTGCGCTAGGTGTCCCGACGTGCCCTGACCCTCCACCGTCCCTCGTCTCACAGGTGTTTAACGAGCCGGTGATCTTCCTGGGCGCTGACGTGACGCACCCGCCGGCCGGCGACAACAAGAAGCCGTCGATCGCGGCTGTGGTGGGCTCCATGGACGGCCACCCGTCGCGGTACGCGGCCACCGTCCGCGTCCAGCAGCACCGACAGGTTAGTCGGGGTACAGACAGGGCAATGACAGTGGGCTCCATGGACGGCCACCCGTCCCGGTACGCGGCCACCGTCCGCGTCCAGCAGCACAGACAGGTCAGTGGCAGCAGTACAGATGGGCTAGTCAGGGTGGTCCAGTGGTATGGAGAGGTCAGTCAGTGGTACAGACGCGCCATTCGCAAGGTGGCCCAGTGGTACAGGCAAGTCATCTTCATTGGATGGGGGCGGGGGGGGGGGGGGGGAGGTGACTCGATGCCAAAACTTTCTGCTGTGTGTTACCCTCCGTTACGTCAACGGCGGTGCTGTATACCTGGACCTATGACACGACCCTCCCCTCCCGCTTTAAAACCTGTGGCAGCGCTGCCGCCTGCCTGGGTTACCACTGACGCGACCGTCCCGTTCTGTCCCCACAGGAGATTATCCAGGAGCTGAGCTACATGGTGCGCGAGCTGCTCATCCAGTTCTACAAGTCGACCCACTTCAAGCCGATGCGGATCATCATGTACAGGGACGGCGTGTCCGAGGGCCAGTTCCAGCCGGTGCTGCAGCACGAGCTGGCGGCCATCCGCGAGGCCTGCGTCAAACTCGAGGTGGACTACATGCCGGGCATCACGTTCATCGTGGTGCAGAAGCGCCACCACACTCGCCTCTTCTGCTCCGACAAGAAGGAGCAGAGCGGCAAGAGCGGCAACATCCCGGCCGGCACCACGGTCGACTCGCAGATCACCCACCCGACAGAGTTCGACTTCTATCTCTGCTCCCACCAGGGCATCCAGGTGCGTGGCCGGTCGTAACTGACTTGCAGGAATACTGTATGGGTATTCAGCTAACAGCTAGAACTTTGAAAGGCTGATTGGGAAGGATGAATGTGTTTTTTTTTTTTTAGAAATGACGGATTGCGACAATGCAAACTCTCATAGGAACCGGCGAGATTTCTGTTCATATTTTCTAATGGTATGTTTCCCGTCATATAATTTATATTTTGTGCCTTGAGTTATGTTCTTTTGAATTTATTGAAGTTTCAGTAATTGCACGATACATTTTTATTCGTATGAGTTTTGTTGGCTGCGCCAGTGAATCGCCTTTCATATTCTCCGTGCACTGTTGCATCGGTTACTGCTCAGCATTTGACCCCCACTCTCCCCTTCTCAGGGCACGTCTCGTCCGAGCCACTACCACGTGCTGTGGGACGACAACCGGTTCGACAGCGACGAGCTGCAGCAGCTCACCTACCAGCTGTGCCACACGTATGTGCGCTGCACGCGCTCGGTCAGCATCCCGGCGCCGGCCTACTACGCCCACCTGGTGGCCTTCCGGGCGCGCTACCACCTGGTCGAGAAGGAGCACGACAGGTCAGTAGAGGCTGGGGTAGATAGGGGGGGGGGCGCGCTACCACCTGGTCGAGAAGGAGCACGACAGGTCAGTGGAGAGACTGGTATAGAGGGGGGGGGGGGTCCGCTACCACCTGGTCGGGAAGGAGCACGACAGGTCAGTAGAGATAGGTGTATAGAGGGAGGGGTGGGAGTGGGGGTCCGCTACCACCTGGTCGAGAAGGAACACGACAGGTCAGTGGAGACTGGTATAGAGGGGGGGGGGGGGGGCGCTACCACCGGGTCGAGAAGGAGCACGACAGGTCAGTGTAGAGACTGGTATAGAGGGGGGGCCGCTACCACCTGGTCGGGAAGGGGCACGACAGGTCAGTGGACTGGAATATGGGAGGGGGGGGGGGGGGTCCGCTACCACCTGGTCGAGAAGGAGCACGACAGGTCAGTGTAGAGACTGGTATATAGGGGGAGAGGGGGGGGCGCGCTACCACCTGGTCGAGAAGGAGCACGACAGTCGAGAGTTCAGCCGATTGGGGCAGCGTGAGGGTAGAGGAGGGAGTGAGGGAGATGATTTACATAACAAGGTTTTTGGGGATATAGCAGTTCTTCACAGACGTAATATGTGCTAGGTGTAAAGTATGGTACAGTTGTGTTGGAGGACGTATTTTTGGCTGTGGTGGCTGGTGGCCCACAGAGCGGGCAGGTGTGACGAGCAGGACTTGCTGATGTGTGTAGCAGTGTTTGAACTCGATCACGCTCTTAGCACTTCATACTCCATTTCCGAAAGGGCAAGACCAATGTAGGGTTATTCGAAAAATGACAGTGCATTAAATGCGCAGTCCTGTGACAAACTTAATCTGACATTTATTTATACGGCAACTCGTCTAATCACCCTGATCTGTTAATAATTTTCAGAAACGCTTTTCATTTTTCCTTGAAACGTAAATGACCCGAATTTTATGTATTTGGTCGAGTTGAGCTTAGCTTAGTATCGGCCCGATAAGTAGGTATCTATCAATCGTGGCACGGTTTTGGCGCCTGATCGTCCTCGTGGCGTTGCGATTCGATACCGATGCAGATATCTGGCTTAGCCGAGTGGTTCCAATCTATGCTCAGGAGAACGAGCAAGGACATGAAAACACAGGGACATTGTCCTCCGTGTAGCCTGGTGGATATTGCGTTCGTTCCAGAACTCTACCATACGGTTAGAATGAACCGGCATGTCGTTTGTAAAGCCGTAATGTTTGTTGCACAACGGGCTGTACGACCCGCTGTCATACATCAACGCTATACTGGCTTCATTTCTCTGAATTATCTTAAGCTGAACCACGGAGCTCATTAATTTTTATGAGTGTTTGTGCATTGGAAGGACCTAGTTGTCGAGTTTTATGTATCGCTCTATCTCTGCTCTTTGCCCAGTCTTCTACGGCCTGGATTCCTAAACGCTGGTATCCTCTCCTCTCCTATTGGTTGATGTGTCCGAGATCTTATACGCTGTCTCGTTTACGCCTTAGTTTTGGGGATTGAAATTATGTAGGCAGTGCAGAGTTATTGGGCGTGATGATTTGAGGGAGCGACCTGAGTCATCAAATATTATTAGCGGAAGTTAAGGAAATAAGACTGCCTGGGGCCCGCAGCCCAGACTCCGGGAAGTTGGCTGGGCGGGACTGTTGGGCCCTAGCAGTGTCCAGTCCCTTCTCTGGGTGGGGATGGGCCGCCCGCCATACCCCTGCCCGCCGTGTCTGTGGCGTGGCTGGAACAGTGCGGGCCACACTATCTCTCTGAGGTCCGGACCAACCTCGCCTGTCGGCGCACCGCTCGCCGGCCGGCTCTAGACGTCGCCGGAACACTGCCGCGGGAACCTGCACTTCCACCGGGCCCCCGCCGTGTAGCCGGGAATCGTACAGCTGTCGGCTGACGGTTTTTAGCTGCTGCTGACCCGGTAACCAGCTGTTTACCTGTCTAATAAACTGGCCCCGCCGGGCGGCCGGCTGGCGTGCAGTTACTGCATTTGTCTTTGTAGGGAAAAGGCCCGTGTCCTCCTGTGTACAGTGTTACCTCACCGGTCGGTTTTAAAGTGGCGGCACAGGTGCTGTGATGTTCCGCTGTGCTGTCGGCCCTGGCTGTTAGGGGATTGCAAGCCTGACATTTAAAATGTGTCGTGTTAACGGTTTGCGGTAGGTGTATTTTTGCTGTCTTCCGGTACAGCGGTGTGTTGTTTTCCTGCTTCACATGGCGCTCATTTCCGGGGACGATGTCCGGACCCGGTGGCTCCATTCACTTGCCGTCGCGCCGGTCGCCCGGGAAGCGCCGCTGACCGTCCCCCGCTCCGTTTTCAGCGACCCGACGTACCACTCGTCGTGCTCTGGCGAGGGCTCTCACCTGTCCGGCAACTCCGACGACCGCACGCCGTCTGCGATGGCGCGCGCCGTCACCGTCCACCAGGACACCAACCAGGTCATGTACTTCGCCTGAGCGCGCCGCCACAGCCGCCAGAGCCGCCGCTGCACAATAGGAGACAATTTGTACATAGAGAGGGAGGGGGCTGCGGCCCGCCGCGTCACACAGGGTGCTGCTGCCCGGCTCCGGCCGGCACCGCTAATCACCGACTGACCGCTAATCAAGCCACTGCCGCCGCCGGCCATACCCGCTTGCCTAGCTAGCCGCCTCTCTGCCCGGCCGCTCGCTCGTGTCTCTGGTGCCCAGGTGCCACTGTTAGCCCGCTGCGCGCTTCTAGTCATCTGTGTGCTAGCCGCGGGCGCTCCTAGCGGCCGGCGCGCGCGCCCCGCCGCCGTCCGATGGCGACCCCGCCCTGCGAGTGTGAGCGGGCGCCGCACGTATCTTCCATTGGCGGCCAGGTGCCGCCGTGCCGTCACAAGATATACGAGTAGCCGACGTCCTGGCGTGTGCCTCTCTCCGTCTGTCCGTGACTGGGTGGGCGCCTTTTGTAACGAAGCTGGAGCCGAGGTGCCATGGTGTGTGCTCACAATCACGTGCGCGGCTGAGGTGTCCGCGGCGGGCAGCGGCCGCCGGGCCGGGCCGGGCCGCCGACCATCTACCGAACCGCACTGCCGAGTGGGCTGTCTACAGTGAGTGTATATCGAGGAGTGTCGACTGCCCCGCGCGCGCCGCCGGCCTCCGCTGGCCGCGCGCCGGTCTAAGTGCCCGCGCTGTGCCACCCTTCCTGCCTGCCGGCCCCGGCTGCCGCGGCTCGTCCACCAACCATCACAATTATCTGACGTATCTCTTTTGGTTGTCTAGGCGCTGAGCATAGGCAGTGTGTTCCAGACGAGTTTCTGTGCTTTTTGTAGTGTTTGTATGCAGCATAGAGTGCGAACTGATTTGCCGAGGTTACGTGTAGCGTACCTTCCGTTTGGTTTGTATATTGTAGGCAGTCTGCTGCCCACGGTAGCAGCGCCGCCCGCCGTTGGGCCGCTCACCGAACCGCTTTAATAAGCTCGCTGGCCGGGCGGCCTGTGGCGGCCCACTGCCATGCAATCGTCCCCCTGTGTCTTACCCGAGAGCCGGCTGGCGGGCTGGGGTGTCTGCGCCGCGCGCTCACCAGTCCAGTCTGTTACTGCACGGCAGCGGTGCCGTCCGCTGGGACACGTGCGAGTCGGCCGGCCGCCCGGCGTCCTCCATTCCTGCCCTGACGGTCCCGAGAACCATGGCAAACCAAAGACGGCATATTCAGAGAGCGTTTTGATACGGTAGTTTTGGGCTGTACCGCCACAGTATCGCCGTTCGATCCGTCTGCACAACGGAACATTCTTTACGAGATCTAGGGCGTGTTTTACTACGAAGCGCTCGCGCGCGTGTGTGTGCTATCTGTTCGTGTGTGGTATTGTGTAGCCGCTCTGATGCGCCGCTGTCGGGGCCTGCGGGGCGGCCGGTGACAGACCCCCCGCGGCCGCGGCCGGCCGCCGCCCAGTCGGGCAGCTCGGGTCAAATGTCGAGTTTACGGGCGTGTGGCGCGCGCCGCCGCCGCTGCCAGCCGGGTAGGTGTTCTGTTGTGTTTGCGGCCGGTCCGGTGCCGCCCGGCCGCGTTCCGTCGTAGCGCTGCGAGCCGGGTCCGTCTGCAGTCTGTCGGCGACCGGCCGGCAGTTGTTAACTCTGGTAGCTCAGCCCGCCCGCCATCCAGCCGCCGCGCCGGGCGCGTCTGTCTCTCCGTGTGCCTGTGAGTGTGTCGGTCGGTCGGCCGCCGTCTGCCTGTAATCTGTGTGTCTGTGTGCGGGTGTGTGACGACGGCCGGCGCCGGCCATGTCCAGTGTCGGCGCCGGCGCCGGCCGTCCGTGCCCGGTCGGCGCGGCCCGCGGCCTCCAGCCGCCCCCACATATCGCCGAACGGCCGCCGAGCCGCCGCACCGGCCCGTCTCCGGTGTCGGCCGACACGCGCGCGCGCTCACATATCCCAGCGGGGAGCCGCCGCCGGCCGGGCAGCGCGTGCGCGTCCTGCCGGGTGCGCGCCGCACCTAGAACAATAACGGCATTGTAGGAGCTCAATAAACCGACTGCAGTCACTCTAGGTGTGTATGGAGTAAGGTGTCGAGTGGTGCAGTAATCAGGGGAGCTTGGAGGGAATGACTGATGACATAATGTGAATGGTGCCGCCAGTCACTGCTCTGGAATGGAAATGGGACCTGGCAGGGTATTGGGGAGACGGGGAGAGAAATTCATATAGTGGAAGATGCATATAATATCAATGCTGGGATGGGTAAGATGAACACTAAACACTGCACAAGTAAAGACTGGGCCAGGCCAGGGATGAATAATATCTATATGTTGGGATCGCCGGAGGGATTGAAGGCATGAAGAGGTTCGTTACTCATTCCCTGACCCTTCAGCGCCTTCTTGTCAGGCTCCTGTCATGTCGCCACTGTCGCCGTGCCCCACGAGCCGCCGGCGGAGGCCGAGGCCCACCGGAAGTGTCGGCCCCCGACCGTCATCTGCCCCTGTCGGCCGGATGACAAAATGACTCTGTCTGTCCTCCGGTGTCACTGTGGCGCCAGCTGACGGGCGGCAGCACCACACTCCGCTCTGATAATCTGGTGGGCCGCGCCATCGAAAAGAGATAGCGACACATGAAATTGGCTGTGTCCTGGCATTGTATTGATGAGCTGCAGAGAGGCATGATACGAGTCGACTCGTCCACCGGTGGTATTGCGGGCCAATCCATGGCGGCGGGCTGTCGCCTTGCGGGGTCCGGACCGGCCGGTAGCGCGGGACAGGTGCCTCCGTATCCCATTCACCGGGAGCTGGCAGGTAGGGCCGGTCAGTTCCGAGACCCGCGCAGGTCGGTCCGACAGTGGCCTTGGGTGTTGCCTCTTCCACATTCAGTATCCGGGGAGGGGGACGGACTGTCGGTATCTGAGGGAAGATCGTCGGTCGACGGGGAGGGTCGGTCGGACCACGTGGCGCTCCGGCCCGCCGTCGTTTCTCTGCCGTCGGTACCGACAGCGGGTGGCCGATGGGGGGGAGGGAGGGGAGGGTCGGCCGTTACGGGAGCGGCCGTTGTCGGCGCGGGAGGCGGTTATAGCCGCCGGCACCGGGAGGATGCGGCCGCTGTGCCGGCGACGCACCCGTCTGCCAGTGTCGGGTGAGGAGAGGGCTGGGCTGGTTAGGCGGGTGGGACGGGTTGAATTTTAGGGCCGGTCATGGTGGAAATGGTCGTTAGCGGCGAAGGCATTGACTGGAGGCTACCATGCTCATTATTTAGGCTGCCCTGTTCAGCATTTCCCCATTGTCACCCTTCTCTAACCTGCCTCCCTATAGGGTGCCCCGCTGTTATCCGCTATCCAGTGCACACTGTCTTCCTGTGACCAGGGAGTCCACTCAGCAGCAGCTGCCAGCTAACCGTACCACCACTGCCGCACGAAACCTGCCGCTGGTGCTGCGCTAAACACTCTCAGATCGATCGGCAGTCTCGGCCATGGTCATTGGTCACGGCCCACTGAGCCTACCAGCGCGGCGGTTTGTCCTCATTGTGAGAAGGCCGCACCCGTGGGAAGTCCGGCTCTTCGCTCGCTCGTCTGCACAGAATACGAGGTCTTATCTGAGCAGCTACAATGTGCTCCTCGTGATGACGCCTCAAACTGTTACTTGCTTGTTTTGTTTCTATTGTTTTTGTCGTCCTTTGTTCTTGGCACGGCAGTGGGATGCCAGTCTAAATGCGGTAATTAGGCGTAATCGCGTGTTATCCCTCGCCGGACCTATTGGTTTTCTACATACGCGCCGGCCGAGGGGGGGGGGGGGGCGGGTACGACCCCCCCCTCGCCGTTTCGCCCCTGGTGGAGCTAGCGCGTCGCGGAAAAAACGAGCGTGTGCGCCGTTACGAGACGCAGAGATTGGTACCCGATTTTAAGGTCCTAGGTCAACCGGTGACCTCTGAGGTCAGGTCAAGTGCCCCAGGGTACGGTTCAGTTTTTGGTGAATAACTTCGCAAAAAACGGCCGCAGAGCGCCGATTTTGGCAGCATCGTGTTCGCCTCGCTCAGGCGCGTCGAATGATATACTTTTTGTCCGGGTCAGGTCAACTTGGGGTGTTGACCTCAGGTCAAGGTCAGGTCAGCACCCCCAGGTCACGAAGTTGATCGAAAGAGGTCATGTCGCATATCATTCGATTCGGCAGGCCTTCCTGAGTCCATTGGTGCCTTTCCCGACTCGCTAGCTCAATTTGATCAAGAGTTATTGACGAAAAACTAATGTGACCTTGATGACGTCATAAATGACGTCACGCAAGGTCAACATTGCAAAAGTGACGCATCTAACCTTGCAAGGAGTGCATCAAATCACGATTCTGTGTGCTTGAGATAGTTGGAGATCGTTCCCGGTGCCAGAATAGCAGTTTGAATATTTCCCCATTGACTTATAATGGTGAGGTCACGAAAATGACCTGACCTCATATGACCTTTAGGAAAAATCCGAGATATACAAGTTGTGGGACTCATAATGGATACTAGATCCTGCAAGTTTCATTTCCCTGTGACATCTCCTCTGGCAGTGAGGGCGTTGCGAAGTTGCGACATCTGAAGACCGTGCAGAGGTTCACTTATGACGTCATAGGTCAGTGACCTGACCTGACGCAAAAATGCGGTTGGTGTCAAAAGATCCGGCTTGGATCAAAGGTCAGGTATGGCAAGTTTCAGCTCTCTATCGCCAGCGTGTTCGGAGCTATCGCGAAAAAACCCTATGGGGGGGGGGCGGCACCCGCCCCCCCCCCTCGGCCGGCGAGGGTTATATTACTGCTTCCTTGTTTTGTTAACGGAGCTTCTCTGCTCGTGGCTGGTGTAGTAGAAGTTTGGCTCGTATCCACATGAGACCTTGATCGCCAATTTCGGCCGGGTCCGGTTTGAGTCACGAGGGCCGCGTATTCGGGGAACAGTTGTCCGAGGTGTGAGGTGGGTCCCTGCCGTCAGGAGATTGGCACGCGGACATGAGGTGACGCGGCGGACTCTCCCGGAACCGTCCTCAGATCGGGCCGACCAGCCGTGACCGGCGCGGTGCGACTCATCACACAGCGGGAATTTGTGCCCGCCCGGTCCGACCCCACCGGGCGAGAAATAGGCCACCGCGTGTGTGGGGAGCGTGCGGTGTGCCCGGGATAGCGACGGGTGACACGGGAAGATGTCTATGTACGGTTTGTGTGAGGTTCAAAAGGCGAATATCCATTGTCCATTCAGCTATTCACAAGTCACAACGCATTGCAGGCGTGTCGAATAAGTGCCATAGTTCTGTTGGACTGTTTTTCGCTACTAGTGTGCAGTGGGACTATTTTTTGGCGACGACGCGGCCCATACTGGACACTGTGGCGCCTCTCAAGCGGCGTAAGGTTTTCAATCCGACGGCGCCATTTATAACGAGCGACACTAAGGATTTAATGTCGAGACGACGCGCAGCGCTTCGAGTTCAAGACCGTGACACTTACAAGACCCTCAACCGCCAGGTTCGGTCGGCGATCCGGCGCGACAGCCGTGAGGAGCTGGACCGGCGGCTGCGGGAGGTGGGACCGAGCGGTATGTGGCGCGTGGCGCGGCCTATCATCGGTTCGAGCAGGCCGACCCGGTCTGCTCCCAGCGCAGACGTAGACGCGCTGAACCGGTACTTTGTGTCTGTAGGCCCCGACACGGCCCGTCAGGTGGACACGTCCGGACCGGAGCTGCCGGTCCGCCTACCTCGGGTGACCACCGGCCGGTTCCAGGTGGCGCCCATCTCACCAGATGACCTGTGTCGTGTGCTTTCCCGAATGAGTAACTCTGCCGCGTGTGGCGCCGATGGACTGTGTATCCGCTTCATTAAGATCTGTCTGCCTTCAATCTGTCATGTCATCACTTGCATTGTAAACAGCAGTCTTGTGTCGCAACGTGTCCCGGACTCATGGAAGGTGGCGCTTGTTCATCCAATTCAGAAATCGTCCAAGTCTACCGAGGTCGCGAACTATCGGCCCATTTCTATTTTACCCACCATAGCGAAAATCGTCGAACGCGTTGTATACGAGCAGCTCTTTTACTACTTCGCCGCTCATCACCTCTTCTCGTCATCTCAGCACGGTTTTAGATATAACCACTCGACCGACACGGCGCTTTTATCCGTCACTGATCACGTGTTTACGGCTATGGACCGCAGTCAAATCACGCTTTTATGTCTTCTCGACTGTTCCAAATGTTTTGATGTGATTCCACATGACCCACTGCTGCACAAACTTCAACTATATGGCGTCGACACCCGCTGGTTTAGCAGCTATCTTGACGGTCACTACCAGCGGGTGCAGCTTCAGGATGCCGCCTCAGGGCGGATTGTGACTTCAGAGGCGCTTCCTAACCCGATCGGCACGTATCAGGGCTCAGCGCTCGGACCGCTTTTATTTTCGATTTATGCCAACGATTTACCTTTGTACACGGAGGGCGCTCACGTCGTGCAATACGCTGACGACACCCAGGTGGCAGTCAGCGGTGGGATCGGCGACATCGGCTCCCTGGTGCAGCACATGGAGCACAACCTGGCCCTTCTTTCTCGATGGTTCGGCAAAAACGGCATCAAAATTAACGCACGAAAGACCCAGTTCATCATTCTTGGCTCGCGACAAAACATTCAACGTCTCCCCACAGTAAACATCAAGTTAATGGATGCCGAGGTCGCCGCTTCCGCCGCCGTCCTAAACCTGGGTGTCACTTTCGACCAGCATATGACTTTTACCCCGCATGTAGACAGCGTTGTGCAAAAATGCACTGGCATCCTGTGCGGATTGAACCACAGCAGGCACAGTCTGCCTCAGTCAACCCTGTTGACGCTCATTCAGGGACTTGTCATTTCGCGCATTTTATACTGCTTGGTCGTATACGGCGTGTGTAACAAGACCCAGATGAGGCGCATTCAGAAGGTGTTGAACTTTGCCGCCCGTGTCTTATCCGGTCGAAGGAGGTACGATCACATCAGCGACGTTTTGGACCGTCTTGACTGGCTTACTGCAGAGCACCTGTATCTATACCGCGGTCTTATCCTACTGAAGCGCATGTTAATGACATCGGAGCCCGAGTCGATCGCCGGCGACCTAGTCACTCGTGGTGATGTTCACCATCGTACCACACGGAACGCCGACCATTTAGTCATGCCGGCGAGTCGATCGGAGTCAGGCAGGCGTCGTTTTAAGCACTCGATCGTTACCGCCTATAATGCTTTGCCACGTGAGTTGCGAAACTTTACTGGAGGCTTTAAGAAAGAACTCAGGCAACACCTGCTTATGAAGCAGCGGGGCGGCGTCGGCTAAGTGTACTTTACAGAGCAGGCGTGTGTGGGTTAGTGCGTGTGCGTGTGTGCATGTTGACCTAAATGACCGTTTTCTTTATCTTTGCGACTGCAGGGTGCGGAATAGCCACTGAACTATGTGGATGTGCCCCATGACGTAAATACATACTAATTACCATGCTAAGCTTTCCTGATTTGTTTCATTGATTTATCTATTTAAATTTCATCCTGTGAGTTGTAGGTATGCTGGAAAACACAAATGGTAAATACGATAGGCAGGTAGGAATAAATCGCTCACTGATGTCCGTGTTGTGGCACTTTCGACCCTCTAAATCACAGGATGCCTAAGGATGCCTTTCAAAGCAGTGTGCAGCTAATAAATCATATACCCCTGTCTATTGTTCCAGCGACAAACTCTTGCGTCAGCGCTGCGCCGATACTGGAAGTCACTCGAAGGGTGGCGTGATGTGGCCCTGGCGCCTGGCGGCTACGGCCTCACATCAGGCATGTTGTGTGCGGCTGCCAAAATCGCACCACAGCTCTGGCCGAACACAATGCCGCTGCACGTACCGCTTTCCGAGATGTATCTTATACCCAATATTGACGGAGACGGAGACTGAACGGTGACGGTGTGAGCCACAGATCGTACAGTGGACGCTGGATGCCGCCGGACAGACCGATATGATGGACGCCGGGTGCCGCCGGACAGACCGATACGATGGACGTTGGATGTCGCCGGACAGACCGATACGATGGACGTTGGATGTCGCCGGACAGACCGATACGATGGACGGTGGGTGCCGCCAGCTCGCCAGTCGCGCTGTGCAGCTGCAGTTTAGGCAGACCGGCGGCCGGTGCACGCCGTGTAGATGCCACGGAGGCAGAGTGGCAGCCGGTGCACGCCGTGTTGCCGTCGACAGCCGGCTCCGAGCCGGGTCACTGACACGCCACTCCGCCGTCTCGGCATTGTGCCGGGCCGTCTGCAGCGGAGCGCCGACTCCGCGCCCACCAGACGGCCGCGGATGGATCACCGCCCGACTGCAGGACCGAGAGAAGGGCTGTTTATTTGGCCGTCGTGAAACCAAACGGTTTACGGCCACGCACAAAAAGCTGCAGAGGTGTTGAAAGTTCTGTGTGGATTGAGCCGTGCTGACCTAAAATCGTGCGGTCGTAACAAAGCCCTAAGGCCTGTTTGTCGTCCTGTTTGTGAAGTGTGGCGTCTCAGCAGTACCCTCTGCCATCACTTACCTTCCAGTAGCGCTTTAGCCGATACTCTATGAATACCGATGAGGCAGCCTGCCAGGAAAACAACCACAAACAAGATTGATCGCTTTTCTGAGTGGTTTCTGTGGTTTTCAGCAGCGCCATAACCGAGTGTTAAATTTCCCTTTTGTCCAGGCACAAAGGCACCGCGGCTCGCTGCGTCTTCATCAGTCGATCAGCGCTCTGCCGAGCCGCCACGCCCGGTGGAGGTGAAGTGGGGGCCACTCCCCGGGCCAGGTCACGGGTCACGGGAAGACCTCGGCGTGACGTCACCAGTCGCGAGCTGCAGCCGCGCCCTGACGTCACTGCTGAGTGCATCCGGCAGGTGTCGGGCTGAATTCAGATGCTGCGCCCGGCGCCGGTCGGCGGACGGGAGCGGTGGAGTTGAGTCGGACGGGGAGTCCGTCTGTCCGGCTGTCGGACTGTCTGAGCGATCGCGCCGTGCCGCCGTCCGGCCTCCAGCCGGAGATACGTCGTGAGTCTGTTGCTAGGCGTAAGTGCATACTAGTGAAGCGGCAGGGATGTCCCTCGCATTGCACTATGCGAGCTAGACCCACACCAGGGTGATATCGGGACTGCATGCAACGTTCTTTCCGAGCAGCCGCCGTCATATACCGTCTTACTTTCATTATTCTTCTTTCCAGCCTGGTCAACGGGCAGCGGCAGGCTTCTGTGGCATCTGCCGGCGAGTCCTGTGTCAAACAGTCACCGGGCCTGTCAGCTCAGCCAATCGCCAGCAGCAACGGAGTGCCGTAGGCCTGCCCAGACTCCGGGTTGGGCGGTCTCCAGTCTGGTGCATTATAACGCCCGAGTTCCCACGGCGCCCACACCGGATGTGGGAGACGGCGAGAGGAGGCGGCAGCGCCCCGCGTCTTCCCTCCCCTCCTCTCCCCGGGGCGGGGATATGACACCGGACCGGTGCAGCGGGGAGGGGCTGTCAGTTGTCACTCCGCCGGGAGAGGAACAGGGAGGATCTGAGCGGAGGCCGCCACGGGTGAGTGGGGAGGTCACGGTAGGCCGGCTACCAGTTCCGACTTCCGGAATACAGGGAATGTGACTGGAACTGTGCGCACCGCGTGCTCTGTGGTTTGTGGATGGGGCTAGTTTAGATTTTAGGTTTGAGTTGTAACTTACCCGTGTTGTCTTAACTTTTTATTTATTTTTTAGATGGAGTGCGTGTTTAAAGCCAGGAAAACCGTGGATTCATCGAGGATTCACAATAGTGAGATAGGCATGGGGAGGACAGTCTCGAGAGTCGTTATTTAGCCACAGCTGGTCGTTGGGCGAAGTTTGATGGTGTTTGAACGAGGCGTCACGGGATGCCCTCAATGTGCTCTACAAATGACACTGGGAAAACTCCCATGTACGGTGGGAGTGTCTGCTGCTGTCGTCTCATCAATCTATGACGAAACCTGACCATAACGCGTCGTCTGAGATCGGCTCCCACCCCGCGCCCTGGCGATCGTCCCACCCCGCCCCCAGATCATCCCTCAGCCCCGGTACAGCCCCCCCCCCCATCCCCTCGTAACAGCCCCCTCAGCCCAGTCGGCAGCCCGGACAGGTGCCGGCCGGCGGGCCCTGACGTCACGGCAGCGTCGCTGGCGGCGCGGCGCCGGCGCTGTTTTGGCGCGAAGCGGCGGCCGTTGGCGGCGCCGGCCGGCAGTTGTCCGGTGGCGCCGGCGCCGAGAGGAGCGGGGCGCTGCGAGAGCGAGGGGAGCCAGTGGAGCGTGCGCCGACGGGAGGAACACGCGCACAGCCCCGCCCGGGGCGGAGCCTACGCAGGTACGTCCCCGCGGGAACGTCCAGAGCACGCTCGGGTACGCCGCGGCCGGTCGTGCTCGTGGCGAACCCGAACCGCCGTGCGCCGGCCCGACCTTGACTCGGCTGACCGGGGCCGTTTTTTATGGGTGTCGTGAGAAATTTCGGCTGGGTTTGAATTGGTCGGGGGCAGTTGTCGGTTGATGGGGCCCGCTGGGAGCGGAGGCCGCCGCTGACGGCTCCAGGGCCGGTGGAGACCCGCTCGCGGTCTTTGTTCGCGCACTGCGACAAAAACCGCTGCTCGCCGCGCGACCGATTACCGCCGCGATGACGATCAGCCAGTGAGGAACGGTTCCCGAGGGGGGGAGGTAGGTCTGACTCTGGTGGGTACCGGCGGGGGTAGGTTTGAGTGGGATACGGGGATTAGGACGTATCTCGGCGGCCGGGGAGCCGGCGAGCAGGGGAGGCCACTTCATCGGACGAATCCCCTGGCTGAGAGGTGTGTTTTTGCGGAACCGCTGCTGTCTAACCCTTCTGTCTAGCCGAGCGTGTCCAGTGTGTTCCGCGGTCTGCCGGGAGCCCATTCTCCGCCTGGCGCTGTGTCTCCTCAGCCGGTCTCCGTCTCTCGCCGATGCCGCTCACGTTCGGTCTCCGTTGCAGGCGCGCTGCAGGAATGCCGAGAGGGCCGCCGCCGGCCGTCGGGGCGACACCAGGCGCGCGCAGCTCGCCGCCGCTGCGGTCCGGCCGCCGTGCGCCGCTCCGCCTCTGACCCGGCAGCCATGCTCAAACACATCGCCGCCACCAGCGGCGGCACCATGGAGCGGCGCCCGGCCAACGGCGACGTGCGCCACGCCAACGGCGGCCCGCAGCCGGCGCCGCGCCTCAACGGCACGCTGCCCAACAGGTCCAACTACCCGCACGTGCACAACGCCACGCTGCGCTCCAACGGCGGCGCGCACGGCTTCAATGTCAGTGCCTACAGCACCGTGAGCAAGCACTCTCAGACGAGTGGCAGCGTGAGTCCCGGGCAGACGGCCACCACGCGCACCACGGGCCTGGACCAGTCGCGTGACCAGTCGCAGCCCAGCGTCGACATCTCGGCGCTGACCGCGCTCAACGCCTCGGCGGCCACCCGGCTGGACGTGACGGGTCGCGGCGACGTGACGCTGCCGCCGCCGACCCCGGCCGCCGCCGCCGCCGCCGCCGCAGTCGCCGGGCTGGGCCCATCCAAACGGACAGACTCGTTCTGTGAGCGGCTGGTGCCGCCGCTGCCGCGCGACGCGCGCGTGAAGCGCATGCTGTGCTGCCTGGGCCTGCTGTGCCTGTCGTCGCTGCTGCTGGCCATCCTGGCGTCCATCTTCCTGCTGAAGGTGACGCCGCTAGACGTGGACGAGTTTTCGCACCTGATCAGCGGCTACCGGCGCGCCGTCGACGCCCAGCAGTACATCAAACTGTACGAGGTGACGGTGGCGCTGTCGGCGCTCAGCGTCTGCCTCAACCTCTGCTGTCTGCTCGTGTGCGCCATTCAGTTTGTGCTGTGCATCAAGCTCTCCAAGCCGCCGGGAAACGATGACAGGTGAGTCCCCTCCGCATGGTATCCGTACGTTCAGCTGCGCTCCTGCGCCGAGTGTATGCGAGTGTGTTGCGTTATGCGATGACTAGAGCGTTCGTGAAGCATGAACAAGCGTTGCTGGTCTGTTCCGAGGCCCATTTGCCGATGGCCTTGCGATGGCCGCGCGCAGTCAGCGGCGCGTTGGAGGCCTCATGCAAATTCAAACGCTGTTCGACAACATTACGTTCAAATTTCAAAGTGGCCAGTCACTGGCGGCCCGCCGAGCGCGGTGGCCGGAGTCCGGTGCGCGGTGGACTCGACACAATGCGATCAATTGCCGGACAGTGGGGCTCAGCCAGCCGTGAGCCGCACCTCCGGTCCGCTCCAACACAGGGACAGGTGGCGGCGCCATGCCAGGACCCGATCGCTGACCGGCCACCGCTGATCGAGGGCTGAACCGCGCCCGCCGCGCCCGGGCGGACCCGTTTTCCCTGAACCGGCGCACTTTTACGGCGCGGCGGCCGGCCCGGACCGGCGAGCATGCCGCCCGGGCCGGGCCGTGTCCGGCAAACTGCCGTGCCCCGGTCCGAGGGCTGCGTGAGCGGCTGTATCAGGTGCGCGATCGGGGCCGGCGGTGCGGTCCGTCACGGGGCCGTCTGACACTGACACTGACACTGATACCGGCCGACACGGCCCGCTAATGGCGCCGCCGGCCCGCCCCGACCGGCCCGGACCAGCCGCAGACGGACGTTATTGATGTCGGGCGCTGGTGGGGCGTGTTGGAGGGCGGGGACTGGCGGGCCGGAACCGTCCAGCCGGTCGGCGCCGCCCGCCCGCCGCTCGTCAGGCCGGCTGGCCAGTCCGGTACCGGTTCCCCGCATACAAATCTGAGCGGCGCTGCACGGGATGCCGCCGGCGGGGCGGACCCAGCTCCGAGTGACTGTGGAGTGTGGAGGAGTCCAGACGCCGTGACCGCCAGGGCAGATCCAGCCCTGAGGAGAAGCTGGACCCAGTGTCCGCGAACCACCACCTGGGTGGATCCAGCCCGGAGCGGCTGTGAAGATATGGAGATCGCAGATCTCGCTGGGATGGATCCATCCCTGGGTCTGGGTGGATTCAGCCCTGCGGAGGGGCTGAATTCAGCGTCCGCAAACCCATACCTGGTTGGACCCCGTCCGAAGTGGCTGTGAAGGAGCTGGGATGCAGTGACGGGAGACCCGGCTAGGCTGCCCGATCGTCTCGAACCTCTGCCCGGTCAGAGAACTGGCTTCGTGCTCACCAGCGTTTACCAATGTCGTCCATGTTGAACCACGGCCAACACTGGCGGTGGTGAAGGAGACTAATATCCCCCAGAGGCCGGTATGGTTCCGCCAGTGTTTGGGACGTGACGGGAATTGAGTTCTGGCGGGCCACACACGCACCGTTTCCCGGCTCGCCGCGGGCGAGCGCCTCTGAGCCGAGTGACAGGTCCCATTGTGGCCGAGAAGGGGCGGCGAGATCAGGTTTCCCGGGGGGGGGGGGGGGGGGTGGCGGAGGAGGCGGTAGGGTGGCCACCGAACCCCGGCTCCAATTACCAAACAGGAATGTCGCCCGGGTGACAATGGCGGCCGGCGCAGCGCGCTGACAAGTCCGACCGTCAACACAGAAAACTCGTTCTCCCCAATCTCCGCCGTCGCTGTTGATCCCCTCAGAGCCTGTCTTGTGGAATTCGCCGGCTAATTGCTAGGTCTTCATCTGCAGACATCTCCCGAAATATTTCACGCTGCAACCTGCACCAGACTCTGCGGCTTTATCTCACCATCGATGATGCCTTATTTTTGGACCAGAGCAATGCAGAGGTGGAACTTTTTGTTTTTCATTGGGGTTGTAGTTTGCCGGAGCCCAGGGTATACCCCCACCAAAACCCGAAAAGTCCCCGGATTCGGCCCACTATTTTTCGGGAGGGGCCCACATTTTCAGTTACAAAAAAAAAAAAAATTAAAGTGGTCCATCTCCAGGGAGAGACGGCTGACCCTGTCGTCCCTCCATTGGCTATGTGCCTGGTTGTAGGTACTCGGGTATCGCCAGTCGCCACCATGGTCGTGGCCATAGGCGGCGGAACGGGGAGGGCACCGGGGAACCGTGCCCCCTTTGATTTTGGCATTTTAACATTAGCCCTATGGGCGTTGCATGGAAAGAATGGGATCAAAAGTCGACAGTGCCCCCCTTAATTGAGGGTGTTCCGCCGCTAGGTACTGGTCGTAGCGATTCGGAAACGGTAGGTAAACGCCCAAAATCACAGTCCCTATGAATACTTGTTTCTTTCCACATTTGACACAAACATTACTCAGTATTGGAGCAGGGCTCTTTCCCTACGAGTAACAATTTAATCCACTCGTAACAATTGACAACGAAGACCTAAACAGGAATACGTTATTTTTAGACTAAAAAACTTAAAACGAGTCCATCTTTGTATATTAAAGGGACCCTCCCACCTTAACATTAGTTTTGAGTTGAGATAGCCAAATTGGTGGCCATGGCCTGAAAATACCGGTTTGGGCATTCACAACATCGAAAAATGCTTTAATTCGGAGATATGGAATTTCAAACTTGCAGTTTTCGGATTCTAAGGGGCTAATGCATTGGTATGCCCCCTTAGAATTAGTGACGCCAGCGGAGATCTAACGATTTTTAAATCTTTTACTAAAACGTTTGGCAGCACGCGGTGGTATATGCTGCTTTGCGCGCAACAAATGCCGCACTTTCAAATAAAGTCGCTAGGAACAGCGGATATCCCAAAAAGTAAACAAAAGTAAAAGTCTAATATCTTGAAAACCGGTGAATATTTTTCATTGAAATTTGGTAGATATTCATTTTTGCTCTTTCTGAACCGAGCGACATCACTTTCATGCCAATTCATTAACTTTTTTGAAGGTGGGAGGGTCCCTTTAATGCCACTGTCGTCTGGAACACGTCTATTACGGAAACGGGTAGTATAAACCGGAATAGTGACTGATCAGACATGAGATATTTTGCAAACGAGGACAACATACCGAACACAATGCCGCAAAGGAACATAACACTGGATCTAAATTATCTCAACCTGAGGAAACTAAATAATAAATGCCACAGCCTTTTCATATCACCGAATACTTCAATTAACTAGATGATCTTCTTTTTTTCAACGAGCAAATGTATTATGCATTGTTTGGCGAATCGTAAACAAAACGCATACTCTTCACAGCCACGATGGCTAGGAACACATAGCGGCTTGTTTGTCTGCCCCTGAGACACTGAACGTACACCGATTTTCAGCTAAATCGAAAGACCCCGCCGTTTACCGTTAAAATGTTAGTTGGCCGTTAATTCGTTAACGGTGCAAAATACCACCCCAAAGAGGCACATTTTCGGAATAAGCGCATCGAGGAGGCCCTGTACACCGATTTTCAGCCAAATCGAAAGACCCCGTCGTTTCCCGTTAAAATGTTGATTGGCCGTTTACTCGTTAACGGTGCAAAATATCACCCCAAAGAGGCACATTTTCGGAATCAGCGCATCGAGGAGGCCCTGTATACCGATTTTCAGCTAAATCGAAAGACCACGCCGTTTCCCATTAAAATGTTAATTGGTCGTTAACTCGTTAACGGTGCAAAATACCACCACAAAGAGGTACATTTTCGGAATCAGCGCATCGAGGAGGCCCTGTATACCGATTTTCAGCCAAATCGAAAGACGCCGCCGTTTCCCGTTAAAATGTTAATTGGTCGTTAACTCGTTAACGGTGCAAAATACTACCTCAAAGAAGTACATTTTCGGAATCAGCGCATCAAACGGGCCCTGTATACCAATTTTCAGCTAAATCGAAAGACCCCGCCGTTTCCGGTTAAAATGTTAATTAGCCGTTAACTCGTTAACGGTGCAAAATACTGCCCCAAAGAGGTACATTTTCGGAATCAGCGCATCAAGGAGGCCCTGTATACCGATTTTCAGCTAAATCGAAAGAACCCGCCGTTTCCCATTAAAATGTTAATTGGTCGTTAACCCGCTCTGCCGTTGGGCTCTGCCGAGCAACGCGCCCCGTTGGGGGGCCATTTTGGCCCCCCCCCTAAGATCTCGAGAACCACGCAACGTAGCGACAAGCGGCAAACGGTGTTGGATAGCCCTATCAGGGAACTACCTTGCACATGCGGAACTTTATATACTGTGGGGGGTGTAGCTACAACCCCAATTTTTAAAAGTACAACCCCAATGGCAAAACTACAACCCCAACATTGGAAAATTAAGAATTAGCCTGAAACACATGAAAATGAACAAAATATGTATCCCTTCAGAAGCAGATAATTGAGATATGTCAAGAAAGTGAAGATATCAATAAATTAGGACATCTTTTTGAATTCCAGATGCTAAAAACATTGAAAGTGCTCTGTTAAGAACATATTATTCCGCTGAGACAGTGAGCAGAGCATGATATGAAAGTCAATCACTTCACACTTCTTAAGCATACTAAGTGAATCATATTGAAAGTGTTCCAAAAAATCTTAACATGTAGGGGAAGGTGGGGTAAGACGGACCAGCTAAGGTTTGAGGCCGCATATCTTGCTACACTGCTCTCGTAATTCATATTATTTATAGTCTTCGGAATGCTCAATCCTTCCTCTGTTGATATGTGTAAAGACGAAATTTCAAATTAAAGACATCTAGTTGGTGGATGCTCTCAAAGAGGGACATGTCAAAAACTCAGACAAGAAAAAACGTGGGGTAAGACGGACCACCCAGCAGTGCCTGCTATCCGTTCATGTGTGTTGCACTTCTGCTCTGTACTCTTGTAAGAAAAAGTAACCAGAATGGTAAAATAACAAAACGAGCCTTTATTCTTTACTCATGTGTGATGGAAGTGCAGCTAAAAGCTGGGAACATGTGTGTTGATTGTCGTTTGGCATGAATGCATGCTAACTGAGCACTTGCATGCATGGCTCACATGCAACAAAGACTCCTTCCTGAAAAAATACCTTACTTAAACTTGTGTCAATGTTTTGGAAAAGAACTTTCCATATGCAGGGTACAATGGACCACCACAGGGTAAGATGGACCACAGTGGTCCGTCTTGCCCCAAATCTAAATTCTGTCATTATCATGACGCATATGTCAAATAGCCCAACATTGCAAAACCTTGCCTTTCAAGTGTGACTATAACTAAGTTTATAACTTGGTTCTTCACAGTTAAGTGCAAAATAGAAACTAATCATGCAAGAAAGGCGCCGTAGTTGAATCACCCGTAGACCTCTTATATTAGATCGGTTTGACGAAAAGCAACATTTTTCTCAATAACTCAAAAGCTATGCATCCTAGCAGCATGAGCTCAAGGTGGCCATTGTTACGAAGGAAAACAAACATAGTGAGTGCATAAAGCAGTAGATACTAGCAGCGGTTCAGCCGGGAGGGCTGGTGGTCCGTCTTGCCCCGCTGGGCCGTCTTACCCCACCTTCCCCTAACATGAAAGTGTGAAGCAAAAAAAAATCATAACATTCATCATACTTTTGCAGTGGCGAATCCAGCTCAGAGTTTGGGGGGGGGGGCAAACCATAATAATTTATCGATTCTTTCCATGCCTCGTCCATAGGCGTAATATTAAAATTATGCCGTTTGGGAGGGGCAAATGCTCATTTTGCCCCCCCCCCTGAATCCTGATCCGCCACTGTACTTTTGGGGTTTCTCACTAAATATTTCATACCTGTGGGCTGTGCTTATCAAAGAGATAAGCATAGATGAAAAGTTTGACACAAAACAGCAAGCTTCAGAAATAAATTAACATAACCTAAGCCTCCATCCTATGTAGCATTCAATCACCATAATCATAATATCAAATACATTTCTTAAGTGAAATATCACTCTGTTCGCAATTTTGTCAGTTGGCACAATACCACCAATCAGCACGAATATTTGGCTAAAATGACGACACTTGAAATCAACGTTGACGACCATAAAAAGTAAAAACCAATCCTGGGCCTCGTTTCATAAAACTCTGCCGTAACTTACACCTTTCCGTAATTCACACCCTTTCAAACTACGGAGCGCAAATGAAGCGGTTTCACAAAGCCACAACTGGAATTGTTTACACCTCCGTAACTAAGCACATTTGCGTAGTTACCGTAATTTATCAAGCGTCCTACAAATTACAATTTCATGTCAACACTTATTTTTTACGAGAATTTATAAAACAATTATGTTGAATTTAAATCTGAAAAATTATTTATGAAAAAACAAAATTGATATTGATGACCATCCTTTATTAAAACAATATATTAAAAACAGCAGAAAGCCAGCTAAGCAGAAGTGCCTAACTACGAAAGTGGCGCGGCGCGGCGAATAAACAAAATTCCGATAGTGGCCACAAAAAGCGACTGGTACAGTCACCAGCAGTTGCTACCCATCACCCCCGGACGGCGGGGGAGCAAGCTACCACCGCCCCTGCGAGACTAGCGCCGCCATGCGCCAAGAAGTGGAAACACCACGTGACTGAGGCCACGTGAGGGCAGGGTCACGTGATGGAGGGGCGGAGCATAGTAGCTTTTGCGCCCGACACTAACTGAAATGCGGCGCTGTGATTGGGCGCCTTAGCATGAATGAAGCCCCGGCGCTAGAATCAGCCGTTCGCCTTATATGGAAAGTGAGCCTTTGCGTTTCACTGTTCTGTATTGGTTTGAGAGCCACGGCACCATACGTATTGTGAGCCCCTTTGAACGGGTCACCGCCCGAGGCACTGAGGCGACGGCTGTGCCGGGCAAAGTCTAGCCTGGTGGGAGAGGTGGACCAGGGAAAGTGCGATCGAGCAGCCACACTGGGACGTGGATTGATATTATCCAACCGCGACAAACGATGTCAGCAGCCTCTTCTCGTGTCATAGACAGTGACTATGACACGAAAAGCTAGACAGACAACGTGGGCAGTGCCCAATCAAAAGCTACTAAACGATTCAGTTAAGAAGTTGGCGAGGAAACCAGACCAAATAAAAAGTTTTTAATTCGATATTTTGGTTGACAAATGACATACAAGCCCGCTGTGATGGACAAAAAAGGAGCTGAACAGCACATACAACTTCTAAGAAGCTCAACGGTTTAAAAATTTAAAAGATAAATGCTGAAATTCAGCCTGCATGTTTAAACTCTGGTCCGGCGCTGGCAGGAAGCTTATACTGCCACTTGCAATTCCACTACGTTGTAATATAACCAAGAGTTCTGTGAGAGCAGCAACTGAAAGCCTTGAGCCCCGTTGAGGGAGGGGAGGGGGGTAAGGGCGGCGCGAAACGGCCCCCTCTCTCCTTTTCAGTCGATATCTCCTAAGGTACCTATAGCGAATGTCGCCACCAAACTTTCAAGACCCCTCCGGGCATCATTTTTACACCTTGTGACCAAATTTTTCCAGAGCTCTTATGAATGAAAGGCTAGTCACAAATGACGTCAGAGTGATGTCATGTTCTGTCATTTTCGACCCAATAAAAGGTTTAGCAGGAACAGCTGTCACGCTTACAGTTTTGAAAATGACGAAAAATATTCGAGATAAAAAAGATGTAAAATAAACAGCGCTACCAAACTGCTAACTCCTATTTCTAATCAAAAATTGATTTTGACCATCAAAACTATAGAAGTTTCTATAGAAGTTATAGAAGTTTTTGACCATCAAAACTATAGAAACATCAACACCCCGAAAATGCCAACAACTTTCAAAATTAAAACTGGAATATATTTTATAGAACTATCTGCTCTAGATATCCCAAACTTTTTAGATCAATAGCTCCATTTTTAGCAAAGTTGTAGCAAAAAACTACTCTAAATTTATTACGTAAAATTTTCAAATTCAATTTTTAGCCGTCACAGAACACACAGAGCAAGCCAAAGACCACCATTGGATTCCCTGTGATGAGCTGCATCGAATAGATACCCCTTTTATGCAAAGTGTCAACTTTGAAATTTAACCTTCTTTGACCTGACCTTGAACTGACCTCCACCAGAATGTAATCTAACCTCTCCCCAATGTCCGTCTAGCCCACACCATTGAATTTTAAATGTAAAATTGGCCATAAAACATGTATCACACGACCCTAGCATAGTATTAGTGGGGTTCATAGGGGAGAGTGGGGTGGGTTGTATCAGTTTTTACTCCGAGACCCATAACCTCGTAAGTATCCGTGATAAACTCATTATTTCCATACTATCCCCTTCCTTGATTCTTCTGCTTTTTTGTGCAAAGTAACTTTTCCGCTACCTCTACCAGTTTTTCTTCTACGGTCTGCCAAATAGAACAATGTTTTTGATACAACTTGCCCCATGGCCTGGGTGAGTTGTATCACATGGTGGGGTAATTTGTATCACTATTTCACGTTTCAGGGAGTGTGCTTGCTTTTGGTTTTGAACATAATAACAACATTAAATGGGGTTAATACAATGTATAGGTATGCTCAAAGGCTTCACTTTATTAGACCAAACTTAGGTCAATGCAATCCGAACGAAACATCAACAGACTAGACGCAAAAGTGGCCCGAGCGAAGAAGCCAACACATTGTGCCGAAATGGAACGAGCATTGACTAGCTACCTACAAACGCGAGCCAGGGCTTAGCTTTCGCGATCAAAAGCAACATACCCATCCATACATATGTACACACATACATGTTACAACATACCCCACCCGGCTCTGATACAACATGTACCTAGCCGCCATCTTGGAAAAAACATCCTCGTGCTAAAAAAACAGCGGACAGCTGGAGAAATCCGTTTTCACTCGCGCAGCCTTAGAACCTACCCTCACCACCGCTACGGAGATCTTTCAAATTCGTGCACATCTAAATGCCCAAAACCCACATTTTCTTGCAACTTATTTTTTTAGAATGATATTAAAAAAACATGAAATCGGCTCTCACCTCGAGACGCTTCCACTCAGCCACAAGACAGAACAGGGAAAGATGGCGCCCGGAAAACCTCGTCGGCTGGTCGTGTCGCGAGCGCTATCCATTGGATAAGTTTGGCCCTGATACAACTTGGACATGATACAACTCTCCCCGCTCTCCCCTATTGTGACCCTTACATAGTGACCTGACCTCTGTGACCTGACCTGGCATCAGTGGCCTCTTTAGGCAACATATATGCATTAGACAACCAACGCTCTATCGATGTTTTTCGAACATGCCTTTTATAATTTATTTGATGTGTTAGGGTTAACTGACTGTAACGCATCCTTAGACTAAATCGGTGAAAAATGCGACCTTTGACCTGACTTGTGACGTCATGGGTTGCCTAGGTCAACGAAACCTGTTAACAAGGTAGTTCCCTGGTGGGGCTATCGAACGCTGTTTGAATTTTCAAAATCGGTCGGTAACTTTCCGAGATCTCAGGTGGAAGGCGAAACGCTGCCACCAGATCAGGTGGTAGGGTCCGCCAATAGCCAAGAGGGCGCGGATTATTTATTCACTCATAGTGTCATTTATTTTGAGAAACCTTTCTCACGCCATGACATGGTCCTTTCGTATTAGATCGATCGAGATGAGAAGAGTGTTTTTCACGCCTCCTTACGCACGG